>NC_041224.1:181013605-181053951 GCF_002837175.3 Physeter macrocephalus
CGGTACGCAGGCCTCTCACCGTTGCGGCCTCTCCCGTTGCGGAGCACAGGCTCCGGACGCGCAGGCTCAGCGGCCATGGCTCACGGGCCCAGCCGCTCCACGGCATGTGGGATCTTCCGGGACCAGGGCACGAACCCGTGTCCCCTGCATCGGCAGGAGGACTCCCAACCACTGTGCCACCAGGGAAGCCCGATAGTGAGTTTTAATGGGAGAAAGTAGTCAAGAGGCTTGGAGTCCCTTGGGTGATCCTGGGGCTTTGGACAGTGTCTCACGTCCTGGGGCCCCTGTGTTTTCTTATGTAAAAGAAGGAAAATTATACTCGATGACCTAGATGTAAGAACCTTTCAGGGTCAGAAGCCATAATATGAGGATTCTGGAAAAACAGTGGCTACTTACCCTTGATTAATATTTGTGCGCTTCACATTTTAACAGGACCAAGACCTGGTCGGGCACCCCGTTTGTGTCAGAGCGGAGCAGTGTGTTGGTGTTTCTGCCAGGTGAGTGTCATTCTTTCGTGATCTAGAATCTGCACTGGATGGAGACTAGTTTGTGTCTCGCACATATTGTGAAATACGGTATTTGTAGTGCGGGTTTATTCTTTTTAGACTCTGGGAATGTGAATAAACGTGATTTTCAGTTTGACTTCTTACTATAACCTTTGTGTTGCTAAAAACGTTGATAATGAACAGTTTAACTTTTTGAGGGCAGTCTGACCCCCTTCAGAAAAAATTGGCTATGTTAAATTTGCTCTTTCATATATATGGTTATAAATGTGAAGTAATTGTCATCAATCTTTATTTAAAGCTTATTTAATAATAATATCATTATTGTAATACCATGAAAATCATCAAGGTAGCCCTTGAGTTCCTTTTTCTTCAGTATTTGACAAAATAATCTCTTAAGATACTTAAAGATTAATTTTTGTTAAATTGTACTTTTTCAAAATGATGATTTTGATTTTTTAATCAAGTGGTATAGCTTGATGAAACCTTATGACAATAATTCATGTATTTTTTGTTGTTGGAAGGTAATATGTAGAACATATGAGTATTTGTGCTAATTGTGGTGGAGAACAAAAAGCATGAATAAAAGTAACATTTTACTTTGGAATGCAACATGAGAGTTTAAAACTTTGATCATGTTTTGCTTAGGTTGATACGGATTAGTTTTATATCCAGAAAACAAGCATTAGCTGACAGTGGGATGGAGTTGCATTTGTCCCAATAAATATTTGTCAGTGATTGCTGTGTGCATAATATTGTATCAAGGAAGAAATGACCAAAGGAGAGTCAGGGCAGTACTATCTTAAGAACACCTGGTCTGAAATAAATGCTTTCTAACTGCTAAACATTGCCTGAATAAAATATGTATAAATGATATTTTACAGTTTAGTTTGTTGTTTGTCTTTTATGTGTTTATGTGAGTTCATTTGACAATACATTTATTTCATTAATTGATCTTTTGGGAATGGTTCTGTGTTAGTTTTTTTAGGGCTTCTGTAACAAAGTGCTATAAACCGGAAGGCTTAGAACAAGAGAAATTTATTCTTTCACTCTGCTGGAGACTAGAAGTTCAAATTCAAGGTGTCAGCAGGGCCCTGCGCCCTCTGAGGCTCTGGGTAGAATCCTTCCTTGACTCTTCCCAGCTTCTCTTGGCCACCAGTCTTTGGCCTTCCTTGGCTTGTGGCCACAATACTTCTATCTCTGCCTTGATCGTTACATGGCGTTTTCTGTGCGGGTGTCTTCTTACGAGGACACCAGTCCTATTGGAATAAAGGCCTATTTTTCTCCACTGTGACCTCATCTTAACTAATTATATCTGCAGTCCTGCTTTATTTACAAATATGAACCTTATGAAAAAAAATTTAACACATCTCTGTGACGAAGACTTTTTAAATATTATTTTTTGGTTGTAAAATTTTGCATAATCAAAGTGGGGCATTTGGAAAACCAGTGGGGGGAAGAGAGGAATGTAAAATTACTCATCTCATATGGCCAGCACTCACAGGCAGTCATTGCTGTGGGAAGGAAAACATAGAAAGAATATGGTTTTTCTCATATTTTTGAGTTACTCATTATGCATTTTTCACTTGTAATTCTGATATATTTAGGTGAAGAGGATAAAAAAGTCAGATAAAATGAATTGGTAGAGCCGTATTTATAAAAGATGTCATCTTAATTTAAAGGTTGATTTTTAGAAATAAATACAAATCTTTTTTTTTTTTCCCCTTCCACTTTTTTTCTTCCCTAGGTCTGGGTGAAATAAACTATATGCATGAACTTCTCACAAACATGGTTCATAAAAGGTGTGTTTAAAATGATACTGTTGTATTTTTACTTGTAAAGCATTGTATTGTTTCTAGCTTAAATAATTTTAGTGATCTCAGTGAGTAGTTATTCATTTTCATATATATCTACTCTTTATGGATATTTTATTTCATTTACTTCTTTCTTAGGTTACAGGTCTACCCACTCCATTCAAGTGTGACTTTGGAAGAACAGAATAATGTGTTTTTAAGTCCAGTGCCTGGGTACAGAAAGGTAGGACAGCTGGGAGACCAGTTCTGAGCACTTAGGTACATTTTTCTTAGAGACTCTGCTAATGAGAAGTGCTGACATTCCAGCTGTTTGTACGATATGTTCTGTAGCTAAACAAGCACTTGCCTGATGAGCCAAGTATGTTATTTCATTTTGTCTTTATTTTATAAATCAGTTTGCTAAGGTTTTTTATTTCCTCAGCCTCAGGACATTGTTTCTAGTGGATTTCAGTGCCTCTTACCTGCAGCAGTTCTCAAACTGTGGGACTGTCCTCTTGTCCCTGGCACTGCTCTGGAGATTTTGGCTAGAACCCACATTCTTAGTCCTGGTTTAAGAGTATTTCTTTAATTTTCTTTTTTATGTGTGAATGATGGGATTGTCTTATCACAACCCTTCTGGTGCTGCCTGAGATCATCAGGGACCCCAGACATGCAGGCCAGCCCCCTTGATTCCAGTGAGAAGGTCCTGCCTCTCTAGGGGCAGCCTAGACCTTGCATGGCAGCTCGGGGCTCTTCTGAACTGCAGGCCTTCCTGGGGACTTGGGCTTGGTTGTGCTCTGCGCCCCTGGGTAATTCCAGGACCCCCTGAAGCTATCCTATCTGAGGGCGGGGGGAGCGGTCTTTGCCCTGTTTCTTGCCTGCCGCTTTTATGAACCTTCTGTGTTGCATGGGCCTAGTTTTCTGTACATCGGGGGCTTCCACTGGACCCCTGGAATGATTCCACCAGGAAAAGGCTGTATCTTAACATTGAGGTGTAGGGGTTAAGAGCATGTGTGGGGAGTTGGACAGATGACATGGGTCTCTGTCCCCTGTAGGTGTGGGCCTCTGAGCACATCACTTCTCAGACTTAATTTTACTGTTTGAAAGTAGAGTCGATAATATTTACCTTGCAGAGCTGTTAAGAAGGTTAATTATAATACTATATGTCCGTACTTAAATTGTGGTAGTGCTACAGTGCCTGACATGAAGTAGGTGTCCAATGATTGGATGCCGGTACTACAGGTAATAGCTAATATTGATTGAGCACTTGGTTCACGCCCGGAGCAGTTCTAAGCATTTCACATTTATTAACTCAAGTAATAGGGAAGATATTATTGTTATCTCCATTTTATAGATGAGAAAACTGAGGTTAAGTAGTCCAGGGTCCTAGGCTGGGGTGGAGCAGAGCTGGGATTCAGAGCAGGTTTGGCTGCTGAGCCCGCACTGCACTGACTCCTCCTCCTCGTCCCCCGGCCCCGGACCCTTGACTAACTGTGACTTCTGTATGAAATAGAAAAAATGGCTCATTTCAAAATTTGAGCCCAGTACCTGATGATTTCCTGTATATAGTGAGCATGTCACATTCTGTTTTTGATGTTTGATAGATCATTCTGTCCACCAACATTGCGGAGAGTTCTGTCACGGTTCCAGACGTCAAATATGGTGAGATCCTGCCGTTTTCCTCACAACGTAAACCATAGTATTTGTAGCCTGTGTGTCCCTCAGGAGTTGTCCTACCCCGTCTCTTCCCCTGTTCTGGAGGAGAGAATGTAGGAAAGCGGGTTCCGAAGTTCCTCCTGTACTTCTCTCTCCCCCGCCCTCCTCTGAGCTCACGTGTCCGTTCAGCCCGGCAGCCTCTGCGGCGCAGCGCCTAACGCACACAGGAAGCGATCGGGGGCGTTCCCGGGGCGCTGTGGGTGCTAGGAGCGCTTTGGGGCTGCCCCCCTGGACATAGGGACTGGAGGGGGGAGCCCTCCGCCCCGTTGCTGCAGGTCGTTGAGAAAGACACCGCGGCAGCTCGGGGTGAGGCCACTTGTAGTCTGGTCTCCCACGTGTGTGTCCTTGATGACGTTGTGAGGCTGCGGTAGTTCACGCTCGGGAGCCTGACGCTTGCCGGGCGCTCTTCTCGGCGGTAGGCAGGCGTATGGGGCGAGTGAGGCGTGTTGTCTTCTGGTGGGAGAGCCAGGCGGTCAGCAGGGGAAAAAATAGGTGCAATTTCAGGTCGAGGCCGATGGTATGTAGGGAAATCAATCAGAGAAAGGGGTTACAGTTAATTGGGTAAATGACCTTTTAGATGGGGCGATGTGGGAACACCTCTGTGAGGACGTGATAACTGAGAAGGCGTGACCTGGGCGGGGAGCGAGCATGGAAAGAGGCGGGACGGCGTGGGGAGCAGGTGCGAGCAGCAGCAAGGCGGCCGCGTGGCTGGGACAGGTCAGCGGGCGCCGCGGCGGCGCTCCGTCTGTGCCCGCGGCCGTCCAGGTGCGGGGCGGACAGTGCACAAACGGGCGACGCGCCGTTCTCCTGACACGTGGGGGGCGGGTGTTGACACGCAGGCCCTCAGTTAGACAGACACCCACGTGCCGTCAGGTAGACTGCGGCATGTCCAGAGGAAGGGGCGGAGGAGCCGGGCAGGGGTCAGGGAGGGGCAGCCAGCGGCCAGTGGGGGCATCTGCGGGAAGGGCGTTTCTGCAGAAGGGACAGGAGGCGCCAAGTCCCTGAAGGAAGAGCGCGGGACGGCCGGGCGAGCTGGACGGGGCGAGGTCAGGGGGGTCACGGGCACCAGGCGTCGAGGCCGCCAGGGCATCGGAGACTCCAGCTCTTCCCGAGGGAGCCGGGGACGTCAGCGACTCGTGAGGGAGGAACGACGGCGCGTCAGGTCCGCTGGACAGCCTGTGGGAAGTGGCGCTGAGGGGCAGGCCGAGCCCGTGGCAGACGGGGACAGGAGCCAGCACCACCCCGCCAGCTCTCCTGCTCTCCTCCGAGGGACGGGGAGGGCCTGTCCTGGGAAGAGCTGCAGGGGCTCCTGTCCCCGGGTTTTACAGGTGAGGACACTGCAGCACAGAGATGCTGAGCAGCTGTCCCCCGCCCCGCCAGCACACACACGGGATTGGGACCTGGCAGTCCCCCACTTTAGCTGTGTTTCTGCGCAGCCCCGTGAGGCCGGCCTGTCGCTGCAGCCCGCGTAGGCTCGTATTATGACGTGTGGGCTCTTACAGGGCATGTGTTCTTTCTGCCCAGACTCCCAGGAATTAGAAGAAAGAATGTGAGCCCAGCCTCCCCGTCCTAGGCAGTCAGGAATGGCTGGTGCATTTCCAGAGGCTTCTGTGTGTACACTAATTCTAAAGGCTGTGTGTTTCGTAAATTGTCTTATTGCTATGCATTGTGATTGTTACACAACTATTTCTTGCTAGCCTGGTATTTACATTACCTTTTTTAAATGACAGTTATAGATTTTTGTTTGACTAGAACTCTGGTTTGTGATGAAGATACGAATTACCAGAGCCTGCGATTGAGTTGGGCCTCTAAAACCAGTTGTGATCAGAGAAAAGGTAAGGCATTTGTGTTCCAGCACAATAATAGGAGTTGGTGGCGCATTCGGGTGTCTTCTTGAATTTTTTGCTTTTTGTACGTTTAGTCTTATTCAGAGATTTCCTTTATCGGAACCGGTTTTAAGTTCTAAGCAGCAGCATTTCATACTGTCAGACTCGCTGTTCAAATGCACGATCCTCCTCGTGTCCATTGAAGTAGGTAGGAGCCTTTGCGCACACTGGACGAGCGGTCCTGTCATCTTTCACGGTGACGAGTTACGGAAGCCGTGAGGGTCACTGGTTAATTGCTGCTCGTCCTTCCTCTGACTTCTCTCCAAGTTTTGATCCTTCTGGGATGATTTTTTCCTGAGCTGAGCTGACTCCACGGAGGGGTCAGCCTTTTCTGCGAGTGCACATGGCGTATTGCTGGGGAGACGAGGGTGTGGAGTCGTTTGTCGGGGCCTGGGTGTCGGGGTGGGGGGCGCTTTAGCCACAGTGACCATGCAGTTGCCTGTGGGAAGTGGCTCCAGGGCACAGCCTTCTCGCCATGGACTGAGATGCAGCTTGTGCTTTATGAGAGAGCCTTCGGGGAGGACAGCTGAAGGACTGCTCCAAGGATACCTGTTGGGTTGGGTCATAAAGCTGCCACATCAAAAAACAGAGCAGAGGCCACATTTCCGAATGCTCGCCACGGGCCAGGCACGAGTCTAAGTATTTTCCGTGTACTTACGCATTTACCCCTCATTCCCCCAGTGAGGTACCCGCTGTTAACACCCGGACTTCTCAGTGGTGCAGCCGACACACAGAAGGAGTAGCCTGCTCGGGTTACCCTGGGAAGTGCTGGGACCGAGACTAGGACCCAGACGTACGGCTACAGCCCGCAACTTTAACCGTGTTGTCGTGTTACCTCTCTTGAAATGACTTGTCTGGAGAGGGATTAAGAGAGAATGATTAAGGGACTTCCCTGGTGGGGCAGTGGTTAAGAATCTGCCTGCCAGTGCAAGGGACATGGGTTCGAGCCCTGATCCCACAGGCTGTGGAGCAACTAAACTCATGTGCCATGCCACAACTACTGAGCCCGCGCCCCTCAACAAGAGAAGCCACCGCAGTGAGAAGCCCACGCACCGCAACGAAGAGTAGCCCCCACTCGCTGCAACTAAAGCCCACGCGCAGCAATGAAGACCCAACACGGCCCCCCAAAAATTAATTAATTAATTAATTTTTGGGGGGCCGTGTTGGGTCTTCATTGCTGCGCGTGGGCTTTAGTTGCAGCGAGTGGGGGCTACTCTTCGTTGCGGTGCGTGGGCTTCTCACTGCGGTGGCTTCTCTTGTTGAGGGGCGCGGGCTCAGTAGTTGTGGCATGGCACATGAGTTTAGTTGCTCCACAGCCTGTGGGATCAGGGCTCGAACCCATGTCCCTTGCACTGGCAGGCAGATTCTTAACCACTGCCCCACCAGGGAAGTCCCTTAATCATTCTCTCTTAATCCCTCTCCAGACAAGTCATTTCAAGAGAGGTAACACGACAACACGGTTAAAGTTGCGGGCTGTAGCCGTACGTCTGGGTCCTAGTCTCGGTCCCAGCACTTCCCAGGGTAACCCGAGCAGGCTACTCCTTCTGTGTGTCGGCTGCACCACTGAGAAGTCCGGGTGTTAACAGCGGGTACCTCACTGGGGGAATGAGGGGTAAATGCGTAAGTACACGGAAAATACTTAGACTCGTGCCTGGCCCGTGGCGAGCATTCGGAAATGTGGCCTCTGCTCTGTTTTTTGATGTGGCAGCTTTATGACCCAACCCAACAGGTATCCTTGGAGCAGTCCTTCAGCTGTCCTCCCCGAAGGCTCTCTCATAAAGCACAAGCTGCATCTCAGTCCATGGCGAGAAGGCTGTGCCCTGGAGCCACTTCCCACAGGCAACTGCATGGTCACTGTGGCTAAAGCGCCCCCCACCCCGACACCCAGGCCCCGACAAACGACTCCACACCCTCGTCTCCCCAGCAATACGCCATGTGCACTCGCAGAAAAGGCTGACCCCTCCGTGGAGTCAGCTCAGCTCAGGAAAAAATCATCCCAGAAGGATCAAAACTTGGAGAGAAGTCAGAGGAAGGACGAGCAGCAATTAACCAGTGACCCTCACGGCTTCCGTAACTCGTCACCGTGAAAGATGACAGGACCGCTCGTCCAGTGTGCGCAAAGGCTCCTACCTACTTCAATGGACACGAGGAGGATCGTGCATTTGAACAGCGAGTCTGACAGTATGAATCAAAGAGCTAGGTTTTTGTTTTTCTTTTTCTATTTCATTGATTTCCACTCTAATCTTTATTTTTTTCTTGGAACAGTCAAGAAACAACAATCCATGCTGTGCCTGGGAAGAGTAACCACAGAGAAAGAGGAGGGGATGAGAGGGGTAAACTAGTAACTGCAGCTCCGTGGCTCTTTGTCCCGTTTGTTCTTGTCATGGTCTTACTGCTGAACTGAAGGGTCTGATTTCCTTGTTTCTTGTCTGTCTCTCTAGCTAGAATGTAAGCTCCAAAGAGTGGGGACCTTGTCTGTCTTTCTGCTGTGCCTGCCTGCATGGAGGAGGGCCTGGCCCAGGGGAGGGGCTAAAGGGTTTGTGGAGGAATGAAAGTTCTCACTTCATGCAACATGAATATGTTGATAGCAGCAGGGAGGCCAGAGGACAGTTTGAGATCTTGGTCTATAAAAATGCTTTCTAATAAGTTTGGATTCCTTAGAGTTTAAGTTTTGTTTGTAGTAGTTTTTCTAAATGTTTTGTATTTTGAGGTTCTGGATTACAGTAACTGAATTTCAAAGAAGACTTTTGTGAATAGTGAGTTTTGTTTTGTTTTGTTTTTTTTGCGGTACGCAGGCCTCTCACCGTTGCGGCCTCTCCCGTTGCGGAGCACAGGCTCCGGACGCGCAGGCTCAGCGGCCATGGCTCACGGGCCCAGCCGCTCCACGGCATGTGGGATCTTCCGGGACCAGGGCACGAACCCGTGTCCCCTGCATCGGCAGGAGGACTCCCAACCACTGTGCCACCAGGGAAGCCCGATAGTGAGTTTTAATGGGAGAAAGTAGTCAAGAGGCTTGGAGTCCCTTGGGTGATCCTGGGGCTTTGGACAGTGTCTCACGTCCTGGGGCCCCTGTGTTTTCTTATGTAAAAGAAGGAAAATTATACTCGATGACCTAGATGTAAGAACCTTTCAGGGTCAGAAGCCATAATATGAGGATTCTGGAAAAACAGTGGCTACTTACCCTTGATTAATATTTGTGCGCTTCACATTTTAACAGGACCAAGACCTGGTCGGGCACCCCGTTTGTGTCAGAGCGGAGCAGTGTGTTGGTGTTTCTGCCAGGTGAGTGTCATTCTTTCGTGATCTAGAATCTGCACTGGATGGAGACTAGTTTGTGTCTCGCACATATTGTGAAATACGGTATTTGTAGTGCGGGTTTATTCTTTTTAGACTCTGGGAATGTGAATAAACGTGATTTTCAGTTTGACTTCTTACTATAACCTTTGTGTTGCTAAAAACGTTGATAATGAACAGTTTAACTTTTTGAGGGCAGTCTGACCCCCTTCAGAAAAAATTGGCTATGTTAAATTTGCTCTTTCATATATATGGTTATAAATGTGAAGTAATTGTCATCAATCTTTATTTAAAGCTTATTTAATAATAATATCATTATTGTAATACCATGAAAATCATCAAGGTAGCCCTTGAGTTCCTTTTTCTTCAGTATTTGACAAAATAATCTCTTAAGATACTTAAAGATTAATTTTTGTTAAATTGTACTTTTTCAAAATGATGATTTTGATTTTTTAATCAAGTGGTATAGCTTGATGAAACCTTATGACAATAATTCATGTATTTTTTGTTGTTGGAAGGTAATATGTAGAACATATGAGTATTTGTGCTAATTGTGGTGGAGAACAAAAAGCATGAATAAAAGTAACATTTTACTTTGGAATGCAACATGAGAGTTTAAAACTTTGATCATGTTTTGCTTAGGTTGATACGGATTAGTTTTATATCCAGAAAACAAGCATTAGCTGACAGTGGGATGGAGTTGCATTTGTCCCAATAAATATTTGTCAGTGATTGCTGTGTGCATAATATTGTATCAAGGAAGAAATGACCAAAGGAGAGTCAGGGCAGTACTATCTTAAGAACACCTGGTCTGAAATAAATGCTTTCTAACTGCTAAACATTGCCTGAATAAAATATGTATAAATGATATTTTACAGTTTAGTTTGTTGTTTGTCTTTTATGTGTTTATGTGAGTTCATTTGACAATACATTTATTTCATTAATTGATCTTTTGGGAATGGTTCTGTGTTAGTTTTTTTAGGGCTTCTGTAACAAAGTGCTATAAACCGGAAGGCTTAGAACAAGAGAAATTTATTCTTTCACTCTGCTGGAGACTAGAAGTTCAAATTCAAGGTGTCAGCAGGGCCCTGCGCCCTCTGAGGCTCTGGGTAGAATCCTTCCTTGACTCTTCCCAGCTTCTCTTGGCCACCAGTCTTTGGCCTTCCTTGGCTTGTGGCCACAATACTTCTATCTCTGCCTTGATCGTTACATGGCGTTTTCTGTGCGGGTGTCTTCTTACGAGGACACCAGTCCTATTGGAATAAAGGCCTATTTTTCTCCACTGTGACCTCATCTTAACTAATTATATCTGCAGTCCTGCTTTATTTACAAATATGAACCTTATGAAAAAAAATTTAACACATCTCTGTGACGAAGACTTTTTAAATATTATTTTTTGGTTGTAAAATTTTGCATAATCAAAGTGGGGCATTTGGAAAACCAGTGGGGGGAAGAGAGGAATGTAAAATTACTCATCTCATATGGCCAGCACTCACAGGCAGTCATTGCTGTGGGAAGGAAAACATAGAAAGAATATGGTTTTTCTCATATTTTTGAGTTACTCATTATGCATTTTTCACTTGTAATTCTGATATATTTAGGTGAAGAGGATAAAAAAGTCAGATAAAATGAATTGGTAGAGCCGTATTTATAAAAGATGTCATCTTAATTTAAAGGTTGATTTTTAGAAATAAATACAAATCTTTTTTTTTTTTCCCCTTCCACTTTTTTTCTTCCCTAGGTCTGGGTGAAATAAACTATATGCATGAACTTCTCACAAACATGGTTCATAAAAGGTGTGTTTAAAATGATACTGTTGTATTTTTACTTGTAAAGCATTGTATTGTTTCTAGCTTAAATAATTTTAATGATCTCAGTGAGTAGTTATTCATTTTCATATATATCTGCTCTTTATGGATATTTTATTTCATTTACTTCTTTCTTAGGTTACAGGTCTACCCACTCCATTCAAGTGTGACTTTGGAAGAACAGAATAATGTGTTTTTAAGTCCAGTGCCTGGGTACAGAAAGGTAGGACAGCTGGGAGACCAGTTCTGAGCACTTAGGTACATTTTTCTTAGAGACTCTGCTAATGAGAAGTGCTGACATTCCAGCTGTTTGTACGATATGTTCTGTAGCTAAACAAGCACTTGCCTGATGAGCCAAGTATGTTATTTCATTTTGTCTTTATTTTATAAATCAGTTTGCTAAGGTTTTTTATTTCCTCAGCCTCAGGACATTGTTTCTAGTGGATTTCAGTGCCTCTTACCTGCAGCAGTTCTCAAACTGTGGGACTGTCCTCTTGTCCCTGGCACTGCTCTGGAGATTTTGGCTAGAACCCACATTCTTAGTCCTGGTTTAAGAGTATTTCTTTAATTTTCTTTTTTATGTGTGAATGATGGGATTGTCTTATCACAACCCTTCTGGTGCTGCCTGAGATCATCAGGGACCCCAGACATGCAGGCCAGCCCCCTTGATTCCAGTGAGAAGGTCCTGCCTCTCTAGGGGCAGCCTAGACCTTGCATGGCAGCTCGGGGCTCTTCTGAACTGCAGGCCTTCCTGGGGACTTGGGCTTGGTTGTGCTCTGCGCCCCTGGGTAATTCCAGGACCCCCTGAAGCTATCCTATCTGAGGGCGGGGGGAGCGGTCTTTGCCCTGTTTCTTGCCTGCCGCTTTTATGAACCTTCTGTGTTGCATGGGCCTAGTTTTCTGTACATCGGGGGCTTCCACTGGACCCCTGGAATGATTCCACCAGGAAAAGGCTGTATCTTAACATTGAGGTGTAGGGGTTAAGAGCATGTGTGGGGAGTTGGACAGATGACATGGGTCTCTGTCCCCTGTAGGTGTGGGCCTCTGAGCACATCACTTCTCAGACTTAATTTTACTGTTGGAAAGTAGAGTCGATAATATTTACCTTGCAGAGCTGTTAAGAAGGTTAATTATAATACTATATGTCCGTACTTAAATTGTGGTAGTGCTACAGTGCCTGACATGAAGTAGGTGTCCAATGATTGGATGCCGGTACTACAGGTAATAGCTAATATTGATTGAGCACTTGGTTCACGCCCGGAGCAGTTCTAAGCATTTCACATTTATTAACTCAAGTAATAGGGAAGATATTATTGTTATCTCCATTTTATAGATGAGAAAACTGAGGTTAAGTAGTCCAGGGTCCTAGGCTGGGGTGGAGCAGAGCTGGGATTCAGAGCAGGTTTGGCTGCTGAGCCCGCACTGCACTGACTCCTCCTCCTCGTCCCCCGGCCCCGGACCCTTGACTAACTGTGACTTCTGTATGAAATAGAAAAAATGGCTCATTTCAAAATTTGAGCCCAGTACCTGATGATTTCCTGTATATAGTGAGCATGTCACATTCTGTTTTTGATGTTTGATAGATCATTCTGTCCACCAACATTGCGGAGAGTTCTGTCACGGTTCCAGACGTCAAATATGGTGAGATCCTGCCGTTTTCCTCACAACGTAAACCATAGTATTTGTAGCCTGTGTGTCCCTCAGGAGTTGTCCTACCCCGTCTCTTCCCCTGTTCTGGAGGAGAGAATGTAGGAAAGCGGGTTCCGAAGTTCCTCCTGTACTTCTCTCTCCCCCGCCCTCCTCTGAGCTCACGTGTCCGTTCAGCCCGGCAGCCTCTGCGGCGCAGCGCCTAACGCACACAGGAAGCGATCGGGGGCGTTCCCGGGGCGCTGTGGGTGCTAGGAGCGCTTTGGGGCTGCCCCCCTGGACATAGGGACTGGAGGGGGGAGCCCTCCGCCCCGTTGCTGCAGGTCGTTGAGAAAGACACCGCGGCAGCTCGGGGTGAGGCCACTTGTAGTCTGGTCTCCCACGTGTGTGTCCTTGATGACGTTGTGAGGCTGCGGTAGTTCACGCTCGGGAGCCTGACGCTTGCCGGGCGCTCTTCTCGGCGGTAGGCAGGCGTATGGGGCGAGTGAGGCGTGTTGTCTTCTGGTGGGAGAGCCAGGCGGTCAGCAGGGGAAAAAATAGGTGCAATTTCAGGTCGAGGCCGATGGTATGTAGGGAAATCAATCAGAGAAAGGGGTTACAGTTAATTGGGTAAATGACCTTTTAGATGGGGCGATGTGGGAACACCTCTGTGAGGACGTGATAACTGAGAAGGCGTGACCTGGGCGGGGAGCGAGCATGGAAAGAGGCGGGACGGCGTGGGGAGCAGGTGCGAGCAGCAGCAAGGCGGCCGCGTGGCTGGGACAGGTCAGCGGGCGCCGCGGCGGCGCTCCGTCTGTGCCCGCGGCCGTCCAGGTGCGGGGCGGACCGTGCACAAACGGGCGACGCGCCGTTCTCCTGACACGTGGGGGGCGGGTGTTGACACGCAGGCCCTCAGTTAGACAGACACCCACGTGCCGTCAGGTAGACTGCGGCATGTCCAGAGGAAGGGGCGGAGGAGCCGGGCAGGGGTCAGGGAGGGGCAGCCAGCGGCCAGTGGGGGCATCTGCGGGAAGGGCGTTTCTGCAGAAGGGACAGGAGGCGCCAAGTCCCTGAAGGAAGAGCGCGGGACGGCCGGGCGAGCTGGACGGGGCGAGGTCAGGGGGGTCACGGGCACCAGGCGTCGAGGCCGCCAGGGCATCGGAGACTCCAGCTCTTCCCGAGGGAGCCGGGGACGTCAGCGACTCGTGAGGGAGGAACGACGGCGCGTCAGGTCCGCTGGACAGCCTGTGGGAAGTGGCGCTGAGGGGCAGGCCGAGCCCGTGGCAGACGGGGACAGGAGCCAGCACCACCCCGCCAGCTCTCCTGCTCTCCTCCGAGGGACGGGGAGGGCCTGTCCTGGGAAGAGCTGCAGGGGCTCCTGTCCCCGGGTTTTACAGGTGAGGACACTGCAGCACAGAGATGCTGAGCAGCTGTCCCCCGCCCCGCCAGCACACACACGGGATTGGGACCTGGCAGTCCCCCACTTTAGCTGTGTTTCTGCGCAGCCCCGTGAGGCCGGCCTGTCGCTGCAGCCCGCGTAGGCTCGTATTATGACGTGTGGGCTCTTACAGGGCATGTGTTCTTTCTGCCCAGACTCCCAGGAATTAGAAGAAAGAATGTGAGCCCAGCCTCCCCGTCCTAGGCAGTCAGGAATGGCTGGTGCATTTCCAGAGGCTTCTGTGTGTACACTAATTCTAAAGGCTGTGTGTTTCGTAAATTGTCTTATTGCTATGCATTGTGATTGTTACACAACTATTTCTTGCTAGCCTGGTATTTACATTACCTTTTTTAAATGACAGTTATAGATTTTTGTTTGACTAGAACTCTGGTTTGTGATGAAGATACGAATTACCAGAGCCTGCGATTGAGTTGGGCCTCTAAAACCAGTTGTGATCAGAGAAAAGGTAAGGCATTTGTGTTCCAGCACAATAATAGGAGTTGGTGGCGCATTCGGGTGTCTTCTTGAATTTTTTGCTTTTTGTACGTTTAGTCTTATTCAGAGATTTCCTTTATCGGAACCGGTTTTAAGTTCTAAGCAGCAGCATTTCATACTGTCAGACTCGCTGTTCAAATGCACGATCCTCCTCGTGTCCATTGAAGTAGGTAGGAGCCTTTGCGCACACTGGACGAGCGGTCCTGTCATCTTTCACGGTGACGAGTTACGGAAGCCGTGAGGGTCACTGGTTAATTGCTGCTCGTCCTTCCTCTGACTTCTCTCCAAGTTTTGATCCTTCTGGGATGATTTTTTCCTGAGCTGAGCTGACTCCACGGAGGGGTCAGCCTTTTCTGCGAGTGCACATGGCGTATTGCTGGGGAGACGAGGGTGTGGAGTCGTTTGTCGGGGCCTGGGTGTCGGGGTGGGGGGCGCTTTAGCCACAGTGACCATGCAGTTGCCTGTGGGAAGTGGCTCCAGGGCACAGCCTTCTCGCCATGGACTGAGATGCAGCTTGTGCTTTATGAGAGAGCCTTCGGGGAGGACAGCTGAAGGACTGCTCCAAGGATACCTGTTGGGTTGGGTCATAAAGCTGCCACATCAAAAAACAGAGCAGAGGCCACATTTCCGAATGCTCGCCACGGGCCAGGCACGAGTCTAAGTATTTTCCGTGTACTTACGCATTTACCCCTCATTCCCCCAGTGAGGTACCCGCTGTTAACACCCGGACTTCTCAGTGGTGCAGCCGACACACAGAAGGAGTAGCCTGCTCGGGTTACCCTGGGAAGTGCTGGGACCGAGACTAGGACCCAGACGTACGGCTACAGCCCGCAACTTTAACCGTGTTGTCGTGTTACCTCTCTTGAAATGACTTGTCTGGAGAGGGATTAAGAGAGAATGATTAAGGGACTTCCCTGGTGGGGCAGTGGTTAAGAATCTGCCTGCCAGTGCAAGGGACATGGGTTCGAGCCCTGATCCCACAGGCTGTGGAGCAACTAAACTCATGTGCCATGCCACAACTACTGAGCCCGCGCCCCTCAACAAGAGAAGCCACCGCAGTGAGAAGCCCACGCACCGCAACGAAGAGTAGCCCCCACTCGCTGCAACTAAAGCCCACGCGCAGCAATGAAGACCCAACACGGCCCCCCAAAAATTAATTAATTAATTAATTTTAAAAAAAGAGAGAATGATTAAGGAGTCACTGAAGTACTGTCATAGAGAGCTTCTCATCACCTTGGAAAAACCTTATGTATTGTTATAATCATCTCAACCCCCCTCGCCCCCCCCCACCATAAAAAATCCAGAACATAAAACTACGCTTAGAAGAAGTGACTAGAAATACTGTTGGCCAAAAAGTTCGTTTGCTTTTTGCCATAAGGTGTAATGGAAAAAAGCCAACCCAATAGATATAAAAAAATGTTTAAAGTGATTATTTTTGGGTCAGTCTTGAGATTATAGGAATTGTATCCTTTGTCTTTTTGTATGTTCAAAATTTCTACAATTAGAAAATTTTTCCCATACAGGAAGTTGCAAAAATAGTACATAGAGTCCCTTGAACCCTAGCCCCAGCATCTCAGCTTGTTAGTGGTGACACCTCCTACCTCGGTGCAGCGTCAGCCCAAGCAGCTGATGTCAGCCCAGGGCTGGACCGCAGACCCTAGTCAGTTGCCCAGGTTCACACCGTGCAGGCTTCTCTCCCGTTGATCCCATGTGTAGCCACCGCCGCGGTCAGAACACAGAACTGTTCCAGCTGCCTTGAAGGAGCTGCCTGGTGCTGCATCTTTAGTCACACTGTCCCCTGCCACTCTCTGCCGACCTCGAGCCCCTTCGTCATAGCCATAGCTGCGGCCTTTCAAGGACGTTATTTAGGTGGAATCATACCGCATGTAACCTTTTAAGATTGGCTTTTTTCACTCGCTGTAGTGTCCTTAAGCTCCATCCAAGTTGCTGCATGTGTCAAAAGTTTCCTTTTTATTGCTGAATAATATTCCATTGTATTTTGAAAATTAGTAAAGGGAAACCTCACTAAAATGGAGGGGGAGGTCAGAAGGGGGCGCTCTTGTGCATTACCACCTGAAGTACCACTGGAGCTCAGTTACAGGAAGAATGTCAACTTCAGATGCCAACAAGAACCAGCAACAGGAAAGAAACATCAGTTATAGGCCCCAACAGGAAAAACTGTGCCTTGCATCTCCCACAAGAAATCGTCTGCCCCAGCAGCTTGGCCGATGAGAGACTGTCCCCACCCTGAACTCTCGCTGTTCTCCATGGACTTGTGTTCAAGACAGCCCCTCCCAGCTTCCTCCCTTTTCTCTATAAAATAATGTTCCTCTTCTTTATATGGGACTTGCCTGTGGTTTTTGCCATAGCTTGCTTGTCCCAAATTGCAATTCTCTGCTATTTCTGAATAAACCCATTCTGCTGGTAAACGTACTGTTTTTATTTATTTATTTATTTATTTTGAATATTTATTCATTTGGCTGCGCCAGGTCTTAGTTGCGGTACTCGGCATCTTTTAGTTGCGGCACTTGGGGTCTTTTAGTTGTGGCATGCAGGATCTAGTTCCCTGACCAGGGATTGAACCCAGGCCCCCTGCTTTGGGAGCATGGAGTCTTAACCACTGGACCACCAGGGGAGTCCCAATTACTATTTTATTTTTAAGGTCAACAGTACCATTCACCTGTTGAGGGACATTTGAGCTGTTTCTAGTTCTTGGCGATTACAAATAAAGCCACTGTGAATATTGATGTACAAGTTTTTGTGTGGACATAAAATTTCATTTCTCTGGGATAAAAGCCCAGGAGTGCAATTACTGGGTGGTATGGTAAGAATATGTTTACTTTTATAAGAAACTGCCCCAGACTATCTCTTTGGTGGCTGTACCATTTTACAGTTCTACCAGCAATGTGTGAGATCTGTTTTTTTCACATCCTTGCCAGCATTTGGTACACCACTATTTTTTATTTTAGCCATTCTAAAAGGTACATAATAATATCTCATTGCAATTCTAATTTGCATTTCCTGAATGCTAATGAGGTTAAATATCTTTTCTTATGCTTATTTGTCTTCTGTATCTCTTCAGTGAAATGTCTGTTCAAGTCTTTGGCCCATTTTCTAACTGGATTGTTTGTATTTTTATTGTTGAGTTTTGGGAGTTCTTTATATTATATGTACTAGATATAGTCCTTGATTAGATAAGTGGTTTCCAGATATTTCACCCGGTTTATATTTTGTCTTTTAATCCTCTTAACAGGGTATTTCATAGAGAAAAAGTTTTAAATTTTGGTGTGGTCTCATTTATCAGGTTCTCATTTTATGGATCATGCCTCTGGTGTCACATGTAAAACTCTTCATCTAGCCCTAGGTTGCAAAGATTTTTCTCCTGTGTTTTCTTCTAGACATTTCATAGGTATGTTTTGCATTTGTATCTGTGATCCATTTGAATTAACTTTTGTAGATGGTGTGAGGTTTGCTTATGGATGCCCAGTTGTTCCTGCACCACTGTTCTCCTCCCACTGAAGGCTTCTGTACCTTTGTGAAACATCGCTTGGGTGTACTTGTCTGGGTCTATTTCTGATTCTTCATTACGTTCTGTTATCTGTGTGTTTTTCTCTCCACCAACGCCACACTGTCTTGATCACCGTATAGTAAGACTTCTCACGAAACACATGGAGTCCTCCCACTTTATTCTTCATTTTCAGAATCGTTTTAACTGTTCTACTCTGCCTTTCCATATAGACTTTAGAATCATCTTGTCTATCTTCACACACAAAAAAGCCTCCTGTGATTTTGCTAGGAATTGTGTTAACCTGTACATCAGTTTGTGGAGAATTGATATATTTGCTATGATGAAGCTGCGTATCCCTGAACATAGTGTCTCCCTTTATTTAGGTCGTCTTTGATTTGTTTAATCATACAGATTAATTTGTTGATTTGTTTCAGCATACAGATCCCTGTATATGTTTTGCTAGATTTACACCTAAGTATTCAGTTTAATTTGGAGGGATTATAATGATTGTGATGGCGTTTTTAATTCCAGTTTTCACGTGTTCATTTCTAGTGTATAGAAATGTGATTGATTTTTGTGTGTTGGTATTGTGCCCTGTGACTTGCTGATTTCACCGATCAGTTCTAGGAGTTGATTTTGGTTTTGTCATTACCTTGGGATTTTCCATTTAGACAGTCCTGTCATTTGAAGATACGGTGGGTAGATGGTGGCGGAGGCAGCAGTCCGGACTCTGTACTCAGTCTCCTGTGGCAGGACAGGTGGGTGGGGGCAGAAGGGGGCAGGGGTCCAGGCTCCACAGGTGGGGAAGGAAAGCTCCTCCCTGGGCTGCCCCGTTTTTTAAAAGCTGAGTATTTGTGAAGAATCCCCCCTCCCCACCTGTCTCCTCTCTCTCAGATTTTATTATGTTTGGGGATAAAGGAGTTTCCATTGCACAAGCAATACCATCACAAGAGAACAGTCGTTTATAGGATGGTCTCCGTGGTCCAGGCCTGGTTTTGGGCTCTTTGCATGGGATCACTCATTTCATATGAAGCCATTGTCTTGAGTGACGCCTTTGCAGAGGTGTTGGGATGGGTAACAACCAGCCGTTTCACTGGGGCTTCTCTCGCCAACTTGATTACTTTCGTTTGGTGACCTCTGTATTTTTACCAGTTTTTATGAACTATGCATTTGCAGGAGATGTGTGGTATTTAAAATGTTTTGATTGCCATTGTATTTTGGGGCCAAGGTGGTTCTCTTTAGAAATATGCATTGGATTTTCCACTGTACATCACTGAGTAGGAGTCAGCACTTAATCTGTATATAGAAGATCACTTCTAACACTTATTCTGAAGTTTTTACCAAACTGGTTTGGTGGAAGATAACGGAAGTTTTTCTTAATATTTAATGGTTATTCTTAAATATATCTTTATGCTAGTGTTAAAGTAATTAATGCCAGAGTTTGAATGTTTCTCCTTTGCAGGCCGTGCTGGACGAGTGTCAAAAGGATACTGTTACAGACTCATATACAAGGATTTCTGGGACAGCTCCATCCCCGACCATGTCATTCCTGAGATGTTGGTAATAAACTTTGGTCATCTTTATGACATAGTTTGTTTTCTTGTAGACAGTTTTGCTGAATAGTTTAAGTAATATAATTTTGAGTGTCATATGATTTTGATCCCAGAAAAATCATTTCTGATCAAACTCTTTAATCTTTAATCACAGAACTGGCTTCTATTCACTAAGCATCAGTGAGGGACTTCACACCCATGTCACGTTTCTGGCCCTGTAGGCGACTGTCCATAGACGCTGCTGCTGTGTGCTTTTATAGTTCGTGCTGTGGAACTGGCTTCTGTCTTTCCTCTCCTGCCTCTGTCTCCTTTCTCTCCCTCTCTCCCCGCTTCCTCTCCTTTCTTTCTCACCCTTTCCCTTTTCCATCTTCCCTTCTTTATCTCTCTCTCCCTCTCCTTCTCTTCCCCCATCTCTTCATCTCCCATTTCTCTCTCTCCTTCTCCCACCCCTCTTCCTCTGTTTTCCTTTCTTCTTTTTCTCTCCTTCTCTCTCTAAAGTACTAGTCATGTGAATAGGTTAATTGATTTACTTATTTTTACTGTTTCTAAATTTAAGTTTTGTTCTTTTCAGCGTTGTCCATTAGGAAGCACAATACTGAAAGTGAAATTACTTGATATGGGTGAACCGAGGGCTCTGCTGGCAACGGCCCTTTCTCCACCTAGCCTGAGTGACATTGAACACACCATCCTTCTGCTAAAGGAGGTGGGACCGTCTGATACTTGTTCGTGTTAGGAAAAGCTAAGATTTTTTGGGTGAATTTTAGAAGTTTCATACTGTGGATATCTTTAAGGTATTTTGACAGTTGTAAATAATGAGCATTTGCTTGGAAAAGCATGTCATGACTAATTTTTTTTTTTTTTTTTTTTTGCGTTACACGGGCCTCTCACCGCTGTGGCCTCTCCCGTTGCGGAGCGCAGGCTCCGGACGCGCAGGCTCGGCGGCCACGGCTCACGGGCCCGGCTGCTCCGCGGCATGCGGGATCCTCCCGGACCGGGGCACGAACCCGCGTCCCCTGCATTGGCGGGCGGACTCTCAACCACTGCGCCACCAGGGAAGCCCATGACTAATTTTTGATTGCAGATTTTATATATGTTGTTCAGACCAGCTTTGTTAGTTGTCTGAAGCTGAAGCTCCTGCTCTCTCACCCCGCCCCCCGCGGGGGATTGCTGTTTGTTGGCGGGGCTGAGAAGCGCTGGATAGGAGATGGCAGCCGTAGAGCTCTGCTCTCCTGCCCTGGCTCTGTCAGCCTCCTCCCCACTTCCCCTCTAGTTCTGCTCTTCACCCTCACGCTAGCCTCTCTCTCCTCTTCCTGTTGCTGGAGGCCCTGCTCTGCTCCTGTGCATTCTCTGACTCTCCTCCGACCCACGCTCCGCTCTCGCTGCTTGTAGCGCCCAGTGCCCCGGCCTGGGCGCCTCCACCTGTTGGGGCTGCGGACATTCTGCCTCGGACCCTCAAAGCTGGGGCTGCCTCTGATACCTTGGGTACCTGCTTGGGCGTCCGTAAAATACACTTAGTCAAGTTGAGGACGTCGTTTTCTGTGCAGTCTGTACGTTTTGGCTGTGAGTGACCACGCAACGTGGTGGTTGGAGGTTTGGTTTAGTACTGTGTGTGCCATATTCGTTAAATCTGGGACTTAAGTAGACTTTTGTGGGGGTAGCTTGAGCGTCACCTCCCAGCATTAAAAAATAATAAAATGTGTTCTGAGTATCAAAAAACCAATTAAAAAACTTCAGTATCGATCTTTTATAAGTTGACTTAGGTATCTTTTAGAACCTTATTCACCAAAATTTGGTCGTTTCCTGTTTTAAACTCCCTGCCTTAAGGAAGAAAAGAGTGTGAATAAATCAGTGCTTGCTACTCGCACTAATTTATTTTATAAAGGTTGGAGCACTTGCGGTGAGTGGGCAGAGAGAAGATGAAAACCCCCATGATGGTGAATTGACCTTCGTAGGAAGAGTTTCAGCCCAACTTCCTGTTAATCAGCAGCTTGGCAAACTCATAGTCCTCGGACATGTGTTTGGATGTCTCGATGAGTGTCTTATCATAGGTGAGCGCGGGAGCCGAGCAGCGGTGACGGAGGGCAATGTAAGGCTACTCCGACAGTCTTCTCTTTGTTTTTTCTCTCGTTAGCGGCATCTCTTTCTTTGAAGAATTTTTTTGCGATGCCTTTTAGGCAGCATCTTGATGGATATAGGTATTTAACTTTCATATTTTTAAAAGTCACTGTGTTTTAATGGCGTCAAGTGACACTCTTTGTCGTCTGTTTATAGGAACAAAGTGGATTTCTGTGGCAACGGTAAGAGTGACTGTGCTGCGCTTGTTGAAGCCTTCAGGGTAAGTTTTCCCAGCGTGAGCTGTGAAGGCGGCTGCCGCCGCTTGTCAGCACACGCCGTCTCCACCAGAAGCGCCGTGAGGGTTGCTGATGTCCATTAGGAAGCAGAGTGTGTTGGGAGCTGGCGACTTCCCCGGCGGCCCGGTGGTGAGGACTGCACGCTTCCCCTGCAGGGGGTGCAGGTGCCATCCCTGGTCAGGGAGCTGAGATCCTGCAAGCCTCGCGGCACAGACAAAAGAAAAAAAATTGTGTTGGGAGGAGTAGATGAGGGTGGGAGTCCAATTCTATGAAGTAGATTGGAAAAGTAAAGTTTGTAAATTTTCTGTGGTCAAAATGTGTTGAAATTGGACTGACTTTATTCGCTAACCAAATTTTTTTATTTTGAAACTCTGGATCATTTGTTTTTAGGCTTGGCGGACTTGCAGACAAAGAGGAGAGCTGCGGCATCCGAAGGTCGGTGAGCTGTTTCTCTGTGGATGGCTGCCCGTGTCATGGAAGCTTCCCGAGCCTTCTCTAGCTCAGCCTCAGCGCTGTGTGTGAACCGGCAGCGTTCAGCCTGAGCGGAGGTCACTGTGGACGGTCCTTAGGGCCCGCAGGCCAGGGCAGCTCCTGGGCCCACTTTCAGCTGTAGTCACTTCCTCGAGGCAGCCGTGCTGCCTGTCGCCCACCCCTGGGTAGTAGCGACCCTTCCTGTGTCAGGAGCCTCTTAGCTGCCGGCACTAAATACCTGTGGGACGTGCGTCGGCGTGTTGGCTCAAAACTAAGAAAACCCGAAGCTTTTCCTTCTGCTGTTTTCAGCAAAGTTTTAGATAATGAGCTTGAAAAAACCAACCTGTTAGCCTTCATTTTTTTGGGTGGGCGCGGTTGCATGTTGTTCTTCTCCTTCTAAACTGACTAGGTTCAAAAGATTCTTGATACGTCTGTGTGTTTAAATTTGCCATGCCTAGATGTATCCTTAGAATAACTACATGAGTTACTCGTGAAAGCCACCTTTTACAGAGTCAGCCATATTATTTTTCTTGTTGGTATATATTCTTTTTGGTATATAGTTTTAGTTAAGATATATGTATTGCAGTAGCCAAATTAGCTCTAATTTGTTACATTAATATTGAATATTATCCTTTTATGTATTTAAAGGATGAACTTGACTGGGGACGGTTAAATTACATTCAAATCAAGAGAATTAGAGAGGTAAGTTATAAATTCTTTGAATGCAAGTAAAGATGGCTTACCAAGTGTTCATCAAGTACCAGCAATACCCAGGGTAGCAGAGATTATTCCAAGAAGTACATCCTCGTTTCCAGCTTTGGTAGAATTTATGTGTTACATTCACAGTTACAGTTGACTACAGCTGAAGGACACAGATTAAGGTCAGCAAAGGTAAGAGGCGGGTGGGGAGGAGCCAGGAGAGACCAGGTGCCAGCTTGCAGTCGTCCTCTCCCGGTGGAGTCTTCTGGGCAGCACGATGTGTGACAACCCGCGTGAAGTACTGCAAGCCAGGGAGGCCGTCCCGAGCCTTGGCGTCCAAGGTTTTATTGAGGGTTGGTTACATAAGTGTGGGGTGCCCACATGCCTGACCTTAACTTCCTTAGTTTTTAGCCCCTCCAGAGGTTACTGATACTGTATGTCCCCACCATACAGAAGTCACATTGCTACCGTGAACTGTTTGTTGTGTCCAAGGCCTCAGGTAAACAAAGTCACTCTTACAAGGCAGGATATTCCAAGGGCCTGGAGGTGACCTGCCAGGAGCCAAACCTTTCTTTGGAATGTCCAGGGTGTGGACAACAGGGCCTGCTGACTTAATCCTTTACTGCACAGTTTGCAAGACAATCTGTCTGTTTTATTTTTATTTTCAGAGAACTTACTCTTGGTTTGATTTGTCAGTTTTACTGTGCAGGTGTTTTGAGGGGAGGGGAAAGGTGGAGGATTTCAAAGGATTGATTTTTAATTTTTTCCATTAATTTAGTTTTTCTGTGTCTCTTGGTTTACGTTTTTAGTCTTACTGAGATGAGAATTTAATTTATTAATACTTTCAATCTTTCTAATTAAAGGTATTTAAAGCTGTGAATTTTCTTATGAGCACAGTTTGGGGCACATCTCATTGATCTGTGACATGTAGGGATCTCATTGTTATCCCTGTCTGTAACTTATTTTAGTGTTGGTTTCCTCCTTGATTCAGAGTTTTTAGAAGAATATTTGAGTTTCCAGGTAGAAAGAAATACTTTTAGGTATCTTGTTTTTTCGTTAATATTTTTGTTTTTATTGCATTTTGATCAGAGAAAGTGACTTGCATAATTTTTAGTTGATTTTTAATTAGAGAAGTTGTATGTATCAATACTACAGCCTTACAGAAGATTTTTTTTAAAATAAAATTATTTTTTATTTATTTATTTTTGTCTGCGTTGGGTCTTTGCTGCTGCACGCGGGCTTTCTCTAGTTGTGGTGAGTGGGGGCTACTCTTCATTGAGGTGGCTTGTCTTGTTGCGGAGCACGGGCTCTAGTTGCGTGGGCTCAGTAGTTGTGGCTCGCGGGCTCCAGAACGCAGGCTCAGTAGATGTGGCGCACGGGCTTGGTTGCTCCGAGGCATGTGGGATCTTCCCGGACCAGGGCTCGAACCTGTGTCTCCTGTGATGGCAGGGAGATTCTTAATCACTGCACCACCAGGGAAGTACCCTCTTAGCTTGTTTTTAATCACAGAAGAAGTATATGTTTATGGCAGAGGTTTCAGAAGTGTTCAAAGGACTTACAGCAAAGGCTGTGATCATGGTCTCCTGTTCCTCTGGCACCTGTAGATGACTGTGTTTGTGCATTTGCAGTGGTTTCCTGTGTGTGCCTGTGTGCTTATAAACTGGGATCATGAAGCATGTACAGCTTTGTATCCTGGTATTTTCTGTTACTATTGTATTGAGCATCCTTTCCATTCTTTATTAATTAATCTTTAATAAGATGGTTCTTTAAAGGAGTTTTTAAATTTTTTCATTTATTTTTTGGCTGCATTGGGTCTTCGATGCAGTGTGCGGGCTTCTCATTGCGGTGGCTTCTCTTGTTGTGGAGCACGGGCTCTAGAGCATGCGGGCTTCAGTAGATGTGGTGCGTGGGCTCAGTAGTTGCGGCTTGCAGGCTCAGTAGTTGTGGCACACGGGCTTAGTAGCTCCACAGCATGTGGGATCTTCCCAGACCAGGGCTTGAACCTGTGTCCCCTGCATTGGCAGGCAGATTCTTAACCACTGCGCCACCAGGGAAGTCCTAATAATATGGTTCTTAATAGCTGCAGTGTTTCATCCCATAGACATACTAATGCTTTCCCCATTATGTACTATTTTTCTAGTGCATTCGCTATTCTGAATGATATAATCACTTGGAGACATCATCTCCCAATGTGTTTTTCTTAGGTGGCTGAATTATATGAAGAATTGAAGACTAGAATCTCACAGTTCAACATGTATGTTGATTCCCGGCGGCCTGTCATGGACCAAGAGTATACATATAAGCAACGATTCATCCTGCAGGTACCCTGGAGTTTCCTGGATGTCTCTTCCTGGTTCTTTCTGCTTATTAGGTCTTGTGGTTTTGACAGTGCTTATTTCCTCCTTTTTTTTTTTAAATGATTTGGAAAGCTTACAGTTATTAATTAGAAATGTGAAGGCTTTTAAAAAAAATTTATTTAATTAATTTATTTTTGTCTGTGTTGGGTCTTTGTTGCTGTGCGCTGGCTTTCTCTAGTTGTGGCGAGCAGGGGCTACTCTTCGTTGCGGTGCACGGGCTTCTCATTTTGCAGTGGCTCCTCTTGCAGAGCAGGGCTCTAGGCGCACGGGCTTCAGTAGTTGTGGCTCACGGGCTCAGTAGTTGTGGCTCGCGGGCTCTAGAGCGCAGGCTCAGTAGTTGGGGTGCACGGGCTTAGTTGCTCCACGGCATGTGGGATCTTCCCGGACCAGGGCTCAAACCGGTGTCCCCTGCATTGGCAGGCGTATTCTTAACCACTGCGCCAGCAGGGAAGCCCTATTTCCCCTTTCTGATACAAATCATGCCTCACAGGAGATTTTAGATCCATAGTGTTCATACTGTGTTTGGGCACCAGGAAAAACTCTGGCCTTACCTAGTTTAGGTTTTCCATGTCATTGAGTTGATGATCCAGACCCATTTCTAATCTCTGGAGTAGTGTTTCTAAAGACTGCTAAACGTTATTACTGCTTCTGGAGAGATCCTTTTGTTTTGGCTTTTAAGAAAGTAAAAATGCTCTTAATATTATTATGTGGCTCTTCCCTTGCACTGAAAAATTATTTTAACTTTGGAGGCCATGATCAAATTAGCTTGTTGGATGGAACCTTCTAGGCATTGTGTAGAGGGAAGTGTGTCCTAGAAAGGTGGCCAGTGCTTCTGATGTAGGGGCTCAGAGGAGGAGTACCTCTTGGATGTGTCAGTGTGTTGGCTGACGCATACAGAATTGGGTTCTAGGTGGATCCTGTAAACTGGAGGATGCTGGGAAATGGAGTGTTTCTCTGGATGTAAAATTACTTGAAGTTTAGGAGAGAGTCTTTCATGGGTGTATATTTCATTTGGTATATTTTTATTGAAGAAGGGGCTCTTCGCAGCATGCTTTTAGAAGTGAATATTGGATGCAAGCCTGCTCCTCTAAATCTAAGTGTCTTAATTGTAATTTTATCTAAACATTTGGGAAAGGGCCTGACCCATAGAAGTAAGTATGTCATGGAAAATGTAGAAAAAGTTGGCTAACCCCCGGGGCTCTGTGTGTACAATCATTTGTATCCTTATTCAACTCACTGCTCTTTTCTAAACCTCATTCTGAGAAGTACTCAGGTTCCTTGGAGGAAAGACCATGTGTAAAGTGTTTCGGTTATGGGGAAGTAACCAGAATTGTGACTTTCTGTTTGATTGGTTTAAAGGTCCAGTGTTTTTTTGTTTTTGTTTTTGTTTTTGTTTTTAACATTAAACTCATCTTTTATATTGTAGATGATATTTTGGGATGAGGTTGGTATATTGGTGAGATAAAGTGATAAAATAATGCTGTTACTTCATGAAAATAAGTTTCTCTTCCAGGTTGTATTGGCAGGTGCTTTTTATCCAAATTACTTTACTTTTGGGCACCCTGACGAAGAGATGGCAGTGAGGGAGCTGGCGGGCAAAGACCCAAAGACAACCATTGTGGTAGGTGGAGAGACAGGCAGCCTTCTCTGGGGTGGAGGCCGGGTGCTCAGTTTTCAGATGAGCTTCATTCCAATGTGGTGAACACAAACATTTTATTTCCCCACTTGTCTCTATTTTTTTTGTAAGTACTAAGTGGATTTTTTTCCCCTAAAGTCAATTTCATGGCTTGTCTGACCTTTTCACATGCATCCACTAGTTCCTCAGTCTCGCTTCCTGTTTTGCAGACCTGGCCTTAAAAACGAAAGCCTAAAAAAAAAAAAAAAAAAAAAAAAAGAAAGCCTTGCAGAGTTAGGTATTCATGGCTACCCTTGACTGCTCATGTCCCATTTTGAAGGATTTAAGATACTTCTCCATAAATTTAAGAACATTTAGTAAATTGACAACTTCATTTTACACAAAGTAAAGAGTTATTTGGTTGGCACCTTTGTACTGTGATTTAAACTCTGATCCCTATTCATGCTTAATAGAATCAGAATCACCTAGAGAGTGTTTGTTTAATTTGAAATTCAGATTTGAGGCCCCGCGGCACAGAATCTGAACTAGAAAGTGTGGCCTGGAAATTAGTGTTTAACATGAGCTT
This sequence comes from Physeter macrocephalus, assembly GCF_002837175.3. Lineage (NCBI taxonomy): Eukaryota > Metazoa > Chordata > Mammalia > Artiodactyla > Physeteridae > Physeter > Physeter macrocephalus. The sequence continues at coordinate 181,041,305 of NC_041224.1, forward strand.
TGGGCACATCTTATGGTCAGTCCCAGGCACTGACTATCAGATCAACATGTGTGGACCCTTTGTTTAAACCTGAGCACGGGATCACTTCAGGGTGGGCAGCTGAAATAAAGCATTTGGGAATCGGGCTTTTAGCGGACCCTGGGTTCCATTACCGGCCTATATCTAATAAAAAGGGGGGTGCAGAGCACTTGACAGAGTCCCTGGCCTACAGTAAACACGCCGTCATTGCCAGCTCTTACTCCTCCTGTTGTTTCCCTCACACTGTTACTGAAGAAGTAAGAGCTCACAGGGAGAGGGTCTCTGCAGAGCCCTGGAGAGGAGCTGGTGCTCACCCTGGGAACGAGAGGCAGCTGACATGCTGTTTGAACCCGGGGGACGGGTTTTACCTGAAGGGGCGGTCATTAGCCCCTTACTGCTCTCGAGGAAGCGGGCCGGGGCTCTGCCCGTGCCGACCGTCCCGGTGGACGGAGCCCTTCTGGTTGGCTTCCGCTCGCGCCTTGGCGGTGCTCCCTCCCGGCCTGTGCGCCGGGGGAGGGACCCCACAGCACATCTCCTCAGACGCGGGCTGTGCTTGCCTCCTTCAGCCACCAGGCGGCCTGTTCACCTTGCACTCTGGGGGCCGAAAGGTCGCCTGCTGTGTGCGTTATAAAAACTAAGTGTGGCTGGTGTTTACGTAGCGCTTATCGTCTGAGAGGGCCTTTGTCGAGTGCTTTTTACTCATTCTTCTCTGAGCTTCACATTGACGCTCTGAGTCGAGGACTTATTGTCCCCCTTAATTAGTGATGTGGCTGTTGGGTCCTAGGGTGGCTCCATAACTTTTTGCCTGCAGAACCCTGACAAGCCAGGACTTGAGCTCAGACCTGAGTCCCCAGCCCTTGCTTTTCAGCCACCCACTGCCTCTCATGGAGCTGTGCTGGGCCCTGAGATAAGCAGGCCGCGGGGCAGGGGACTCCCAGTTTCGGGCCGGACCTCGGAACACAGATCGCCCTGATGGGAGGGAGAAAGCGCTGGGACAGGGAGGGGTTGCTGCAGCTCCTTTCCTGTTAGTGCTGCCTGGGGGCGAGGGCGCACCCGCTCCTCCGCCAAGTGGTGCATTTCCCTTTAATTTTTAAGTTCCCGCTGTTGCCTATATAGAAATACTATGTTTTAAAAAGATGTATTTAGTCAGCTTGGTTATTTTAAGGTAAAAATGAAAAATAAGTCTTAACTTTTCTGTATCAGACTTTTGGACTCTTTTAACAGGGGAAGAATTAGCCTTTGTTTAACATGTATTATTAAAACTTAATTATAATTTAGAAGTCATTAGTCCTTAAATACCCTGCTGTCGGGTCTACGTTTTGTGCTTAAAGACAGCGTGCTCTGTTTTTGTGAACATTATGACTGTGAGCTCTGTGTTTGCTCCTGTTAATGCAGTGTGGTGTTTTACAGCTGAAGCACGTTCCTCCCTATGGATTTCTCTACTATAAACAACTGCAGTCTCTCTTTAGACAGTGTGGCCAAGTCAGATCCATCGTGTTTGATGGTGCAAAGTAAGTAGTGTATTTTTGTAATCCACCGCAATTACGAAAGAACCACGAGATTTTATGTTTACAGGGGCTGCTTCTTTCAACTTGGGGACGTGTGGAAATGGGTCGTCAGAAGGGCTGCTGAGGACAGCTCTTAAAGCGTAGCTGTGGTTTATCTTGTTGTCAGGAGCGATTTATCTTCTCTTTCAACCACGTTCCTCCTAAAGGACGTCTGATGCCGAGAAGGTTCAGTAGCGTCATGAGGTACAGGGCTGGTGCTCTGGAAGTGCCCAGTACTTGGGCGTGTCCATCCGAGATTTCACAGTAAGTCGCCGGCCGCCAGAGATGCCTGCAGGAGAGTTTATCTGCTTATAGTTATTTAGAACTTACATGTTCTAAATATTTTTGAAAGACAAATATTGCAAAACTCAGTTACATTTGGCCTATTTTAATTGCAGATAAGGAATAAGTGGTTGTTTTGGAGTATCACTTTGAGTTTTCATTTCCAAGAGAGAATGCTTATGCACAGAAAAGGCTATGACGGTGTTTAAATTCATTTTTAAAATTGGAAAAAATTTTCTCGTGTCCTACACGTTTTATTTAATTTACAAAGCTTTGTAAATCTAGTAAATAAGAAGTACTTTTCGATTTTCTTTGATTAATGTCCAGTAACTCAAGTTGAGCATATTCATTCTGCTTAAATTTTGGATTAATTGACTCACATTTAAAGTTCCATTCCTGTGCTTAATATATTGATTGTCTTTGTAAGCATGTAAGTGCCTCACATGACAAATATATAACCCTAATAAGTAAAGTCTTTCTAGGTGCTTCTAACAACCGTTACAGATTTAATTAAACTTACAGTGTCTCAAGTGTTCTTAAATATTCTAATATAAATTAGCAGTCGAATTCTTAACCACATATACAAAAGTACTTACCTAAAATTGGATTCTTGTAGCTAAACCATCTTTCTTGAATATGGAAAGTCCATTTGCTTTACTGAGACTCCAGTTCTGTGTGCGTGGGTGCTCTTTGGACTGGGATGGTGCAGTCCGGGCTCTCACTAAGCTTGCAGCGGCCTCTTTCCTTAATCCTTACTGCTGGATTACATTTGGTGTTCATTTCTTCTTCTTTCTGTCAGGGTTATCTATATAGGTATTTTAATTATATTTTACTCGATTCCTCATAGATTTCTGGTGTTTAGTCTTGATACCAATGTCATACCAATTACTTGGGGATGTAACAGTGTTCTTCTGGTTATACCAGTTCTGTGCATCAAATATTAAAGGCAGAGAATGACATAAAATAGTTACTGAGTCAAGACTGTCCTCCCCCTTGGGATCCAGCAGGGCCTGCTGTGTGCAGGGCCAAGGGCACTGGAGCACAGGTCGTACGTGGGCACACAGTTTCCTCCTGTGAGACGTTTTCAAATTATTGGTCGGCGTGGAGAGTAAAATCAGTTCCACAGATGTTTGCCCATCGTGAAGTGTCCTGGGCGAGGCCTGGGGGGTTGGAAGAAGATGTCGTATCTGAGGCTCAGAGTAGGAGCAGTGGCCTTCCTCTGGAGCAGTTGGAGGGGCCTGGGGGGTAGGCAGCCCCGGCGGGTGGGGCAGGGGCCCAGTGTGAGCAGAGCTGTGGTTTGAGAAAGTGTAGGGTGTGTGCCAGGCACAGCCAGAGCCCTCTTGCCAGGAGCTGGGTTTGTGTCAGATTGAGTCTGAAGAGTGGGCGTCAGGCACTGTCTTTCGGATGGTGTTTGTAGCCCGCTGACAAGTATGAACGTTAGTAGTGGGTATTTAGAGAGCCCTGGGTGTTCTGACTAGAACTGTGTTTTGTAGAACTTAATCAGGGAGTGATGAAGAGAAGAAGCCGTCCAGCATAAACTTGGCAGTCGTCCAAGCCGAGGTGACTTTTGACGTGAAAAGGAGGCAGCGGATGGGAGGGAAGAGCTCTTGGATTTAGCTGTTGATAGCCTGTGGAGGACGAAGACGAGAGAGGAGCCAGCAAGGGCCAGGACTTCAGCTGGGGGGAGTGGACAGGAGGGCAGGGCCGGGGGCTGGGGGGCGGGCGGGGAATGTCACGGGCTTGGCTCTCTCCACGTGTTGAGTTGAAAATACTCAGGGAAGACGAGAGTCTTGGAAATGTGCTCTAGAGTATTTGAAAGAAATTATTTCTAAGGAGAGACTTAGGCTCCTTCTAGAGAAAGATGGCAGAAATGGAAGTGAGTAAAGGGAGCCGAGGACAGGAGGAGACTGCACGTGCTCACTTGTGAGCTCACCCAGGGTCGGTGGAGGAGGGTTGAAAGGGAGCCGAGGGCAGGGGGACAGTGCAGTGGAGACAGGAGGCTGCAGAGAGGCCAGAGGACGCGACAGGCCGCTCTTCATCAGCTCAGGGTCCTTCCAGGTCACCCAAAATCACACATTTCCATGACAGTAGTTGAAGCGGTCATAAGTCTATTTTTCTGAGTATGATGTTTTGCTCCGGGAGATTTTGACATGCATATACAAACAAATGTAAACTTGACGCTTTTTTCCTTTTTACCAGGAAGTGTCTGGCAGGCACCCTTACTGCATGTTTTTTTTTTTTAATTAATTTATTTTTTGGCTGCGTTGGGTCTTCGTTGCTGCACGCGGGCTTTCTCTAGCTGCAGCAAGCGCGGGCTACTCTTCGTTGCAGTGCGTGGGCTTCCCATTGCCGTGGCCTCTCCTGTTGCGGAGCACGGGCCCTAGGTGCGTGGGTTTCAGTAGTTGTGGCACACGGGCTCAGTAGTTGTGGCTCACGGGCTCTAGAGCACAGGCTCAGTAGTTGTGGCGCACGGGCTTAGTTGCTCCACAGCATGTGGAGTCTTCCCGGACCAGGGCTCGAACCCATGTTCCCTGCATTGGCAGGCGGATTCTTAACCACTGTGCCACCAGGGAAGCCCCCTTACTGCATGTTTGATTCTTATTCCCCCAGAGGGAGGGATGGGATAATAGGACACTTCGATGTGGGTGGGTCGTAAGGTGGGGCGTGCCTCAACATTACTGCGTGATAAACTGGGTGGTTTTGTGGAGGGAGATCAGAAAGATCACTGAACTACTCAGCTGTGTGCTTTTCTCTGTCTGATTTTTATTTTACAATAAAATAGAAGAAAACAAAACCCCAAATCTGTCACTTTGTTCTAATGATGAGAATCAAGATCTCATAGCCGAAAATTCCTTTTGAACTTAATCTTTATTCTGCACTATACTGAGTAATACATGAGGCTGATACTTGGTTTTAATTTAATATTATGTCATTGTAACTTTTATTTCTCTTAAGTGAATAATTTTCCCCTAAATACATCATCTTGATTAATTATAGAAGGAAGAGTTGCTGGTATTTTGAAGAGAGGTGTTACTGAAAATCTCTATCTAAACTTGAGAGAAATTAACATGCCTCATAAACTTATTTTTTTATTTACATTTGTGGAACAGAGCCTTTGTGGAGTTTTCACGCAATCCAACAGAGAGGTTTAAAACTCTTCCTGCAGTGTATATGGCCATTAAGATGTCTCAGCTGAAAGTTTCCCTTGAACTCAGTGTTCATTCTGCAGAGGAGATTGAAGGGAAGGTGCAAGGAGGGGCTGTTTCCAAGCTCAGGAATACAAGGTATTTTCAGAAGGGAGGTGGGCACAACTCTGTCTACCTGCTTTCACATTCTCAATATTATTTTTAAGCAACTGTTTCACCTTGCTTAAGTTCACACTAAAAGCACTGGCATGGTAGCTTGGTTTCATCATCTCCTAGCTGTGTGTGCTTGGGCACATTACTTGACCTCTCTGAACCTCAGTGTTTTCATCTGTTTAATAGCTATGATACCTATTGTACAAGGCTGTTTGGAGGATTGGGTAGAACCATTTGTTTCATTTTCAGTTTAAATCGAAGGGATTGACCCTAATGTTAGTTTCCTTTCTTCCTCCTTACAGTTACTGCCTTTCTCTTCCTAAGCAGAGTAGAGTCTCCCTTGCCCTTAGCAGAGCCAGCAGCGGGACAAGACGCAGGCGCAGTTGGGAGCAGCCTGCTGCTTGCCAGCACAGGCCACCCGTCCCTGTTGAGCAGGGTAGGGGGGCCGGGCTGCCTGCACGGGTCTGCTCGGCCCCCAGGCAGCTGCCGTGCAGTTCGCAGGCTGGCTTCTCTTGGACCAAATTAAATCGCCCTTCAGTGTTTCTGACAGATTACTTTACCTTTCGGTCATATTCACACAGTGCTGTATGTAGGAATTCTCCTGCATCTTTTCTTGTTTGTAATCTTTTTAACCCCATGAGGAATTTGACAGGGATTTGAGGAATTGATGAGGTAGGGAAGTATGTTCCATCAAGTTTCATCCAGTGTGGGATGGTTTGATTCCGCGAGTTTGGGAGTTGAGTGGGTTCAGTCTGTAATAACGTGGAGTAGGCCTGTCCTGCTGGGTAACTTAGCCTGAGTCACTCTTATTTAATAAGTGGGTTGGAAAACTGGGAAGAGAGATGGATCAGATTTCTTATAATTCTTCCTCTTCATTTAAGAATAAAATTATTAGGAAAGGAAACTTTTTATCAATTTATATTTCATCTCCTGGAATTTTAGCATTTATTATATTCCTGCTTCAAGGGATGAATGATAATTCTTAGGTTTATTAGAAAATCATGTATTTGTTTCCTAACAACATTAAATAGGCTTGGATTCTTGTAGTTTTCTGAAAGTCAGAGTCACTCACCTCCGAAACCACAAGTTAGGAAACATTGCAGGTCCTAGATTTAGAATTTATATCCTTAAAAGTAGATATTCCATAACAGTCTTGACCTTTAGAATTATTCCTGAAGGGAAGTATGTAACTACTGGGGTACACACCCTCCCCCAGGGCAGCTCAGGAAGCCATCAGAAACTCACATTTCAGATAAGATCGACTTTGTCATCTCTGGCTTTAGGTAGTTTATTAAAATGTTCTTTTCTTATAGAAACAGGGGAATAGTTCAGGCAGTAACTTCATATATGTAAACATGTTTTCTTTGTAATACTTTTATTGCCTTTTAAAATAAATTGTGTTAAATAGGGTGAATGTGGACTTCCAGAAGCAGACAGTTGATCCTGTGCGAGTCTCATTTAACACGTTAGACAGATCCCAGATGATTAGAGATCTCCTCTTAACAGTTGGTGTTACGGAGGTAAGAATGGTGTGATCCAATCATTAGAGCTTTTCTGTCTTCTTAATCTAGAACTGTCATGTTGTATACATGAGATAGGGGATGTATAGAGACACTCGCCCACAGCCTGTGTACCTTAGTCAGCTACACTGGACCCTGGAACAACGTGGGGCTAATCCATGGGTAACTCACTGTCGGCCCTCCGTATCCGTGGTCCCGCCGCATCCTCAGATTCGACCAGCCACGGACCATGCAGTCCTGTAGTCTTTACTGTTGAAAAGTATCCGGGTAAGCGGACCCTCGGAGAGCAAACCTGCCTTGTTTAAGGGTTACCTGTAGCAAATCTGGGTGAGCTTGAATTACTCTCACTTGCTGAATTGAAATGTGGCTGTAACACAAATATTCATTCTAGAGTCAAAGTTTAATTTTTAAAATGTTAGTACATTTTAAAATCAGTTTGGGCGACAAGATACATGTAAAATGTTAATTGGCATAGTGCTGTTTGCTTGTGTAATTCAATTTATATCCACAAAACTAGCATTGGCACCATTATTCACTGGGGTATAGTTTTTACTTCTTCAAAATAAAATTTCAGTTAAAATGCATCGGGCTTCCTGGTAAATCCGTAGTTACCCTTCACTGGGAGACTTCCCATGGAAACCTGGATGCCAGGAGACTGGAGAGCTCCAGCAGCGCGGCCCCGGCCGTCTTGCAGCGGCAGCAGGCGAGGACATCCACTCTCCCGTCCCCCCACTGCTCTTCCAGGGGGCTGTGCGCTCACCCCGCACCCGGCCCTCGCCACCCAGAGGGCACCTGGGGGCCCTGGAGTCTGGCCAGGGATGGAGCAGCCCTGTTCTCACGTGCCCCCCCAGAGCCTAGAGTGCTGTGTGCCCAGACGTCTTGTGCCTCCAGACACTGTTGCTCACCTCGCTCAACCCGGGCACCCTCCCCCGTAGAATACTTAGGGACTGGGGAATCTGGCTTGTGACATGTAGTAGGGTGGTATGCCAGGGCTGCAGTTTGAGTGTCTATCCCTCTTGACAGAAATCCTTTCTGGAGTTCATCTCTGCTCTTCCTCCTCCTTTTTAGGTGGTTGAAGTGGGGCACTTTTGGGGATATAGGATTGATGAAAAAGGCTCAGAGATTCTGAAAAAGCTTACTGCTGAAATCAGCCGTCTGAAGCTGGTGCCCTTGCCCGTTCACCCACATCCAGACCTGGTCTGTCTGGCTCCTTTTGCTGATTTTGATAAAGAAAGCTACTTTAGAGCACAAATCCTTTATGTTTCTGGAAATTCTGCCGAGGTATGTTTTTCTGTAACAAATCACTGAAAGGGAAATGAAACAGACTTATAGCAGTTGATAGAAAGTCTTTTCTAATTTCAAGTGGAAATTAAATATAAAATCATTACAGTTAGAAAAGTGGTCTAGTAGAAAAGTTACTTCCGTCAGTGACGTGAGGATTTAAGCCCCGTCCCTAGGAATCCTGTGAGGACAGAGCTGGGATGGCTGGTCGCGGGGCCGTGGTTGGTGGCACACAGCGTTTGCCTGGCCTGTACTAACGGAGGCGCTTTCCTCATCCTCTAGGTGTTCTTTGTAGACTATGGAAACAGGGCGCACGTAGCTCTGGACGTCTTAATGGAGATTCCCTGTCAGTTTCTTGAACTTCCCTTTCAGGTAAGGTCGAGATGCTCCTGTGGTCTGAGAGCGTAAAGCTAGAAGGAGTCTGGAGGTCACGTGGTCGCCCCTCAGCTTATGGACAGGGCCAAGGCCCGGAGGGCTGGCGCTCGTTTTGTCATGCTCTCCGAATTTGGTTTCTGCTTTTTCCCAAAAATATATTGCTGTAGATATTTTTGCTAGTACTGCTTTTGGAGCAAGTTAAAATACATGGACTGTTTCACACTTAGCAAAAAAAGTAGTTTTAATTCAGCAGTAATTTCTAATGCTTTCCCACATGCACTTTCTAAAAGTTATTCTAAACTTTTTTTGTTGTCGAAAAGGAAAACCAAGTTTTTTTTACCTATGAAATCCTCACTTACCCTGAAACTGTTTTCAGTAGATTTGTAGGAGATCACTGGTGAGGATCCCTGCACCAGGGCCACTTTTCAGTGGTATTTGGGGTGAGTGTCTCGCACATTTATAAACTGGCTCAGCTGTGCGCTTCTGTCCCGTAGGCTTTGGAGTTTAAGATTTGCAAGATGCGCCCATCCGCGACGTGTCTGGTGTGCGGCGAGCACTGGAGCGGCGGGGCCGGCCGGCGCTTCTCCTCGCTGGTCAGTGGCCGTGCCCTCCTCGTGAAGGTCTTCTCCGTGGTGCACGGCGTCCTGCACGTGGACGCGTACCTCTCCTCGGCGCTGCAGGACGCCGTCAACGTGCGGGACGTCCTTGTCAAGGAGGGCTATGCCGAGCTGGCCGAGGAGCCCTATGAGTCCAAGGTGTGCGCTTCCGCCCTTCTTCTCGGAGCGTGTGTGTGTGTGTCGGGGTGTGTGTGTGCAGGGGGCGGGGGGGTGAGAGAGAAGGGGGGCCTTTTCCCCTCTCAGGGTATTGGGGGTTGAAGAGCTGGACAGTGGTCTGTGTGTTAAGGTCTGTGGTGCCCTCGTAAATGTCTTCTAGTTTCTTTGAGACCAAATTATGGTGTTCAAGTGCTGTTCTCGTTGGTTTCTGATTACGGAGCTGTTTTTTTTTTCTTGGAATGAAGATTAGATGTGAAAGTGTTCTCTGTTTGGGGGAGTTTTTAAAAAGTGGATTCCAAGATTTATCTCCCTAAGGAAAGTAATTATAAAATATTAGTTTCAAGTATTTTGAACATTTCAAAATGTCTTTCAACTGTTTCTTTCAAAATCAGTTCTGAAGCTATTTTTCTTGATCTGAAGGTTTGAGTTGCCACATTGAGGCTCATGTTGAAGGTGGTTTGTTTGTCCTTCTGTAATTTCTGCTGGGGATGAGGTGCTGAGTTGGGCAAGGGACAAACAAGCAGGAAAACGTCACTGTAGAGCTGGCTGGGCTGTGTTTCCGTGTGAGAAAACACTTCCGGGGCTCCTGGTAATATTCCCAATATGAAACTGACATTTTGTATACAAAAAATTCTTTTTCTCGCTTTTCAGTTCTCTGATGGCTGAAAGGTAGTAAAGGCTAATGAATTGAGCCTTTAATACATTCTGTTTTATTTCTTTTCTTTGAATTTTAAAATGTACTTGAGAAAATTATCCTTTGACACCTTAATAATCTAAAGATCACCTAAGAATAAGGTCATGCCTATGAAATACTTGGATTAGCTTGGAATAAAGTGCCTTTAGTACTGGTTTTCCTTTTAGCAAAATGAACTTTTCTTATTTCATTCAGCAAAGCCATGAAGTTCTCAAGGGTCTCTTTTCCAAATCAGTAGAATATGTGACAGACATGTCCGTGCCATGCCCCTTGAAAGACGACGAAAAGTATCTGATCCGGATTTTGTTGGAGAGCTTTTCTTCCAATAAACTGGGTAACCCAAACTGCAAGGTAATTTATAGGAGTTATTTTAAAATTCAGTTAAATTTTTAAAAAATCATTCTGCATTTATAAGCTGAGTTGTAGCTAGTAGTCATGATGGTTTTTTCTTTACTGTTTTTTTTTAAATTAATTAATTAATTAATTTTTGGCTGTGTTGGGTCTTCGTTGCTGCACGCTGGCTTTGTCTAGTTGCAGCGAGCGGGGGCTGCTCTTCGTTGCGGTGCGCGGGCTTCTCATTGCTGTGGCTTCTCTTGTTGCGGAGCACGGGCTCTAGGCATGTGGGCTTCAGTAGTTGTGGCACGTGGGCTTCAGTAGCTGTGGCTCGCGGGCTCTAGAGCGCAGGTTCAGTAGTTGTGGTGCACGGGCTTAGTTGCTCCGCGGCATGTGGGGTCTTCCCAGACCAGGGCTCAAACCTGTGTCCCTTGCATTGGCAGGTGGAGTCTTAACCACTGTGCCACCAGGGAAGTCCCTCTTTACTGGTTTTTAACCGTTACTTTTCTCACAGTGGAGCCTATATTAATAAGACCAAAACCTAGGGTTTAGTATAGAGCAATGCTTTGACTAGTTCTTCTTTTCTTCCCCTCCCCCGCGCCAAATTTATTTATTTATTTATTTATTATTTAGCTAGCTAGCTGTTCCGGGTCTTAGTTGCAGCATGTGGGATCTAGTTCCCTGACCAGGCTCGAACCTGGGCCCCCTGCATTGGGAGCGCAGAGTCTTAGCCAGTGGACCACCAGGGAAGTCCCATGACTAGTTCTTTTTTAAAACTAACCTTTCCAAAGGCAATGTCGAGTGAAAAAAATGCACAGCCTGAAAGTTGAGGATTATGTTTTTTTTTTTTACAAATTATTCGGCAGACTTTCTGAGGACTTGAAGCCCGGGAGGCAGCCTCTCAGGTAGCTCTGAGGGACTGCTCCGAAGAGGTGAAGGAGAAGCCAGGGCGTGTAGGAATTTTGCAACAAAAAACAGGCAGTCGGAGGGCAGGCAACATTTTTCAGTCACAGCGACCTGTGCTTGTCTGTCAGAACGAGGGGAAGCACAGTGTGTGGGCTTTTGAGAATCAGCGTCAAAGCTTAGCTTCGTCCCGTGGAGGGTTGCTCCAGTCGCTCGGCCCGTTTGGAGGAGGGCTGACAGGGACTCACTCTTGTACTGCCCCAGCCTTTGGCTGTGTGGTCGTAGACCTGCTTATTTAACTGGAATAGTCTGCTGCCATGAAAAGAATACTTTCACTGAAGTATTTGGCAGTGTTTTCTTTTCTTGACCAAAGTATGTGTATAAATTTATATATAGAGAGAGGGGAAGGTTAGCGAACCCATGGAAGGAATCAGTTGCATCCCAGAAAAATACCTCCTTTAAGGCATTTTTCTCCCATTAAATCTCGAAGATGTTATGACTGACGAAGGTGTAGCTTTTTTCTTTTTTTAAACGGTGAGCTGGCTTTTGGATTTTTAAAATGTATGTGAAGTGACATTTTACTTACTGGTAACATCTTGTATATTTTATGTGTACAGGCAATACTTCATGGGCCTTTAAACCCTTATGAACTGAAGTGTCATAGTCTGACCAGAATATCCAAGTTCAGGTATGATTAACTTAAGTTTCCCACGAAGTTTTTTTCCTCTGGTCCTCTTTTTACAGAGCTCATCAGAAACTAACCTTTTTTATACCTAACCTGTAGGAATGTGATACTTTTTCTAACTCCTTCTAGCTTCTCCACTAGCTCCAAATCTGCAGTTCCCGTTCTCTTATGTGAAAGCCATTCTGTATAAGACACGTTGGAGCGTCTTTCATCAAAGCCTTCGTTTTTTTCTGTTCTTACCGTAATTGTTATACATTCAGCAGGTCTGTGCGTGCCCCCTGTGTCCTGGGAGCAGTTGGGGAGAACAGTAGTGAACAAACACAGTCGGTGTCCTCCCCCAGATTATGGGTCCAGTGGGCAGAGGGTAGGACAGAGAAAGCCACTTATTTCAAGAGAGGTTGATGAGGGTCTTGTTAGGGGCCATGGAACATTACGAAGGCATCTAAGAGGGGCCCCTGTCCACAGTCGGAAGGCCGTCGAGATTTTCCAGGGAAATCTGAGACCTGAAGCCTGCAGAGGAGTTAGACCAGGAGAAGTCCAGCTGTCAGGGCAGGCAGGGCGAGGGCTGGGTGGGGAGGGTCCCAGCAGCAGGCATATGGGCCTTGGGTCACCTCTGAGGAAGTGGAGGGAAAGGACGGGGGCTGCAGAGCCTCACGAGCCATGTGGGAAGCCTCACTGTGTGCACTTTTTAAAAAAAAAAAAAAATAAATTTATTTATTTATTTTTGGGTGTGTTGAGTCTGCGTTTCTGTGCGAGGGCTTTCTCTAGTTGCAGCGAGCGGGGGCCACTCTTCATCACGGTGCGCGGGCCTCTCACTGTCATGGCTTCTCTTGTTGCGGAGCGCAGGCTCCAGACGCGCAGGCTCAGTAGTGGTGGCTCACGGGCCTAGTTGCTCCGCGGCACGTGGGATCTTCCCAGACCAGGACTCGGACCCGCG
>NC_041224.1:181054034-181077098 GCF_002837175.3 Physeter macrocephalus
AGACGCGCAGGCTCAGCGGCCATGGCTCACGGGCCTAGCCGCTCCACGGCATGTGGGATCTTCCCGGACCGGGGCACGAACCCGTGTCCCCTGCGTCGGCAGGCAGACTCTCAACCACTGCGCCACCAGGGAAGCCCCCTGTGTGCACTTTAAATGGTCACTTCGGCTACAGGGTAGACCCTGGCTTCTCAAAGTCTCCTCCAGGGCCAGCAGCAGATGTGTCCCCAAGAGCTTGTTAGAGATGCAGGTCTCAGCCCCACCCAGACCTTTCGAACCTGCATTTTCACAAGGTGTCCAAGTGCTCTGTGGGCACTTTAAGGTGTGCAGAGCCCCAGCACGAAGGATGCTCGGGTAGGCGCCGACCTCTGAGGCTGCTCACACTGTGCTCCAGAGCAGAACCACCGTGGACTGTGCCGAGTCCACGACAGGAGGTGCAGAAGTGGGCAGCTTTGTGAGAGCTTTCAGTGTGGACCCAACAGGCCGGTGCTTGATTAGAGTTGATGATGGGGGAGGAGCAGGAGTGGAGGGTGCCCTGCTGGGGCTCTGCTGAGAGGTGAAAGGGGTGGGTGGACCACGGGACAGAGGTCTGGGGTGGAGGTAGAGGTTTGGGCAGGGTCAGCATGTGGGTCCAGGGAGCGGCTGGGATCACACAAGGAGCGGAAGAGCGAAGTGGGTGGGGGACCAGCCCCAGGACTCCAGTGTGAGGAGGCCCAGCGCAGACTGGGCCGTGGTGTATTGCACTTGTTGGGCCTGTGTTTGCGTGTTGGACTGCCTTTGAAATGTGTTCCTCGCGGGTTTGGCATCACTCACTGCCTCACGGCTGGAGGGGCAGCCGTCTCCCGACAGCTCTCCTTTCAGGTGTGTTTGGGTTGAGAAGGAGAGCATCAACTCTGTCATCATCAGCGACAGCCCCGAGGACCTCCACCAGAGGATGCTGGTTGCAGCTTCCCTTTCGGTTAACGCCACCGGTGAGTGAAGGCCTGCTGTCCCTTCGGTGGTGCTCTTCTCTCCTTCCGCTTCACTCCAGTTCCCGGAACGGTTTGTCTTATAATCAGTGAACAGCCTCATGCCCGTGTGCCATGTTTTAGACTATTTCCTGAGTGCATTGGCTGGTGGGAGTTTAAGAACTGGAGCATCATCACCTTTCCCGCCGTGCAGGGATGTGTGGATTGATTCCTTGATCATCCATTCGTTCCATTGTGCTTGGCCGCAGAGGAGAGCAAATCCAAGAGCTTGGCCCAGGGACAAACCTGATAGCCTAAGGAGGAGAAAGGAAAGGCAAGAGTAACCAGACAGGACGGGCCCCCAGACGGGGTCAAAGCTTGAGCCTTAGGATACAGGGTTCCTCCTGGGGTGCCGTGGGGACCGACACCAGGGAGCACTGCTCTGCTGGGGCACATCTGTGGGGACAGACTCAACACAGAGGGAGGCCTGAGGACAAGGAGGAGTTGTGGGGAGGGAAGGTGTCACACTCATGACGATGTGCCCAGCACTGCCCTTGGCCGTGGCTGTCTGCAGGGTCCACCATGCTGCTGAGGGAGACCTCGCTGATGCCGCACATCCCCGGCCTTCCCGTGCTCCTCAGCATGCTGTTTGCACCGGTCATGGAGCTCAGGTATGGGGTGCTCACTTGTCTTGTCCCCAGGCTTTGGTAAGAGGCGAACCCAGTGGGAGAAACGGGGCCCCTCCCTCCTTTTGGAGAGAAAGCGCCGATGGAGAAGTGTCCTCGGCAGGTCTGGAGGCCGGCCGCGCCTCCCCCGGCTTCAGTGTGATTGAGGGAGGCTTTATGATTATTTGCGGAGCTACACCGAGACTCCGTTTAGAAAGAAGCTCAGAGAGCTGACAAGGACACACAGCCTCACACGGGAGCGCGAGTTGAAGTGGGGCAAAAGGGATCAAAGTGGAGGTGGAGTTGAGGCCCAGCATCAGCACCGTGCTGATGGACGTCCTGTCGTTAATGGGCTGTGGTTGTGGCGCCAAGTCTCCTGGCAACGGTTGTCAGTGGGAAACCGTGCCCATCCCACTCGCAGTGGTGCCTCGAGGTAAGACTGCAGCTGTGGCTCTTTCTCATGCCAAGATCAGACAGGAGCTCCTAGAGGCTTTAGTAAAGAGAAGTGTGTCAGTGAGCAGGGCTTGCTTTTTTTTTTTTTTTAATTAATTAATTTATTTGTTTTTGGCTGCATTAGGTCTTCATTGCTGCGCGCGAGCTTTCTCTAGTTGCGGCGAGCGGGGGCTACTCTTCGTTGCAGTGCGTGGGCTGCTCATTGCGGTGGCTTCTCTTGTTGTGGAGCACGGGCTCTAGGCGTGCGGGCTTCAGTAGTTGTGGCATGTAGGCTCAGTAGTTGTGGCTCACGGGCTCTAGAGCACAGGCTTCAGTAGTTGTGACGCACGGGCTCAGTTGTCGTGGCTTGTGGGCTCTAGAGCGCCGGCTCAGTAGTTGTGGCGCACGGGCTCAGTTGCTCCACAGCATGTGGGATCTTCCCGGACCAGGGCTCGAACCTGTGTCCCCTGCATTGGCAGCCGGATTCTTAACCACTGCGCCACCAGGGAAGCCCTTCAATATTTTCTAACAACCTATAAGGGAAAAGAGTCTGAAGAGGGATATGTACACATACATACATATATATATATATCCAAATTGCTGTGCTGTACACCTGAAACTAACACAATATTGTAAATCAACTGTACTTCAATAAATAAATAAATACATATATACGATCTATATATATAAAATAAACTCAGGCTGCCCATTCAAAAAAACCAAAAAACCCAGTGGCTTAACAGTTTTGAAATATTAACTTTCTCAAACCTTTTCATTTAGAGTTGATCAAGACGGCAAATGCTATACTGGAGTCCTCTGTGGTTTGGGGTGGAATCCAACTACAGGGGCCCCTGTCCTGCCGGAGCATGACATGGAGCTCGCATTTGACGTGCAGTTCCGCGTGGAGGATATCACGGAGGTAAGGCTGCTGAGGTCATCGGAGGGTGGGAGCCACTTCTCGCTCCCGTTTTGCCGGTGCAGCCGTTCAGCGGCAGGAGCCGTGTCTGGCACCGTGCCCAAAATGCAGGCGTGCCCGCTCTCCCTGGACCTGCCTGTGCTACTTTGCTGTGCGAAGCCGCCTCCTGATAGGCGGCGCTCTCTGGACTTCTCCTTAGGCACCTCCCGGCACAGCCAGCCTTCCTGGGCGCTGGAGCTCAGCAGCGGGACTGCCGTGCGTGTCTGCGCAGGCCTGGCGCCAGGTCAGGACCGGCTGGGCATCCTCGCTAGCTCCTGCTGGGGACTGAGGAAAGTCCTGCCCCACTCGGTCCTTTCCACACGCACGGTGGGGGGCGTGCTGGGCTGACCCTTGGGTGCAAGCTCGACTCTGCAGCGGAAGTAGCTGTGCTGCTCTGGGACCAGATCAGTGCGCAAGTTAAGGCTGACCGTTTAGAGACTTGGGTGACAAAGTAATTTTTTTTTTTTTTTTTTTTTTGCGGTACGCGGGCCTCTCACCGTTGCGGCCTCTCCCGCTGCGGAGCGCAGGCTCCGGACGCGCAGTCTCAGCGGCCGTGGCTCACAGGCCCAGCCGCTCCGCGGCATGTGGGATCTTCCCGGACCGGGGCACGAACCCGCGTCCCCTGCATCGGCAGGCGGACTCTCAACCGCTGCGCCACCAGGGAAGGCCCGACAAAGTAATTTTATAGCTTTTGAATTTAATAATGAAAAATTTGGGCTTATGTTTTATATGCTTTTGTTTTTGTATTTCATTGTTGTAGTAACTCAGTTCTCTTGCATTTTATGAAATGAGAAACAAAGCTGGTCTTTCAGGACAGCTAGTTTGGAAGCACTCCTCTAGAGTGCTGGAAGTTCCATGGAGTCGCTGAGGTTGGCATAGCTGTGCAGGAGGGGGGTGGGGGAGGGGCGCTGGACGAGGCCTGCGGGCTGGTCCTTTCTCCAGGGGGCATGTGGCTTTGTTGATTGAACTTGACTGCTCTTTCATGTAAAGGGGCTTTGGGGCTTAAAAGTACTCCTTAGATCATAGACCTAGTCGTGAAATGTGAAGCTGTAAAACTTCTAGAAGTAAATACAGGAGAAAATCTATATGACCTTGGGTTTGGCAGTGAGTTTGTAGATGCAACGAAGCATAATCTGTGAAAGAAAAAATTGATAAGTTGGACTTTATCAAATTAAAACCTGCTCTGCAAAAGACCCTGTTAAGAGGATGAAAATACAAGCTACACACGAGGAGGAAATACTTGCAAATATGTATCTAAGGAAGGACTTTTGTTCGTAATGTGTAATGAACTCTTAAAACTCAATAAAATAAGCAACTAAATTAAATATGGATGGCAACAAACCAATGAAAAGGTGTTCAACATCATATGTCATTAGGAAAATGCAAGTTAAGATCTCAGTGACGTACCTCTGCAGACCTATTAGAATGGCTAAAATCCAAAGAAACTGAAAATGCCCAGTGCTGGCAAGGATGTGGAGCACCAGGGATGCTGTTATTGCTGGTGGGAGTGCAGAGTGAAGCTCGTGTTTTGTGGAAGATAAGGTTCTTAAAAGGTAAACATACACCCACCATAAGACCCAGGAGTCCTACTTTTAAGTATCCATCAGAGATTTGAAAACTTACATCCACATAAGACCGGTCTGTGAATATGGATTGCAGCATTCATAATTCATGGTAGCTAAAAACTAGAAGCAGTCAAGATGTCCTTCAGCAGGGGAATGGACAAACTGTGGCATAGCCATACAGTGGAGTACCCTTCAGCAGTGAAAAGGAGTGAGCAGTTGATTCATGCCACAACGTGAGTGGATCTTAAATGCATGTTACTAAGTGAGAGAAGCCGGGACTCGGGGGCTACAGATGGTATGATTCTATTCATATGACATTCTGGAAAAGGCCAGACTATAGGGACGGAAAACAGATATGTGGTTCCTGGGGGCGGAGGAGTGACGGACCACAAAGGGTACCACAGGGACTGGAGGGTGAAGGAGCTGCCCTGTGTGTGCTGCGGGGGTAGATGCATGGCTCTGTGTGCTTGTCAAAACCCGTAGTCTGACTACCAAATGTAAAACAGATAGCTAGTGGGAAGCAGCCGCATAGCACAGGGAGATCAGCTCGGTGCTTTGTGACCACCTAGAGGGGTGGGACAGGGAGGGTGGGAGGGAGATGCAAGACGGGGGTGGGATATAGGGTTGTATGTATGCATATAGCTGATTCACTTTGTTATACAGCAGAAACTAACACAACATTGTAAAGCACTTGTACTCCAATAAAGATGTTAAAAAAAAAAACAACAAAACCCCCCCCCAAAAATCCCATAGTCTGGGGCTTCCCTGCTGGTGTATTGGTTAAGACTCCACGCTCCCAGGGCAGGGGGCCCGGGTTCGATCCCTGGTCAGGGAACTAGATCCCACGTGCATGCCACAGCTAAGAGTTCACCTGCCACAACTAAGGAGCCCATGTGCTGCAACTAAGGAGTCCACCTGCTGCAGCTAAGAAGACCTGGTGCAACCAAATAAATAAGTAAAAAACTAAATATTAAAAAAAAAACACATAGTCCGTGCCCCATGAAAGAGTGGAACTCTGATATATGCAGTCCACACACACACACACACACACACACACACACACACGCACGCACACCAGCACCGACTAGGATTTGGGGGATAATTGCATTGAAGGGGGTGAGGGGAAAAGGAGCTTTGGAAAACACTTTTGACTGCAAATGGTAAGGCTACAGACAAAAAGAAACTGCACATATACACTGTCTTCTAGTTGGTAAAGTTGTTTCTCATGGAGTGCAAGTTAATTCTGAAGCTGCGAGTTACTGGGGTTGAGCAACAGAGTAAATGGGCGCAGGAGCCAGGTTTCTTATTACTAGACTTAGAGACGGGCTTAGAAAGGGAGGCTGGAGCCCGCCCTGCGGGACAGGGCGACTGCGAGACATGGTTCAGTGGGAGTTCGTGTTTAACTTACTGCATGCAAGGAAGTTACCTGTGTGTACATGATTTCGTACGCACGCACCGATAACCTGGCTCTCTGAGCGCAAGAAACGATGACACCCCAGCAGCCGTGAACAAACCCAGGGCCCAGATTGCGGTTTCTGATAGGATTTTCCGGTAAAAGGAACCAGGGCTCCTTGGAGAAGTGGGCAGAGGAGACACAGGATGAGCCTGGAGCTTCTTGTAGAGCCAGGAAGTAAAGAAGCACTCAAGAAACAAAAGGATGCAGCCTGTCACAGGGACATGGCAGCCCAGTGGCCAAGGTTGGAACAGAGCAACAAAATAAATCGTGGGGTATTGGGTCATGACTCACAGTGTCCAAAGGGTGTAAACAAGCGATTGAAAAAACAAATGGGGAAGAGGAGACACATCTTCCACTCAGGAGAATTCCCAGCAGTACCCAGGAAGTGGAGCTTAAACCTCCCCTGTTCCCTCCTCCCCGCTTTGAGAGTGGACTAGACTTAGTGACCGGCTTCCACCGAGCCTGGCAGATGCTGCCTCAGCCAAGTGGCCAAGGCCAGCATCACCAGTGATCCATCTTGGCGATGGCACACACATCCTGATGGGACGGGATGAGAAGGGCCCCCACCTCTGTGGGGCTCTCCCCAGAACTCACCACCCCAACCTCATCATGAGAAAGACGTCACATAAGCCCAGACTAGAGGGCATCTCACAAAATACCTGACCAGAAATCAGAACTGTCAAGGTCTCAAAAAACAGGAAAAGGCTAAGAAACTGCCCTGGACCAAAGGAGTCCGGGGAGACGTGACAACAGGTGCAGTGTGGTGCCCTGGATTGGGTCCGGGGACAGAAAGAGGATGTGAGTAGAAAAGACGGTCAAATCCACATGGAGCCTGGACTCTAGTTAACAGTGACGTGCCCAGGTCAGCCTCTCAGTAGTGACAAGATGGACTGCGGGTGGAAGGCGCTCGCGTTGGGGAGGGGTGCACGGAACGTCCGTTCTGTCTCTGCTGCTCTTCCTAAATTTCAGATTACTGAAAGCAGAAAGTTCATTAAGCACTATGGCACAGGCTGGAACAAAATATGGCATGTTGTTGCTCTGGGGGCACTCCTCAGGCTTCTGTGGGAACGTTGCAAACAGGGAGACAGCCGGGGGCCGAGAGGGGCAGAAAGGATGAAGGGGTCAGGTACATGGTGACCGATGGTAACTGGACTTACTGTGCAGTGTATACAAGCACCTAATTATTCTGTTGTACCCCTGCAACTAACATACTGTCATGTACCAGTTGTACCTCAATTGAAAAAACGCACACAAGGGACTTCCCTGATGGTCCAGTGGTTAAGAATCCTCCTTCCAATGCAGGGGACGTGGGTTCAATCCCTGGTCGGGGAACTAAGATCCCACATGCCGGGGGGCAACCAAGCCCATGCACTCTAGAGCCTGCGGGCCACAACTACTGAGCCCACGTGCTCTGGAGTCTGAGCGCCACAACTAGAGAGAAGCCCGTGCCACAGCGAAAGACCCCACGTGCCTCAACGAAGACCTGATGCAGCCAAATAAATAAATATTTTTTTTAAAAAAAAAAGGAAGAAAAGACACACACAAGGTGAGAGGAACATATGGTCCTCCCTCAGTATCTGTGGGAGATTGGTTCCAAGACCCCCCTTAGACACCAAAATCCGCAGACGCTCAAGTCCCTTATATAAAATGGTGTAGTATTTGCATATAACCTGTGCACACCACCCATATACTTTAGATGATTCCTGGATTACTTATAATCCCAGATTTATATATACTTATATAGATAGATTTATATATCGATTTATGTATACTTTTGTATACTTAGAATAATACAGTGTAAACCCTATGTAAATAGTTGCCAGTGTATGGCAAATTCAGGTTTGACGTTTGGAACTTCGTGGAATTTTTTTTTTCCTGAATGTTTTTGATCCAAGGTTGGTTGAATCCACAGATACAGAGGGCTTATTGTGTATGTGATACAAGTAGATTTTGAACAGTGTAACCCCATAGGTTAAACTATTAAATTTTAGAATACAGGTTTAAAAAGTGTGCTTAAACTGAAAAGTCTGAACCTTCCTTGCTGTTTTTTTTCTTTTATTGTTTCTTAAATTATTGATAGTGGTTATTGGTGTTATCTGTGTCATTTTGATAATTTCTTCCAGAAACCATACTGATGATAATCATGAAAATATGAAATCTGAATGCTTATGAATTATTTAAAAGTGGAGTGGAATTCAATTATAGAAGAATCATATGAGTATTTACGTTGCCATTTATTTACAGATTAATATTCTCAGAGCCGCTATTAATAAGCTAGTGTGTGATGGACCAAATGGATCGATGTGTCTTGGGCCAGAAAGAATCACACAGTTGCAGGATAACGTCCGGCAGAAACTTTTAGGGTGAGTTGTGTGACGACAAGGTTTCTTTCTTAGCTGTCTGGATTGTGAACGCCTTGAATTGTTTATGAGACGTGATAGATTGATCCTCTGACACGGGGTGTTATCTAGAGGTTCCAGACGGAGGCACCAGCCACCTGTGTCCTGATCGTCAGCCAGGAGCCAGGCAGCAAGGAGGGGTGGCTTGAGAATATGTGATAAAGAGACCCTTTCAAATAGCACAGGCAGGTCGGAGGGAAACCACAGTGGGCACCTCAGGGGCAAAGGGAGGGAGGGGGCCTGGGCTGTGGAGGCTGAGAGGCTGTGTGGAGAGGACCAACTTAACAAGAGTGGGCCCCGCTGTCGCGCTTCCACCAGGATAAGCATCCTGGCCTCCCGCTCCCCCTCCCCCTCCGACACTTGCTGGGCTCCCCGGTTGGCCAAACCCAACCCGAATCCCTAGGACAGGGGCTCTCATTGGTGCAGCCCATGAGACCAGGTCAGCCTGGACAGCTCAGAGGAGGCCCAGAAGGGAGGACAGTCATGGGGGAGGAGCAAACAGAAGGCTCCCAGCACATCCAGTCCTGAGTGAGAACAGGGAGCAGTGGACACCTTTCAGAAAGGTGTTAGATAAACAGAGCTGCCTTAGCCATTGTGATAAAGGCTGCAAATATTTTTACGTGAACTTTGTGTTGAAGTTTAACATACATACAGTGCACAGGTCATCTCAGTGTGTTTGCACACAGTGAATGTGCCATGTGACCAGCAGCTGAGGGAAACCGTGTTATGAAACATTAGAAGTGCTCATAAAGCTAAAAGAAATCACCCAAAATGCCTATGGGAAGGAGCGGCAGGTCACCAAGTTGGCAGATGCTCCCTGTTCTTACACAGCTCTGCTCCCAACAGCACAGGACGCCTTCTCGTCAGGAAGGACCAGTCACCTGGTGCTCCTTTGCTTCTCCTTACCCCCCTGTCTCTCTCCACCCCCGACGAGGGTGGCCGTGTCCTGACTTGCTGTGCTCTGGGTAGGTGGGGCTTAGGGTAGCAGTTCAGTAGTTTTAGTAAGTCTGCGGACTTGGGCTAACCATCACCACAGCTCAGCTTTACAACAGTTCTGTCATCCCCAAAAGTTCGCTTGTAAATACCTTAGAACAGTTGTGGTGATAGTCACACAAATCTATAAATTTACTAAAATTATTAAATTGTGTACTTAAAATTAATTAGTTCACGGTACGTACCTCAATAAAGCTATTTTTAGAAACACAAGTTCTTAACGTTTGTCAGCAACTCCTGTTCCTACCCCCACTCCAGGCAACCACTGAGCTGCTCTTGGTCTCCATAGATTTGCCTTCTCTGAAAATTTTATATAAATGGCATCATGTTTTTTTTTTTAATCTGGCTTCTTTAATTGAGCATAATATGTTTGAGGTTCATCCGTGTTGTAACATGTTTGTTCTTTTTAACAACTGAATAATACTCCACTGTTTGTGTATGCCACATTTCCTTTATCCATTCACGAGTTGATGAGATGTTTGGATTGTTTCCAGTATTTGGCTGTTATGAATAATGCTACTCTGGAAAGTCATGTAAAGTCTTTGAGTGAACATATATTTTCTTCTCTCTTGGGTAGATATCTAGGAGTAGAATTGGTAGGTTGTATAGTAAGTTTATGTTAATTTTTTAAGAAATGGATAAACTGTTTTCCAGAGTGACTCTCATATTACATTCCCACCAGCAACATATGACAGTTCCAGTCTCTTCACATCCTTGCCTGCACTTGGCATTGTCAGTGTATTTTTTTTTTTTTTTTTTTTTTGCGGTACGCGGGCCTCTGACTGTTGTGGCCTCTCCCGTTGCGGAACACAGGCTCCGGACGCGCAGGCGCAGCGGCCATGGCTCACGGGTCCAGCTGCTCCGCGGCATGTGGGATCCTCCCGGACCGGGGCACGAACCCGTGTCCCCTGCATCGGCAGGCGGACTCTCAGCCACTGCGCCACCAGGGAAGCCCCTGTCAGTGTATTTTTTATTGTGCTTAATCTAGTGGAGTTATGGTAGTATCTTATTATGGTTTTAATTTGAATTTCCTTAATAACTAATGATATAAAAGATCTTTTTATATCCTTATTAACCAATCATACACCTTTTCTGGTGAAGTATCTTCAGATCTTTTCCATTTTTTAATTGGTTTGATTGTCTTATTGAGTTGTAGAAATTCTTTATAAATGCTAGCTAAAAGTCTCTTCCGAATATGCAATTTGCAGATATTTTCCCCATCGCATAGCTTGTCTTTGCATTTTCTTAATGGCATATCCTAAAGAACACAAGTTTTTAATTTTGATGGTGTCCACTTTAGCTTTAAAAAAGTTTTTTTTATGGTTTATGCTTTTGGTGTTATATCTGAAAAATCTTTGCTAAACCCAAGGTCACAGAAGAGTTTTCTCCTCTCTTTTCCTCTAATTCTTATATTTACTTATGGTACTGAGGTCTTTGATCCATTTTGAGATGATATTTGTATATGGTGTGGCGTGTAGGAGTCTTAAGTTCATTTTTTCACATATGAACATCCAGTTGTTATAACATCATTTGCTGAAGAACTGTCTTTTCCCCCTCTGAATTGCCTTGGCACCTGTCAAAAATCAGTTGGCCATAAATGTAAAGGTTTATTTTTGAACTTCCTATTTTGTTCTATTGATTTATGTCTGTCTTTAATAGTAATTCTTGAAATTGGGTAGTGTTAGTCCTCATATTTTGTTCTTCTTTTTCAAAGTTGTTTTTTTTTTTTTACTATTTTAGATCCTTTTCCTTTCCATATAAAATTTAAGATCGGCTTGTCCATTTCTACAACAAACCTTGCAGGGGTTGTGATGGGGATTGTATTGAATCTGTAGATCAGTTTGAGGAGAATTGCCATCTTAACAGTATTGAGTTGTCCAATGCACCGAGCTGGAATGTCTGTTAGATATTCTTTAATTTCTCTTAACACTTTTTATGGTTTTCAAGTGCATAGAATTTTGTTAAATTATTTCTGTTTTAGTTTTTTTGATGCTATTGTGAGTTTAAATTATTTTCTTTATTTTTGCATTGTTCATTGCTAGAAATGAACAATTGATTTTTATATATTGATCTTTTATCCTGTGACCTTGTTAAACCTGTTTGTTAGTGCCAGTAGTTTTTGTAGATTCTTTAGGATTTGCTACATACAGGATCATATCTGTGAATAAAGACAGTTTTACTTCTTCCTTTCCAGACTGTACGCTCTTAATTTCTTTTTCCTGTTTTATTATACTGGCTAGAACCCTCTGTATTGAGCTGAATAGAAGTGGTGAGAACATACATCTTTGCCTTGTTCCCAATTTTGGGGAGGAAGCATTGTTTTTCACTACTAAGTATGTTAGCTGCAGGGTTTTTTTAGAGGCTCTTTATCAGGTTGAAGGAGTTCCTTTCTATTCCTAGTTTGCTGAGAGCTTTTATCAGGAAAGGATGTCACATTTTGCCAAATGCCTTTTCTGTGTCTGTGAGATAATCATGGTTTGTTTTTTCTTTTATTTGATTTGTATGGTACATTACATTAATTGCTTTTTGGTTGTTAAAACTAGCCTGCATTCCTGGGATGAATTCCACATAGTGTGTAATTCTTTTTATAAACTTGTTTTATTTTTATTTATTTTTTTAAATTTATTTTTATTTTTGGCTGTGTTGGGTCTTCGTTGTTGCGTGCGGGCTTTCTCTAGCTGCAGCAAGCAGGGGCTACTCTTCGTTGCAGTGCGCGGGCTTCTCACTGCGGTGGCTTCTCTTGTTGCGGAGCTCTAGACGTGCAGGCTCAGTAGCTGTGGCTCGCAGGCTCAGTAGTTGGGGCACACGGGCCTCGTTGCTCCGCGGCATATGGGATCTTCCCGGACCAGGGCTCAAACCCGTGTCCCCTGCATTGGCAGGCGGATTCTTAACCACTGCGCCATGAGGGAAGTCCCTATAAACTTGTTTTATAGCAAACAAGTTAAAGGTTTTTTCATCTGTGTTCATGAGGGTTATTGGTTTGTAGTTTTCTTGTGATATCTTTGTCTGATTTGGTATCAGAGTAGTACTGGCTTCATAGAATGAGTTAGGAGGTGTTTCCTGCTATTTTCTCAAAGAGTTTATATAAGATTGATATTATTTCTTTAAATATTTGATAGAAATTACTAATGAAATCATTTGAGCTTGGACTTCTCTTTGTGGGGAGATTTTAAATTACTAATTAAATTTCTTGTGTTTTAGATCTATTCAGATTTTCTTCTTAAGTCAGTTTAGCTTAGCTAAAATTGATTAATTCTGTTGACCTCTTTAAAGGGCATTGGCAGGCGGATTCTTAACCACTGCGCCATGAGGGAAGTCCCTATAAACTTGTTTTATAGCAAACAAGTTAAAGGTTTTTTCATCTGTGTTCATGAGGGTTATTGGTTTGTAGTTTTCTTGTGATATCTTTGTCTGATTTGGTATCAGAGTAGTACTGGCTTCATAGAATGAGTTAGGAGGTGTTTCCTGCTATTTTCTCAAAGAGTTTATATAAGATTGATATTATTTCTTTAAATATTTGATAGAAATTACTAATGAAATCATTTGAGCTTGGACTTCTCTTTGTGGGGAGATTTTAAATTACTAATTAAATTTCTTGTGTTTTAGATCTATTCAGATTTTCTTCTTAAGTCAGTTTAGCTTAGCTAAAATTGATTAATTCTGTTGACCTCTTTAAAGGACTAACTTTTGGTTTTGTTGATTTTTTTTCCCCCCAGTGTTTATCTTTTTTCTGGTTCATTGATGTTCACTCTCATAATTATTATTCCCTTACTTCTGATTGCTTTGGGTTTAGCATGCTCTTTTTCTAGTTTTATAACTTAGAAGCTTAATTATTGTTTTGAAACCTTCTTTTCTGTTACAGACATTTAAAGCTATACGGTTCTCTCCGTTACTTCTTTTGCTGCATCCCATACTTCTTGATTTGTTGTATTTTGATTTTTATTCTTTTTAAAATATTCTCTAGTTTCCCTTGTGATTTCTTCTTTGATGTGTTGTTTAGAAGTATTTTGTTTAATTTTCGAGTATTTTGGGATTTTTCAACTTTTTAAAATGTTGTTGATATATAATTTATTTCTGTGTAGGTATTATACATACTTTGAATGATTTCAGTCTTTCAGAATTTCTTTTAAAATTTATTGAGACTTGTTTTATGGCCTGACATACAGTCTTTCCTGGAAAATGGTTCATGTTCACTTGAGAAGAATGCATGTCTGTTGTTGGGTGGGGTGTTTTGTAGATGTTGGGTGGATTGAGTTGGTATTCTAGGACTCACTGTCTTTGCTGGTTTTCTCTCTAGTTCTGTGAATGTTGAAACTGGGATATTAAAATTTCTAACTAATTATTGAGTTATTTCTTTTTTCAAGTCTGTCAGCTTTTCTTTTATGTCTTTTGGGGCTCTATTAGACACGCTTATGTTTATAATTTTTGTGTCTTTCTGATGTATTAGCCCTTTTGTCATTATGATATCTCCCTTTTTGTTCTAGTAATATTTCTTGTTTTAAAGTCTATTTTGTCTGATATTAATATAGCTACTCTGGCGTGGTTTTGTTACTGTCT
This sequence comes from Physeter macrocephalus, assembly GCF_002837175.3. Classification (NCBI taxonomy): domain Eukaryota; kingdom Metazoa; phylum Chordata; class Mammalia; order Artiodactyla; family Physeteridae; genus Physeter; species Physeter macrocephalus. The sequence goes on from NC_041224.1 coordinate 181,068,001, forward strand.
CCACGGCATATCTTTTCCTATCCTTTTACTTATAACCTATTTGCATCTTTGAATTTTTAAAAATGATTTTTCTGCCCTATTCCTGCTCTCCTCTCCGTTGGGACTCCCATTTTACATGTGTTTGTACAATTGATGTTGTCCCACCGGTCTCTGAGGCTCTGGTCATTTTTCTTCAGTCCTTTTTCTCTCTGTTGTTCAGATTAGTTAACTTCTATTGATCTATCCTTAAGTTTACTGATTCTTTATTTGTCCATCTCACACCTACAGATTTTGGTCTCCTACGTAAGGAATTTTCCATTTTAGTTAATGTACCTTTCAACTCTAAAATTTCTCTTTGGTTCTGTGTATAGTTTTAAATTTTTATTGAGATTACCTTTGAGTCATTACCATCATATTTTCCTTTATTTCTTTAAACATAGTTTGCTTTAATTCTTTGTATATACTTGCAGTGACTTCTTTAAAGTCTTAACTGCTAAAACCACATCTGAGTCCACTCAGTCAGCTTCTGTTGGCTGTTATTTTTTTTATTCCTGAGTATGGGTCACACATTCCTGTTTCTTCACAAAATATCTCATAATTTTTGCTGAAAGTTGGGCATTTTAGATAATGTAGGGTTTTGATTACTTCCTGCAGAATTCTGCAGAATCAGTTTCCCCACCATGTTGTAAGGCCACTAATGCCTGTTTTTTTAATTCTCCTTTTTATTTTTCAGCCTGGCTTGTTAGGGGTCATGCTTGTGTCTGCATTGCTTAGTGCTAAGCCAATGATTAGTGAGAAGTTGTGCTTAAATACTGAAGTCATTAAGGCTTCTGCCCTCTGCCGGTGGGTCTCTGTGTGGGTCAGGTAGTACAGCCAAAGTTCAGGCAGTTTTGAAATCTGGCTTTTATTTCTTGCCAGGGCTTTCCTGTGCGTGCATGCCACCTTCCAGTCGGCCAGGGCTGTGTGGCAGGCCAGGGGCCTTCGTAGGTCTCCGCTGCACGTGTGTGTGCAGCTTCTCCGTCAGCTAGGGGATGTGTGATGAGCCCGACTAGCCTCTGCGACACTCGTTTCCAGGATCTCCCTCTTGGATTTCTGGATTGTCAGCTGGTCTGCTGCTGGCCTCAAGCAGGACCAAGGCCGAAGGCTCCCAGAGCTGTGGGCTTTCTCCATGTATTTCCTACTGAGGTTACCATTTTTACTGACAGTGCTGCCAGGCATGAGGGTTTTTACCCTCTGCTCCAAATCAAGTAAATTCAGTCTGGCAGTGAAGATGCCTGTTTTCACCTTGGGAACACTAGGGTGCCAGGTTGAGCTGGTGGGGTGGGCGTGAGTGGCGGGTGGGAGTAGCCCCAGGCATGAATTCCACAGACTCCACTGTTGTTACCTGGAGTTCAGCAGCTTTTCGTGAATGAATGCTTCTGAACTTACTTGCTTTTGGTTAATATCCAGAGTCTTCAGGCATGTTTTTTGGACGATTTTGTCTAGTTTTATAGTTATTGGGGGGGGGATGCAAGAAGATTTACAGACTTCTTTACATTCTTATTGCTAGAATTCTCTATCTCTGCCTTTTTAAGCTGATGACATTTCCAACTTGTCATGGCTGCTTAAGAATAAATGGTATAAAAGATCCTCTTACATTTCCTAGAACTTGACTCAGTAACCCAGGCGATGTGTGGTAACGGAGCAGCCTCCACTGGTTACTAGGGGAACACAGAAAACAAGGGTCAGTCTTATAGACCCACGTTGCTCCATTTTTTTTGTTTGTTTTTGAATGTATTGGGGGTTAAAATACTCTCTGATCATAATTACATAAATTTTGACCTTTAAGAAACTTATTGGACTTATAATTCTGAGGGAAAGTACATAAGATTTAAATCTCTTTTTAAAAATCACAGTAGTGTTTTCAATTACTAACATATAATTAAGGTGACTTGAAACTCTCTTTTTTTAAATTTTAGTTTGTTCTGTCCGTTGAAACCAAGAGAGAAGATTGTTCCTAAGTGGCATGAAAAGCCATATGAGTGGAATCAGGTGAGAAGTAGGTGGCCACGTGAGCAGCCTACCACCAGGATTGATGGGAACAGAGCTCTTGATGGATTCAGGGGCTCCAACAGGGTTGGTGGAGGATGCCCGGGGAGCAGAGAGGGAGCCTGGCGGCAAAGTGCGTGGTTCTTTGGTTAACGGGGCAGGGTCACAGACCACACAGGCTGTTTCTGGATAGTATACTCTATGTGATGTCTTGGTGAAAAATTAGACCTCAGGCTAATTATCCTTTAATTTTGGATAAAACAGGTATGAATGTCTGGATTAGCTTTTAGGGTACATTGGTTGTTGTTGGAGTGGCTTGGAGACATCCACCTTCTCACTGTGCCCTCGCATGGCAGAGAGAGTGGTGTCTCTCTGGTGTCTCTTCTTATAAGGGCACTAATCCCATCCTAATCCCATCCTGGGAACCCCACCCTAATGACGTCATCTAACCTGAATAACCCCATCTCCAGATATCATCACATTGGGGTTTGGAAGACACAATTCGGTCCATAGCAGGTGTGAAGTAGGGCACGGCCCATATTGGGCACCTTGACATTTCCTGTCTGTAAGATTTAGAGTAAAATGTGATTTCAGGAAAGGAACTCAGGGAGGAATTTGAAGCTTTAATCCTAGAGCCAAGGATGTCTTTATAAATAAACCAGCTGGGGCACTAGTTCCTCATCCCTTTGCCAGTGGAAGTAGGCTACCACCCCTGGAGATGGTGTTTTCCCACTCTGAGTCTAGAAGTTACTTGTGCTCCATGACTGGTTTCCCCCGTTAGAGCCCTGAGGACCAGTCCCTGGAGCCAGCTCCGCCATGTGCACAGAGCTGTGCCCCAGCCACCTCTCCTGCAGCCTCCATGGCTGTGTTTGAAGCTAATAGCAGGGCTTAATTTGAAAGCAGAATTTCATTCTGAGGTTGATGTGGTTTAGAAAACTTACATGCTTTAACGCCTCTGTTCACGTTTACTGTTCACAATTACATAGGAAGGAATGTATGGGAGATTTCTGGGTAAAGATTGCCATATTATTAGGATGAATTTAAAGTTGAAATAGCAGATATATAGTATTTATTGTTGTGAGAATAGAGAAGCATTCTGTAAATATTTTTGGAAAATTAAAAGAGTAGTTTCTGCCATCTTATGTGTCTGTGTACATGTGTGTGTATAATTTTATTTGTTTTACTTTATGTCTAGAAAAGTCCCATTGCAGAGCCTGACTGGTCCTTTTGCCCCGATAGGTTGATCTGAAGCTGGTGATGGAGCAGGCGGACCGGGAGAGCAGCAGAGGGAAGAACAAGAGCACCTTGCTGTACCAGCTGCACAAACTGATTGTCCTCAGTTCCTAGACGGGACGCAGGCTGCTGTACCCAGCCCTCCTGGAGGCCACGGAGGCCTGTTAAAGGCTCCACCCGCAGGCTGCCTCCCTCTGTCCACTCTGTCTGAAAGGCCTTCTCGGTCCCGGTTCCTTTCCTCTTCGGGTGGTGGCTGGAGAGTGGTATTTCTGTTCAAGTGGAAGATTGGGAAAAGTCTAGTCTCTTCTAGAAACAGAAGATCACTGTATTAGTAAACATTTGGGGAAAAATTATTCTGAAAGAAGACTTCATTTGGAAAAAGAGCTGTATTTTGCTTTCAATTTACTAAGGTAAATGTAAGTGGCTAATCTTTCATGTAAGGTTCCAGAACATGCTTGTATGTTCTATTTTGTTACAGTGATTTAAACCTGGGGCACAGGAGAAACCAGGGCTCCCAGTTTACCACAAGGGGAAAGCTGTGTGTTTTTTCCAAAACCATATGGCATTTTCTAATTTTTTTTCCCTGAGGGAAAATACCTAACTTCGGTAAAACGACTTCAGTTTTGTATATTTTAGGTTCTACTTAAGTTAAATTCTCAGTCCACATTCTGGAGATTAGAGAGATTGCCTGGTCACTAGGGTATCTATGTTAAAACAATGAAAGCAGTAGACTAAGTTTGTTTCTGACAGTTATTAGAGGAGATTAAAAGGCATTTCATTCTGAAAAAAATCCAAATTTCTAAAACTGATAAAGGAATATAGACTTCTTTTTAAAGTCAACTTTTGTCAGACAGGGTTTCACCAGAAAAGCAGAGCCGCTGTAAATGCAGCAGTAAATGAGATCTGAGTTAGCTCTTACACGAGTGTGACAGAAGCTGGAGTGAAGGTCTGGAAGGGCCAGTGGGCAGATCGGAGAAATGGTCCACCTGAGCCAGCTGCTTACAGGCGGACAGTTTGAGGCTTGTGAGAGCACACATATTTGGTCAGCAATGTGGGGTCGTGACCAGGAGCTCATGTAGAGAACTCGAAAACCACCCCGTCTAGGGGAGCTTCTGTAAACTGGGGGCCCGGCCAAGTGCTGTGCTGGGCCGGCAGCCAGGAAGCCCGCTGGATGCGGAGTGTGCCGGCAGCAGCGGCTGCGTCCGACACGACCGTCGGAGCACATGGCCCCCACTTCACCTGTGCCCCAGTGCTGCTCAGCTGCTTTTGAGGCAGCTCAGAACAGCAGCATTCCAGTGGGGGGTTTCTGGGGAATGCGCTTCCCACCTTAACGCAGGAGGTGGTGCTACCAAGCTAGCAACACACCGTCCTTTGTTCAACTTTAAGGTTAAGATTTCACCTGCCTTGTGAAAAGAAGCAGGATATTTTGACCCTGCTGTTTGCTCTTTGTTTTGCCAGGTGGGAGTAGTTAGCCCATGTCTGCAGAGTGAGCACATTGTGGGCTTAGCAGTGCAGGAGGACAGACCTGAGCGGTTGAGCACCCGTTCTGCTTGTTAGCTTTTGAATAAAAGTTCTGTGAATGGTTAAAAAATTAAAGACTACCAAAAGGCTTGTTTAAAAAAGAAATCCAGTTTTTTGATTTCTCTGGTTCTCACCCTCAAAGAAAACCATTCTAACTCTTACCTGTCGTTTTTGGAATTGCCTCCATCTTGATAAGTACTTTATTAAGTAAATTATGCTTTTTCGTGATTTCTGCTTTAGTCATTAATTGCTGCTATAATAGATGAAGATTGAGCTCTTTCCATCATTCTGTACCTTATTTTCCCCATCTCCCATACAGTCACGTCAATATTGCTGGTTAAATCAGTCGTCAGTCTTAATAACATTAACTTTGTAAATATTATTTTCTGCAAAACCAGGTAGTTTATTTGATGGCATCTCCTTCCACATCACTTTAATTTAGAGGGTAATTGCCTTGCTTTTCATGTGCGTAATTCTCTAGTCACATATTTTTAAGCAGTTGTTTATTTTTAAAAAGTTATATATTACTTGCTAAGTAAGTAACTTTATTTAAAAAGTTACTTAGTAAGTAATACATATCCATGATGTGAAGTGAAAAGGTTTCAAAAGGCAGGTAGGAAAAGTCTGTCTTCCCATCCCACCAGCACCGAGCTCTCCTCTGAGGCGGCTGTGGTTTCTTCATTTGCACAGTCCTTCAGCGGGTGTTTATTGAGCACATACTGTGCCCCAGGCTCCAGGGCAGGTGCTTACGGACACTGACACCCTCACAGAGCTGACCTCAGAGTGTGTATAGGCAAAGGATGGGCAACCAGGCGGGCAGTGGTAAGAGCTGTGAAGTCAATTGAAGGGACCGAAGGGATGGGGCAGAAGGTGCCTGCCGTCTATAAAGGGCCCGGTGGTAAATGTCCTAGGCTCTGTGGGCCACGTGGAGTCTGTGCTGCTCGTCAGCTCTGCAATCGTAGCTCAGAAGTTGTCCTAGGTGATACTTAAAGAAATGACTGGGGCTGCATTCCAGAAAAACTTTATAAAAACAGGTGTCAGGGCTTCCCTGGTGGCGCAGTGGTTGGGAGTCCGCCTGCCGATGCAGGGGACATGGGTTCGTGCCCCGGTCCGGGAAGATCCCACATGCCGCGGAGCGGGCTGGGCCCGTGAGCCGTGGCCGCTGGGCCTGCGCGTCCGGAGCCTGTGCTCCGCAACGGGAGAGGCCACGACAGTGAGAGGCCCGCGTACAGGGAAAAAAAAATAAAAATAAAAAAATAAAGTTTATCATGGATTCTTTAAAAAAAAAGACATTTCTCTGAAGAAGACTTACAGATGGCCAACAGGCACATGAAAATATGCTCAGCATCACTAATTATTAGAGAAATGCAAATCAAGGCATCACCTCACACCAGTCAGAATAGCCATCATTAAAAACTCCACAAACAATAAATGCTGGAGAGGGTGTGGAGAAAAGGCAACCCTCCTACACAGTTGGTGGGAATGTAAATTGGTGCAGCCACAATGGAGAACAGTATGGAGGTTCCTTAAAAAACTAGAGTTACCATATGATTCAGCAATCCTACTCCTGGGCATATATCCAGAGAAAATTATAATTCAAAAACATACATGCACCTCAATGTTCACAGCAGTGCTATTAACAATAGCCAAGACATGGAAGCAACCTAAATGTCCATCAACAGATGGAGAAAGAAGATGTGGTACACGCACACACACCCCACACACACATAATGGAATACTACTGAGACATAAAAAAGAATGAAATAATGCCATCTGCAGCAATGTGGACAGACCCAGAGATTATTATACTAAGTGAAGTAAGTCAGACAGAGAAAGACAAATATCATATGATATCACTTATATGTGGGCTCTAAAATATGATACAAATAAACTTATTTATAAAACAGAAACAGACTCACAGACATAGAAAACAAATTTATGGTTACCAAAGGGGAAAGGGGAGAGGGATAAATTAGGAGTTTGGGATTAGCAGATACAAACCACTATATATAAAATAGAGAAACAACAAGGTCCTACTGTATAGTACAGGAAACTATGTTCAATATCTTGTAATAACCTATAATGGAAAAGAATATAAAAAAGAATATATATGTATAACTGAATCACTTTGCTGTACGCCAGAAACTAACACAACATTGTAAATCAACTATACTTCACTAAAATATAAAAAAATTTTAGGGACTTCCCTGGGTGGTCCAGTGGTTAAGAATCCACCTTCCAATGCAGGGGACGCGGGCTCGACCCCTGGTCGGGGAACTAAGATCCCACATGTTGCACGGCAACTAAGCCCGTGCACCGCAACTACTGAGCCCACGCGCTCTGGAGCCCACGCACCACAACCAAAGATCCCGCATGCCGCAACGAAGATCCCACATGTCGCAACTAAGACCCAATGCAGCCAAATAAAACAAGCAACAACAACAAAATAAAAATTAAAAATAAAAAAATCAAATTCTAAAATGTACAAATTAGTAATCTTTATATCTTCAGAATTACTAGGATATTTAGTATGCTTACTGGTGATATAACAGCTTAATAAAAACATATCATTCACTCTACACACAATAATTGCTTCTGGGGAAGACACCTAAAGGTACACTGTGAGAAAATGACTGACTTTTCAATAATATACCCTTTTGTACCATTTTAAACCTTTATCATTTGCATGTATTATATATTCTATAAGGAAGTATGCCTCCAGATTCAATCACCAATTTACAGCAGATACAGAGGACATAAGAACATGTTAATTAAGCTAAGCCCCAGGGACAGAGTCATTAAAATCCACACTCTGAGAAACTCTAAAGGACATAAAACCTGTTTTCTTTAATAAATAGATTTCAAGGGAGAGAGAAAATGAAAATGAGAGAGGCAGCAAGGGGAACCTCTAGATTAAAAGGGACTTAAAAGTCATTACCAACCAACTGTAAATTAGGGACTTTATATGGATACTGATTCAAACTATGATATCTGAGACAACCAGATATTTGAACACTGGATATCTGATGATATTAAGGAATTTAAGGGGGGTGAGAAAGATAGATAGATTTTTTTTTTTTTAAGAGTCCTTATCTTTTAAAGATGCACTAGACTCCAAATGAAATGATACCTGGGATATGCTTGAAAATAATCCAGGAGGAAGAAGAGGGGGAATAAATGAAACAAAATTAGGCATGAATTGATTACTGTCAAAGCTGGGTGATAGGTACACGGGGCTTTACTAATGCATTTCATCTACTTTTATGTGATAAAATTTTCCATAACAAGTTAGAAAGTCAAATACTTGCAAGATGCAAATATTTTTATGTAAATGAAAACCAAGTCACTTAAAAATGATACCACATATAACTTGAACATATCTGGGTTTTAGATGACATAAAGGGTTCGTGCCCCGGTCCGGGAAGATCCCACATGCCGCGGAGCGGGCTGGGCCCGTGAGCCGTGGCCGCTGGGCCTGCGCGTCCGGAGCCTGTGCTCCGCAACGGGAGAGGCCACGACAGTGAGAGGCCCGCGTACAGGGAAAAAAAAAAAAAAAAAAACAGGTGTCAGACCATGATTGTGGTTTGCTGACCCTGCAGTAGAGGGCAGGGGCAGGTGCAGGGCAGTGACACTGTCCTGTAGACAGCAGTCAGGGAAAGCCTTTGTGATGGGGGGACAGCAAGTAGAGATCCCATCTGGGGATATCTGGGAAAAAGGTGTTCTGGGCAGAGGAAAACGTGCCCAGGCCCTGTGGAGGGAGCACACGCTTGGTGTATTTGGAGAGCCAGCCCAGAGGCTGGGGGCAAGGATGGTTAGGAGGGGACATTAGACAGAAGCCAGGTCTGGGACTGTGGGGCAGAGTCCAGCTTTTATTCTGAATGAGGTGGCGGGCTCACAGAGGGGCTTGAGCAGTAGTATCGTGTCTCAACTGATTTTCTGAGAAAGACCATCCTGTCTGCTGCATGGGGCACAGGGTGAGACCACTGCAGGTAAGGCCCAGGGAGAGACACTGGCGCTGAGAGCAGGTGGCCGGACTGGGGTGTGTTCCAGAGGGGAAGGGACACGAGGGAAGAGGGCTGGATTCGAAAAATCAGAGAGGAAGAACGTTCTCGGGGCACCAGTGTAGTGGGCTGAACTTCCCCTCAAAGCTGTGTCCATGGGCTTCCCTGGTGGCGCAGTGGTTGAGAGTCTGCCTGCCGATGCAGGGGACGCGGGGTCGTGCCCCGGTCCGGGAAGATCCCACATGCCGCGGAGCGGCTGGGCCCGTGGGCCATGGCCGCTGAGCCTGCGCGTCCGGAGCCTGTGCTCCGCAACGGGAGAGGCCACAACAGTGAGAG
>NC_041224.1:181078057-181093105 GCF_002837175.3 Physeter macrocephalus
GGCCGCTGAGCCTGCGCGTCCGGAGCCTGTGCTCCGCAACGGGAGAGGCCACAACAGTGAGAGACCCGCGTACCGCAAAAAAAAAAAAAAAAGCTGTGTCCACATCTTAACCCCTGGGACTCTCTGTAAATGTGATCTTACTTGGAGAAAGGATTTGATTAGGTAAGTTAAGGATCTTGAGATGAGAAGATCACCCTGGACTTAGGGTAGGCCCTAAAGCCGATAACCAGCATCCTTATAAAAGACACATAGAGGACCCAGAGGGAAGAGGCCATGTGAAGCTGGAGGCGGAGATTGGAGCAATGTGGTCATGAGGCAAGGACCACCCGGAGCCACCAGAGGCTGGAAGAGGCAGGGGGAGCCTCCCCTAGAGCTGTGGGAAGAGTGGAGCCCTGCTGGCCCCTTGCTCTCAGACTCCTGGCCTCCAGAGCTGTAGAGAATCCACTTCTGTCGTGTCAAGCCCCCCAGTGTGTTACAGCAGCCACAGAAAGCTAAAAAATGGACACGACCGTCATCTTTTTTTTTTTTTTTTTAATATTTATTTATTTATTATTTTATGGCTGTGTTGGGTCTTCGTTTCTGTGCGAGGGCTTTCTCTAGTTGCTGCGAGTGGGGGCCACTCTTCATTGCGGTGCGCGGGCCTCTTCTTGTTGCGGAGCGCAGGCTCCAGACGCACAGGCTCAGTGGTTGCGGCTCACGGGGCTAGTTGCTCCGCGGCATGTGGGATCTTCGCAGACCAGGGCTCGAACCCGCGTCCCCTGCATTGGCAGGCGGACTCTCAACCACTGCGCCACCAGGGAAGCCCCAACCGTCATCTTTATAAGATCTAACACGGGAAAAACTGGCTCCAAAGAAATCCCACAGTGACAGAAGCTCTGACTAATACAACTGTAGATAGAACACACCTCCCCAAACATTCTGTTTAGAAAATTGAGCAGGGAATTATACAGATTTAGTGGAATTCATTCCAGAAAATACTTTTTTCAGTGCAAATTTTCATTGTTGATATAATGCTAATTAATGCGTTTTAGATTCACAAACACTTTGTCAGAATGGTGTCAGAATGGCAGGCGAATGCCTTGTAGCTGAAGCTTCCTGCCTGATGTCTAGTTGCCGCCCCTCCTCCCGTCCTCCACCCTGTGGCACGCACGTCCCCTCAGTGCTTCGATGCCTCTGGTCCAGCCTGGACGCGCCTTTGGCTGTCGTGGCACCACACAACCTTGCAGCCCGGGTCCCAGTGCCACAGGGCTATTTCTCATCATTTGCTGAGCATTGCGTGTACTTGGACATTCTCTCCGTGCACAGTGTTCCTTCCACTTGGACTGACTTCTGCCCCTGCTTGCCCCTGGTGAATTCCTCCTCTTCCGCTGTGCACCCCCAGTGGTGCCCCTGGTACTGCGAAGCTGTCCGTAAGTCTCTGGACAGAATTAAGTATCCTGTTTTCTGGGTGGTCCAAGCATCCGCTTATGCTACCAGCATTAAGTAGTTCATTTATTCCACAAGCATCTTTGGATTGCCTTTTGGGGGGTTCGGGTTAAATGACCCTGCCCCTTAGTAAATGCTAAGAGAGGGCTTTCACATTATGTGTCTCTGAAGGGTAGAATCTGTCTTAATTCCTGAATCTGAAATACCTGACACCTACGTGGTATTCAAATACGGTTTGAATAGAACCCACCACAGTCTGGGGAGGGAGTGAGGCATCGACATACTGTCAGGAGGGGAGGGGCTGAGGGGTGGCCCTGTGTTTAGAGGAGCAGGAGGACCACGGGCGGGGGTGAAAGCCGCGGGCACACACCAAGACGGCGCTCCTCCCTGTCCAGGCTTCTCTGGCGGGGAGACCCGATGGCGCTGGCCAGTGCATGTGTCTCGAGGCAGCTGGCAAAGCCACCTCCTGTCCATGGGGCTTATTGCCATGGAGATGGCAAAGTGCTGTGTTCAGATGTAAGAGCGACTTGCTAAATGTGAAGTGGATTAGTGAATCACAGCAGTTCTGACTTAGAAGCGCAGAAGGAGATCATCAACGTAAATAGTTTTAGGAAGAGGCAGCTTTCTGAACAGGTGAATACCTGCTGGCGCCAGGCACAGGGCGCTAGAGGTAGAAGTAAAGGAGGCTTCCTGCCCGCAAGAGCTCATGGTTCAGTGAGGAGACAGCGCTCAGGAGGAGCGCAGTCTGTGTTGTCACGGGGCAGCCGGGGCCGCGGGGGGCTCTTGTCGAGGGCGGGCCTTAGCCTGGTGCAGGTGGGTGTGGGGGGAGTCTCCATGAACTCGGCGTTTCTGCTGAGCTTTGAGGGCAGGTGGAGAGTCTGATGAGGAAACTGGTTGGGGCTCGGAGGGGCAGCCGTGTGAAGACACTGGAACGCCTGCACGGTCAGGAGGCTGAGCGGTTCTGGAAGGTTCCGGAAGGCTCAGGTGTAGGATCGAAGGCAGGGAAACTAGCCCGAGGGGAGACCGAAGGGGCGGGGAGCAGCTGTTGTTCTGTCGGCCCTGCAGTACCTCCCGGACCCTGTTCTGAGAACTCCTGACACTGGATACCCCCTTCTGAGTATCGCCTCTCCTCCCAGGCCATCTGTGTGGTGGGCCCCATATTGATCCAGAAGTGGGCACCTGCCTTCACTGGACCACTGCGCCCGTCAGGTTTTTAAATTGGAGATCAGGGCGTCAGGCCACTCTCGAGTGGCTGAGACGAGAAGGCCTGAAGCTCTGGAGTTTTCTTCTGTGGGGAGAAGGCCAGCCTGCTGCCTGAGTGATGGCTGAAGCCATCATGTCCAGAGAAGCAGGGATGGGAGGGCCAGGGGAGCTAGAAGGACATTTGAGTCCTTTGCTCTGGCCTCAGTCCTGCCCCTCGGGTCCATGATACCATCCAGAAGTCTAATAATAAACTCTGCTTGCCAGGTAGGCTGGTTCAGGTTGGGGTTTTGTCTGAGAGAATGCCAGCAGACAGTGGAGTGTGGGGTTTATAATGAAGGCAGCAGTGCCCGCCAGCGAGGGGTGTTAAGCAGAGCAGTGACGAGGTAACGTCTGAACTTTAGATAATGCCGGCTTCAGGGTGATGAATAGATGGGCTGAATAGGAGCGGAAAATGATGAGACCGAAGACTGGGAGAAGAGCTGCCTGGGCTGGAGGAGAGGACCTTGCAGGACCGAGGCAGGCAGTGGAGCTGGGGAGACAGAGAAGAATGGATCTTCAGACCCCTGAAGGAGGTAGGCTTGATGGATAACTGAGTGATGAACAGTCTTCTGGGGTGACCTTTAGGGTTTAATTTAGGTAATTGGGTCAATGGTTGACATCTTTTGCCAGGAAAATAACAGTTTTGGTGGAATGGGGAAGATGACGGATTTGAGCTTGAAGCCCCCATGGGTAGTTGAGCAAAGATGTATAAGAAGCCGTGAGGTGTCTGGAGGTCAGGAGAGGCACCTGGGTGGAGGGAAGGGTCTTGGATGGAGCAAATTTACAGGCGGTCACTGAACTATTTTATTTTTTCTCTTAGAATTTAATTTCCAAAACTCGTCTGCAGGTTCATCATGTGTCGCCATCTTGGTGGCCACCAGCATCTCTGATCCAGTAACTTCCTGACCCAGTCTCTCCGTGGCTTCTGTTTTTCCTCCCTTTCTGCCCATTCTTCGTTGTGGAAGTAGGGATCCGATCATAAAAGTCAGTGTTCCACAGGCCTCCTGGGCCATGGTTAGTGCATTGGGGAGATGGGGGAAGGAAACATCTTGGCGTGGGAAGTACTTGGACACTAGTCTTCACGTGATGGCCATGGTCACAAGGGCCGTGGAAGGGAGGGAGCCCTGAATGGGGACTTCCAAACAAGCAAGGGGAGAGATGCAGTGGCTGCAACCTGGGCAGACCAGGAAACGGGAGGAAGTGGTCAGAGGCGGTCCCTTCGTGATGAGTAATAAACATGGAGGTGAAGGGAACAGAATCAAGTTTGTTAGTTATTACGTGGACTGAGTTTTCCCACCAAAGGACAGGCGCCTAAGTAGAGCTGAGAAATAAACAAACCCCAGCTCTACACTACACAGCTAACACAGCTTTAAGTGTTTTAAGAGAACACACTTAAAGTGGTGAAAGTTGAAAATAAAGACGAGGGCACAGATACCAGATAAATGAGACCCAAAAGCAGAATGTGCAGTTAACATCAGACGAGGTGATGTTTCAGGTCAAGCGTGTTGAATTAAGAGGAATGTTATGTAATGTCAAAGGCACAATTAATGATGTGTTAGGAACACGTGTGCACCAAGCAGCATAGTGATGAATAGCGTGAACAGAAAGTTTCTGGAAATGCTGGGAGAATTTCATGCAAATACAGCGCTAAAGGGTGATCTTGGCACACCTGGTTTCACTCCTGAGCATTCTAATTGACCAGTTAGGATACAGAAATTAAATCATACAGTCAGTAAAGCTGATATAATATGTATGTAGAATCCAGCATCCCTCACGTTTAAAGTATCCTTTCCCTTAGGTTTGTGAAATGTTTACAAAAATAGATCATGTACGTGACCACAAAGAAACACTTTTTTTTTAAATCAGAGAATTTAAAGGCCACATTTTTTTGGTTATAATCCATTAAAGTTGGACATAAATAATAAAAAGGTGTCCCCCTCCTTTCCAAATTTTAACTGCTTGGAAATTAGAAAAAGAAGATGCCCGTATATAACTCTTGGATCCAAAGAAGAAATTAAAAGAAAAATTACAAACTGCCAAGAATGCAATGAAAAGATGCTCTATACTGAAATGCGTACGATTCTCAGGCTAAAAGAAAAAGGAACTAAGTATTCTTAAGATATTAGACAAAGAAAAGCAATTGCTGGGACTTCCCTGGTGGTCCAGTGGGTAAGACTCTGTGCTCCCAGTGCAGGGGGCCTAGGTTTGATCCCTGATCAGGGAACTAGATCCCACGTGCCGCACCTAAGAGTTCACATGCCGCAACTAAAGATCCTGCATGCCACAATGAAGACCCGTCGCAGCCAAAGTAAATAAAATATTAAAAAAAAATTTTTTTTAATTGCTCAGAAGAGAAATATAGTAAAGATATAAAATCAGGAAATAGAAATTAATCAGGATAAATAAATCCAAAAGCTGGTTTCATAAAAATAGATAAGCCCTTCACAAGTCTGACTAAGAGAAAAAATAAGAACGGGAGCAAAACAGGCTAAATGGAGTAAAATTCCACCACTAAAAAAGGGTCTGGCATCAGCTTGGCTCGCAGCCTGCAGAGAACAGATGACCCAAATGCTGACTAATCTCTCTCAAGCCACCTTCAGTTCATCTGAAGAAGCTGGCGCGTGACTTTAATGTCACTACACACAGAGCCCGTTTAGGAACACAGACAGAAAAAACTAAATTATCACCAAACGGAATCCAGTGAGGTTAAAAAAAATAACTGACAAAGCAGGGCCTATTCCAGGAACGTAAGAGCAGTTTCATGTCAAGAACCATCAGTCAAGTCCCACATAAATACGGGAGGAAAAGCGTGTGGTTCTATGCAATGGATGCTGAAAAGGCATTTCATGAAATTTAGCATCCATTGCTAAGTCAAAAGAAAGAAATGAAGTAAAGTAGAAACAGCAGAGAGTTGCAGGCAGTTCTTGCTGGCACAGCAGGCGGGGCGGCGAAAATGCAGACTGAGTCTGCGAAGCTGTCCTGTGAGATGCTTGGTCAGAACGGTGGAACGCTGTCCGCTTTAAATACAGAGAATAATGAATAGTCAATCTAGTGCATGTAGTACAGTGTAACTTAAAAGATGAGAAACACTGAGAATTAAAGTGAAAAAACAGTGGTTTGAACAGCGCTTCCCTCTTTTCACCGTCTAACTTTTGGCGCGGAACCTCTTCTCCGCCGTGGTGAACTGTCACAGCCCTTCCTAGGTTGGGACGAGCCTCCAGCACTGCCTTCTTGCCGGAAAGCTGGCCCCGCTCCCTCGGCGTCCTCCTCCCCGTTGCCCCAGGTCCCGGGCCGCGCACCTCCAGCCCCAGAGCAGCCGCGGGGCCTGCGTCCCCGGCAGCCTCTCTTCCAGGGGCGTTAGGGTCCACTCCGATTTCACTGCCAGTGTTATCAGCGCTTTTCGTATCTTTGCTGCACTTTCACCGTTATTGGCCGATTTCCTCTTTCAAGTGTCCGTTTTTGTAAGACATCGTGTGAGTTTGTCCCTGGTGAGGCAAGGAGGCGACGCCACTACCGACTTTGCAGTTTGTGTGCGAGAGAAATAACACACTCGGTGATCAGGGACCGACGGACTTCGGGAGAAACGCAGTGAGTGGTCCCCGCTCGCGCTGCGCACCGGTTCCTTGCGTGCCTGTGGACGGAGGAGCTCAGCGCGTGCCCGGCCCGTCCTGCGCACAGTGGCTCACGGTCCCCACGCTGCGGGGACTGCGGTCTAAACCGAGTTGTTGGGAGGCTGGTGCTCCTGAAAAGGAATGAAAGCCCCAAATCCACAGTGTGTTCTCTTCGGTGGCAAAGCATTCGGACCATTCAGTTAAAATTAGGAACTGGACGGGGATGTCTCCCGTTCCTATTGTTTAAAACGACTTGAAGGGTCTTCCCTGATGGCGCAGTGGTTGAGAATCCGCCTGCCAGTGCGGGAGACACGGGTTCGAGCCCTGGTCCGGGAGGACCCCACATGCCGCGGAGCAACTAAGCCCGTGCCCCGCAACTACTGAAGCCCGTGCTCCGCCACAAGAGAAGCCCCTGCTCGCCGCAACTAGAGAAGGCCCACGTGCGGCAACGAAGAAGACCCAACACGGCCAAAAATAAAAACAAACAAATAAATTTATTAAAAATTAAAAAAAAAATAAAACGACTTGAAGGTTCTAGCAAATGCAGTCCAACCTAGAAGGATGGAATAACTGATACAACATTAGACATAGATAAAGCTCCTTCTTGCTGGTATGATGTATAATCTGTGTGCTGGGGTCCCTAAGACCTCCTCCAGTTTTGGTGATTCACTAGCGGGACTCACAGCTAAGAGTTATGACAGCAAAAGGATACGAAGTAAAATCAGCCAAGGACGTAGGCACATGGGCAAAGTCCATGAAAACAGCAGGTGCAAACTTCCAAGAGTCCTCTCCCAGGGAAGTCACACATTAATTTGTCCGGCAATGAGCTGTGACAGCTTGTGTGAAGTGGTGTCCCCCAGGAAGTTCCTCAGGGTCTCGGTGCCCAGGGGTCGGTCATCTCGGAGGCTGGTCACCTAGGCCCCCTCTGCCCCACATGCGCTGCAGTGCCAGTCTCCCAGTTCAGCATAAACCTCAGCGTTTATGCAAAGGGTTTAGGCTCAGTGAGGCACCCTTAACAGTTAGAGAACGGCGGGAACCCTCCTGAGATCTAAGCTCCCAGATGCCAGGCAAAGGCCAGCCCTGCGAGCAGGCCTTTCCAGGAGTCCAGTATCGTGCCTGCTGTGTGAGCTCTGCAACAACGAGATCCTTTGGTAAGGCTTCTGGATGCACGCTAGGGATACAAAAGTCATTAGCTTCCGTGGCGATGAGAGCCTAGAAGGCCTTCCATGTACATCCTGAAAAAATGTGCTTCAGAATAAAGGTGGAGGATCTATACCTTCAGGAAGAAAACCGAGATCGTAGTGAAAGACAAATAAAATCTGAACCGATGAAAAAGCATACTTGGGGGCTTCCCTGGTGGCGCGGTGGTTGCGCGTCCGCCTGCCGATGCAGGGGACGCGGGTTCGTGCCCCGGTCCGGGAAGATCCCACGTGCCGCGGAGCGGCTGGGCCCGTGAGCCGTGGCCGCTGAGCCTGCGCGTCCGGAGCCTGCGCTCCGCAACGGGAGAGGCCGCAGCAGTGAGAGGCCCGCGTACCGCAAAAAAAAAAAAAAAAAAAAAAAAAGCATACTTGGGAAGATTTTACATCATGAAAGATGTCGTTAATATGTGAATATAGTACAATTCCAGTAAGAATCCCGATGAGGTATCCTTTTGGATTTGGATGAAAATATCTTAAAATTGTACGTGGATGAGTAAATGCCCAAGGATAGAATCCTGCTTGAGGTATGGGGAGCCCCTTATTAACCTAGACGGGAAAACCGGAAGCGATACAAACATATTCGATTAACGCTGAAAAACGCTGCATGGCAGAAGACACCATAACCAGTCCACGGGTAGAATGGAAAATATTTGTGATGCAGATGACGAAGGGTTCATCTATACGACGCGAAAACCTTAAAAAACCCCCATCAGGAAAGAGCAACCATCGAACAGAAAAGCAACAATTATGTGAATAGAAGGTCTAGAGAAGAGCAAGGCTTAACGGCCAGAAACGTGAAAATGCTCAAATTCCTTAGGAGTAAGGGAAACAGAAACCAGTGAGCCTTACACCCACGGACTGGTGGGCAAGATTTTCTAAAGTGCGGCATCACACAGCTGCAACTCTCCCTGGCGCGGACCGGCAGTCACCACTTCTCTGCTGCCTTACACTGTACAGCTGTCCTGACATATCAACGTTAAAGGAGAGGCCTGTTCTCAGTTTTCACAGACGTTGCCAGATTGATTTCCAAAGAAGCTAAAACACTCCATATTTTACCAGCAATTATATATATTTTTCCCTTCCACCTCCGCATCGGCAACTTTTAAAATGATACAGCACTTTTAAAAAGATCCGGCCGCCGCCGTTAGGGAACAGTTGCAGCTGTATGAAGAGTGAGCTGAGAATTAGAGCTGCTCCCAGAAGGGATCCCACAAGGAAGGGCGAGTGGGAACAGAGAGGTGCGGAAATGTGCATATTATCTCATTCTAAAAGTAAGTAACCACGTTACATGTACACGTGTGTGTATTTGTGCTTATGCTTGTCTGGAAGGGACCGAGAGCACAGAGAAAAATGTGGAAGGATACATTCTAGATAATGACCTCTGTCATCTGGGATGGGATGGGCCCTTTTAGGTTTCTTCCTGCTGCTCTCCTGGAACACAGACCTGATGGCTGGTGCTTCAGCAGCCACCTTCAACCTTGATATGACCTTGATAGTGGAGACCACCCACATACAATGGCAGGATCTGGGTTCCTGTCAACCACAGCCATCCCGCTAGCCCTGGACTGCCTACCTCTAGACTTGCTTTATGTGAGAGGGAAATGAACTTTTTAAACTCTCTGTTATTTTTGGTCTGTGTTACGAGCCGCCGAACATAGTTGCTGTCTGATACAATATATACTTAAAAAAAAAGAACTTAAAAAGTAAAAGAATACACGTTCAATCAACAAAGTGCTCAGTTATAGGAAGAGTATTAAAAACCGCAAGAAGAGACCAAGGCAAATGGATATCGTCTAGATTCAGTGCAGTCATGGATATTTGCTTCCAGGCTATACATTCTGCCTTGGCTGAATTCAAAGTAACTCTTGACCACCTGCTTCCCACTCTGAAAAGTCCAGGCTTCCTTTTAGAAGCATAGACAGTATCCAAATTGCCAGAATCCGAGTGAGTAAAGCGTCTTCTACTAAGCATCTTCTCTCTCCACCATGAAGTTACTCTGTACATGAAGGAATGCAAAAGATGGATCTGATCCAGTCCCTGAAGGCAAGTTAAGACTCCCTAGAAACTAGAGAACAATGGCTGAGAGTGCAATTAAATACCACGTGAGGAAGTGCTGCAGAATATAGTGCTCTGCTTTCTCTCATGTTATGGGTTATCGCCTGGATTTGCTTTTGAATTGGAACGATAGTTTTAGAGCATTAACGGGAAAAGATTTTTTTTTTAAGCAAAAGAGAAAAATGGCATTATAACCTCAGAGAAGTAGTATAATGTTGAAAGATAGGCAGAGACTTCAGCGGAATCTTAAATTAGACTTTGCTTTTGAAGACCTGCAAGTGGAGAGAGGCGCGTTATCTCTTACATAATATTTTCTTGCTTAAACGACATTTCATAATGAGCTACTTATACTTGGGTTTCAGGAAACCAATTCCAGTGTGGGGAACGTTTTTTCCCTCGTAAGTCGAGAAACATCAGAATGGCAGCACTGCCCCCTCTGGCCCCTCTCTCCTAGAACTACAGGTTTTGCCTCAGCAGCTGTCAGTCTTCATAGGCAATGCTTTTGAAGCTTTTCTGAATGTTAGCTTGCAAACTGGTAATGGTAGGGACTACCTCATAAATGAAAAAAAAATTGGAAGCACTGATGAGAAATTATGACCAGAAAGCAGAACTTCTTTCAACTTTGTGGAAGCATTTTTATAAACAATATATGGAGCGTTATATAAGTTTTATTGTTTGTATATTATTGGTTGCTTCGGCTTATTACAAAATAACTTGATTTGGGAGAGCATAAAACGAAAAGATATTGCCCGGTCTTTTTATGTTCTCTCCTTTTCTCATATAGCTCTACATCAGCGGCTATTTTTGCCTCTTCTAAAAATCGAGACATGGTTTATACACAGGGAGTGTGTGGATCTGAGTCATAGTTCAGCGGATGCTGATGAATTCATGCAGCCACACCTCTGCTAAGAGAGCAGAGTGTCTCCGTCAGCACTGACGTTTCCACATGCGCAGCAAGCACCGTTCTGACCTCCTTCACTGTAGAGTAGTTTTGACTGTTGTAGAAATTCATAGAAGTGGAATCCTACAGCGGAGTGTACTCTTTTGGTCAGGCTGCTTTTTGCTCAACATAATATTTTTGAGGTTCATTCATGTTGTTGTATAAATCAATAACGTGTTCTTTTATTATCCATTGTACGAAAACACCAGTTTATTTATCCATTCTCCTACGGACGGACATGTGGATTGTTTTCACTTTGGGCCTATTATGAATAAAGCTGCTGTGAACAAGTCCTTATAGATACATGTTTTCACGTCTCTTGGATAGATACCTAGGAGTCGTGGGATTACTGGGTCATAGAGAAGGTGGTGGTTTGACTTCAGAGGAGTGACCAAACTTTCCGAAGTGGTGGCTGCTTTGAGCCTTCTCTTCCTGTAGTCTTTAGAAGTCTGTCTACCCCACTAAACTAAAGTAGTTAATCCCCTCTTATTAATTGTTCTTTGTATTAAATTTTACCTGTATCTTCCTCAGTGAAGTATTTGCTCAAGTCTTATGCCTCGTTGGGGGGGGGGTTGGTGTTTTTATTACTGAGCGGTAGTTCTTTATTCAGGATATAAGTGCTGTGTCAGGTATATGTTTTGCGAACATTTTATCCTAGTCTATCCTTGCCTATTCATTTTATTGTAGTAAAAACACAAAAGGGGGGCTTCCCTGGTGGCGCAGTGGTTGCGCGTCCGCCTGCCGATGCAGGGGAACCGGGTTCGCGCCCCGGTCCGGGAGGATCCCACATGCCGCGGAGCGGCTGGGCCCGTGAGCCGTGGCCGCTGGGCCTGCGCGTCCGGAGCCTGTGCTCCGCAACGGGAGAGGCCACAACAGAGGGAGGCCCGCGTACCGCAAAAAAAAAACAAAAAAAAACAAAAAAAAAACACAAAACGATTACCGTTACAAAATGTTAAATATATTTCCATTGCTGCGAAACCCGTCTCCGGGACTTTATCACCTTGTGAATCTGAACCTCTGTCCCCCCTGAAGAGCACCCCGTCCTCCTCCTTCAGGTCCTGACACACCCACCACCCTCCTTTCTCTCTTACCTCACGTAAGTAGGTTTAGGCAGTATTTGTCTTTTTGCGACTGGCTTATTCCATTTAGTGTAATGTTCTCAAGACTCACCTGTGTTGCAGCCTGTGCCAGAACTTACTTCCTTTTCAAGGCTGAGTAACAGTCCACTGTATGGATGGACCTCAGGCTTTTCCGTTCATCCATCCGTGGACACTTGGGTGGCTCGCACCTCTTGGCTATTGTGAATAGTGCTGCTATGAGCATGGGTGTGCAAAGATGTCCTCAAGACACTGCTTTTAATTCTTTTGCGTGAATACCCAGAAGTGGGCTTGATGGATCATATGGTAGTTCTAGTTCTAATTTTTGGAGACCCCTCCATACTGCTTTCCGTAGTGCCTGCACCATTTAAAATCCTCCCAGCAGAGCACAGAGCTTCCAATTTCTCTACCTTCTCACCACTATTTGTTGTTTTCTGTTGTTGTTGTTTTTACGCTAGCCACACTCTTGGGTATAAGGTGGTATCTCAGTGTGGTTTTATTTGCATTTCTCTGATGATTAGTCACGTTGAGCATCTTTTCAGGTGCTTTTTGGTCATTTGTATATAATCTAGAGAAATGTCCATCCAAGTCCTTTGTTCATTGTTAAAGTGAGTTACTGACTTTTGTCGACTTGTAGGAATCCTTTATATAGTCTATTAAACCCCTTATCAGGTACATGATTTGCAAATATTTTCTTTGATTCTGTAGGTTGCTTTTGACTTTGTTTATTGTGTCCTCTGATGCACAAAAGTTTTAAAGTTTAATCTAGTCCCATTTGTCTGTCTTTTCTTTTGTTGCCTGTGCTTTTGGTGTCACATCCAAGAAATTATTGCCAAGTCCAGTGTCATGAAGCTTTCCCCCATGTTTTCTTCTAGGAGTTTTCAGCGGTCATGGCTCACGGGCCCAGCCGCTCCGCGGCATGTGGGATCTTCCCGGACCGGGGCACGAACCCGTGTCCCCTGCATCGGCAGGCGGACTCTCAACCACTGCGCCACCAGGGAAGCCCCTTCTAGGGGTTTTATATCTTACGTTTAGGCCTTTTAGCCGTTTTGAGTTATTTATGATATGTGGTCTGTTCATTTTTTAACAGTGCCTTGAGATGAACAGTAGTTTGGGATTTTGATGTTTATTAATTTAAAATTTATATTTTATGGTTAGTTCCTTTGAGTTTCCTAAGAAATCTTTGTCACAGAGAAATTCTTCTGTGTTTTCTTCTAGAAGTGTTATAGTTTTAGCATTTGTATTCGGGCTTGTGACCATGTCAGATTAATTCCTGTGTGGGGTGAGATCGGGGCAGAGGACCTCTTTCCCTTGGAGGGTCTACTGCAGCAGGCCTCCCCATCCTGTTGGACGCTGCCGAGGATGCTGCGATGCTCCACTGGCTTCCCCTCGAGGTGACAGATGTTCTCCTCCAGCTGGCAGGGCCCCTCGGCTGTCACTTCTCTCTGGGGACGTTTTTTGCTGAAGAAGCCCTGCCCTCCCCCGCTTCCCAAATCACACCTTCCTCCAGAGGAAGTGTGCGTCCAGTGACTGATCCATACAGGGCTTGAAAGCACCTTCCCTCTGACTCCAGACAGCTGTGCAGGCCGGCCCCGAGGCCCTGGGCTGGCCAGGGTCTCCCTGGGGCTGGACCTCCCTCCCCTGCAGGGCTGCGTCCCAAGAGCACCCCCAGTCGGCCTCCGCCAGGGCCCCGCCACGCCTCACACCTCCTCGACTGGGGGCGGGGGTGGGGCTCCTGCAGGGCTCCCGGACCCTCCGGGGAGTGGGAGGGCCACAGCAGCTTACTCTTCCCAGAGCCCCTGGTCACACGTGTGGCGCGGTCTTCGCGTGCAAGGCATCCATTCGGTCCCTTTGGGCTCCTTGCCCCAGTTCCAGTCGGAGTGTTTCCCCCTCACCTCCAGCAAGCAATCCCTGGGCCCCAGCAGGTGCCTGGGACATCCCGTCAGCTCTCACGCCCAGGGGTCAGCCCGCAGGATGGTCCCCCCACCTCACACACTCACGTTAGACCCCAGTCACAAGGCTCGGTTGTCACCTGGGCTTCTGACTGACCGTCTGTAGATCAGAGTGTCCGTGACCCCCTCCTCAGGTTCAATTAACTTGCTAAAGCGGCTCGCAGAACTCAGGGAAACACGGTGCTTACCAGATTACCGGATTAGTCCAAAAGGGGTGTGAAGGTTAATGGAGGGAAACCTCACTAAAACGGGGTCAGGAGGCCGGAGGGGGCGCCCTCATCACGGACCACTCACATCAGTGCAGCTCCCGGTGGGCGGACACTGCAGGCCGACGCTGCTTTGTTGCCCTTTGCAGATACCGTGTGTTTTTACAAACTGAAGCTTCGTGGTGACCCGGCGTCGTGCAAGTCTGTCGGCACCGTTTTCCCGGCAGCATTTGCTCACTTTGTGTCTCTATGTCACGTTTCGGTAATTCTCTCAGTATCGCAAACTTTTTTATTATTACCGTATTTGTCATGGTGACCTGTGATCTTTGAAGTTACGTTGTCATTGTTTTGGGGCGCCTTGAACTGCACCCACGTCAGCCGGCAACCTTAATGGATGGCTGTGCCTGTGTTCTCCCTTCCCCCACCTCTTCCCCCCAGGCCTCCCCATCCCCTGCGGCAAGACAGCCCGAAATCAGGCCAATTAACCCCCCTACAAAGGCCCCGAAGTGTTCAAGCGAAAGGAAGAGTCACATCTCTCTGCAAGCCACACCCCGCATCCCCGCAGGGGCCGGCCCTGCAGCCCGGCACCACCCTCTGCACGGCTCCGAAAGGCTCAGCCTGGTGCCCGGGTCGCCCTGGGTCCCTTCCAGCCCGTCCCTCGTCCTCCACGCCGCCCTTTGTCCCCGGAGCAGCGGCCTGCCCTGTGACAGCTCCGAGGGCCCCGAGGCGGTGGGAGGCAAGGCCCGAGTCCGGTGCGCGGTTGCCAGCGGCCTGGACGGCCAGGCCAGGGAGCCTGCTGCCACCCTCCCGGGGCTGAGCGCCCCCGGGCCCCGGCTCAGGCAGGAGCGTGTCGGCGGTGGGTGCGTGCGGCCGCAGCCCTTCCTCGGGGAGCAGCCCCGAGCGGGGCTCCGAGCTCGGGGGGCTCTCCCCGCTCTCCTCCTCGGTCCCCCTCCCCCACGGGGAGGGCTTCTTCCGGGTGCGGCTCTCCTCCCCGCTCTGTCCTCGAGCCTCCTGTTGGCAAAAACATTAATGCATATCGTCAATCTAAGAAAAAATGGAAGATGTTACTGGCGCCAACCTGAGGATTCCAGCGCGGGGGACAGGCTTTCGGAAGCTCTGAGCGCTGTTCCTCCGCTGAGAGGTCAGAGCACAGCTGTGCGTGTCTTTGAGACAAAGGGTTGTGCGTCACGGTGACGCGGACGCTTTGCGGAGTCCAGCGAGGGGAGTGGCGGCTCAGCGTGGCCCCTCCCGCGACTGGGAAAGGGATGTTATCTCCTAAGCAGTGACCTTGCTGGCGCCGGGGGGCGGGGGGGGCGGGGAC
>NC_041224.1:181093157-181107379 GCF_002837175.3 Physeter macrocephalus
CGCGGCGGGTGGCGGCGGGGGGGGGCGTCTGGTTAGCGTGTGATGCACGCGCACAGGGCGCGCTGGAGGGGGCCGACGGCAGAGGAAATTGTATGTTAAATTTTTCTTCTCTCGCCTTAAAAATCACCTTATGTCCTCATTGCCACCTGAGTCTCCACCGCAGCGGCTGAGCCGGCGCCGCCCCCGCTACAGGGGCTGCCGCCCCCACGCGCTGTCCGCAGGCCACGGGGCCTCTCGGAGCCTCGGGGGTCTCACGAGACACACAGGGGCGTCCCGGGCCCGAGGGCTCGTGCTCGGGAGGGTGTCCCGCAGTGCCTGGCCCCTCGATGGGTTCGCTAAAGGGGCAGAAGCTGAGGGCGCCCGTGGCCCCCCGGTGTCTGCCGGGGCCTCAGGCGGGGGGGGCGGCGTGCTTTGCCCAGAGGACCGGTGGGGGGCTGCCTCCCCGGCGCCCACCGTACCTTCAGGACCCGCGGCTGCCCTGCCCCCGTGGAGTCCCCACGTGTCCGTCTGCAGAGGCCGGGCCCTCGGAGCGCTGCTCGAGACCCGTGAGGGCGGAGGCGACGACCAGGGACGAAAGCCGGCCCCAGTGGGTGGGCCGAGCGGACGGGGCCACCGGAAGGCCAGCCACCACGTGGCCACCGGCCTCCGCCGGCCGCTCCCCACACCGCACGTAAGTGTGTGGGCGTGACTGTCCCCGCCACGCTTCATTTGCAGGGACAGCGGGGCCCCGTTTGGCCCTTGGGTCATGGCTCGCCGGCCCCTGTTCCAGGCCCGTGGTTCTCAAACTTGTGCTTGTGTCATTGTCCCCCCGCGGGGGCATCGGAGCATAGATTGTCGGGGTCCACCCCCGGGTTTCGGAGTCAGGCCGTCTGGCAAGTGTGCATTTCCAAGTTCCGGGTGAGGCTCTAGACCAGGGCTGGCTTTGAGAGCCCTGCTCCGGAAGGCGGGAACGAGTGCCGGGTGGGCAGGGAGCAAGTAGATGGGGCCGTGGGTGCATCGGGACCAGCCGCGAGCTTCCAAGTCCCAGACACGCCTCCCCCACCGTGACCCCGCTGTCTGGGTTGGGGTGGGGCCTCATATTTTATAAGTGCCCCGGGAGGGGTTCTGACCACGAGCACCCCTGCGCTGGGTGCAGGGAACGGCTCTAGCAAGGGTGTGGATGGGAAGAGAGAGAGAAAAGAGGGTACGAGGGATCCCTGGGGGTCCAAGAAACAAGTCTTGAGAAGTAAAACAGATAAAGGCAGGGGTTGGGGTGACCTTGATGAGAACTGGTGGCCCTGTCCAGGTCCTCCAAACCCACCTCCCAGTCTGGCGAGGCTTGACCAGCGGAGGAGCCTTGGGGGATCCTGGAACAGCTCTTCACTCCGGGGAGAGGGTCTGGGACAGCTCCCTGCCCCCAGGGGGAGAGACAGGATTGGGGACAGCTCCCGCCCCAGGGAGAGGGCTGCACATGTCACCCCCCGCAACCACAGAGTCGGGGAGCCCAATCCCTGTGGGAGGAGCCAGATCCTCCGGCAGGGGCACGATGGGCACTGAAGCAGCCCTCCAAGGGTCGTTTGTCCCCTTTGCTCCACGACCGGGGGTCAGGTTGCCCAGGGCGTTCGTCTTGCTCAGGGTCTGGGCACCCCCCCACCACACACACACACACTCAAGCCCTGGTGTTGGCAAGTGGACCCCACCTTCACCCCTGACTCTCCTGGCTTCTCCCCTTTTCTTGGCTTCGCAGCTGTGATGCCAAGCTCAGGCTGGGCCTTGGTCTCCCTGCTTCCACTCCGAGACACCTTGTTGCCGTGACTTTAAATGTCATCCCTGTGCTCTTGACTCTAGAACCTACGGCTATTGTTTCCTCTGGGCTTTCCAGGTGGCATCTCAAACGTAAGGCACCCAGTATGGCCCAATTCCTGCCCCAGGCTTTCTGGACTTGGGAAAGAACATCTCCATCAAAGGTGCTGCTCTGGTCCAAACTTGAGTCGTCCCTGTTTTTTTTTTAAGTGTTCCAATAAAACTTTATTGGGGATGGGGATATATGTATATATGTAACTGATTCACTTTGTTGTAAAGCAGAAACTAACACACCATTATAAAGCAATTATACGCCAATAAAAATGTTAAAAAAAAACAAAAAAACTTTATTGGCGGACTCCCCTGGTGGCTCAGGGGTTAAGAATCTGCCTGCCAATGCAGGGGACACAGGTTTGGGCCCTGGTCCGGGAAGGTCCCACATGCCGCGGAGCAACTAAGCCCATGAGCCACAACTACTGCGCCTGCGCAGAGCCATAACTACTGAAGCCCGCGCGCCTAGAGCCCGTGCTCTGCAACAAGAGAAGCCACCGCATTGAGAAGCCCGCGCACCACAACGAAGAGCAGCCCCCGCTCGCCGCAACTAGAGAAAGCCCGCGCGCAGCAACGAAGACCCAGTGCAGCCAAATATAAATAAATAAATAGTAAATAAATTTACTAAAAAAAAAAAGTTTATTAGAACTGGCCCAAGCGGTGGGTCAGATTTGGTCCATGGGTCACTGTTTTCCACTTTTGCATTAATCCACTGTCCAGTGGTGTGTTTTTAAAAAAAATTGATAGTGATTTTTATTTTTATACAATTTTATTTTATTTTTTAATAAATTTATTTATTTATTTATTTTTGGCTGCGTTGGGTCTTCACTGCTGTGCACGAGCCCTCTCCAGCTGCGGCGAGCGGGGGCCACTCCTCGCCGCGGCGCATGGGCCTCTCACTGTGGTAGCTTCCCTTGTTGCGGAGCACGGACTCTAGGCGTGCGGGCCTCAGCAGCTGTGGTGCACAGGCTTAGCCGCTCCGCGGCATGTGGGATCCCCCCAGACCCGGGCTCGAACCCGTGTCCCCTGCATCGGCAGGTGGACTCCCAACCAATGCACCACCAGGGAAGTCCCTTTTATACAATTATTATTTTTTTTTTTTTTTTTTTTTTTTTTTTGCGGTACGCGGGCCTCTCACTGTTGTGGCCTCTCCCGTTGCGGAGCACAGGCTCCGGACGCACAGGCTCAGCGGCCACGGCTCACGGGCCCAGCCGCTCCGCGGCATGTGGGATCTTCCCGGACCGGGGCACGAACCCGCGTCCCCTGCACCGGCAGGCGGATTCTCAACAACTGCGCCACCAGGGAAGCCCCCCTTTTATACAATTTTAAAGGTTACTTTCCATTTACAGTTATTACAAAATATTGGCTATATTCCCCCCAATATATGGAACACTTCACGAATTTGCGTGTCATCTTTGTGCAGAGGCCATGCTAATCTTCTCTGTATCGTTTCCATTTTCGTATATGTGCTGCCAGAGCGAGCAGAGTCGTCCCTGAGTCTTGTCTTTGCCTCACACCCCAAGCTTCAAAACATGCTCCCGGGATGTGACCACCTGTCACTTCCTCCCCTGCCACTGTCACCCTTCTGTGGAACCCTGACCGCACAGCCCTCAGCGGCTCTCCTGGCCCCTCCTGTCTGCCTCTCTCCACACAGCAGAGCTTAAGTCGAACCAGCCAGCCCTCTGGGGGCTGACAGTCACATTTAGGGTTAAACGCAGGGTCCTTACCTGGCTCCACGGCCCCTCAGCCAGCATCTGACATCCTGGGCATTGTTCTGACTCTCAGGCTTGTGCCTGCCGGGTGCCCTGGCACCTG
This sequence comes from Physeter macrocephalus, assembly GCF_002837175.3. NCBI lineage: Eukaryota > Metazoa > Chordata > Mammalia > Artiodactyla > Physeteridae > Physeter > Physeter macrocephalus. The sequence goes on from NC_041224.1 coordinate 181,096,806, forward strand.
CCTCTTTCTGTCTGGCATGCTTGCTCTCTGCTTAGGCTCTGCTCGATGAACATCAGCCCTTCGGAGGGACTGTCCCTTTGCCACCCTGCTGGAAACAGGACCATCTATCACTCTGCTTCCTGTTGTTCCTCACTTGTAATCACCTGACGCTGGGGGAGGGTTGTCTGTTGCTGCCGCTCCCCACTAGAAGGTGTGCTCCAGGAGGACAGGGCCTGAGTCCCCAGGGCCTAGAGAAGCACCTGGCACACAGCAGGCACCCACACACGTGTCACATAAACAGTTAAGTAAGAGAACGTTTAGACGTAGGTAACCATAAGCAAAAATACAATCAAAGCAGAACAGGGAAGAAGTCTGGCAGAGGAGCTGAGCTGCCTAAAGACGGTGTCTGCAAATGACATTCAGTCACACACCCTGGAAGAGAAGCCACTGTTAGGATATCACCAGAAAAGCCCTGCCCGACATACAAACTTGGTTTCCTGGGACTTACGGTTAACCGGTGGGTTGTAAAGGAACAGCTTCCCAAGGTGAATTGTGGCTCATATAGACAGAGGAGCACATATGAAAGAGTCTACTTACCCCACAGGCAGGGGCCCAGGCAGGTGTTAGGACCCACTCCGGGGAGAAGCCCAATGGCAGACACACATATAGAGCAGGAACGGTGATGTGAATGTGCAAGCAGACACAAAACTGGGCTTTCTGGGTGGAGGGGCTGAACTGTGTCTCCCCCTATATTAACATGGTGAAGCCCTGACTCCTCAGCACCTCAGAATGTGACTGGCTGTATTTGGAGACAGGACCTTGAAAGAGATGATTAGGTTAAAACTAAAAAAAAAATGTGGCCATTAGGGTGGGTCCTAATCCAATCTGACTGGTGTTCTTTTAAGAAGAGGAAATTTGTTCACTCAAAGAGACAAAGAGATGTGTGTGCAGAGAGCCATCCACTTACCAAGGAGAGGCCTCAGAAGAAACCCACCCTGCTCAGCTTGACCTGGAACTTCCAGCCTCCAGAGCTGTGAAAATAAACTTCTGTTGTTTAAACCACCCAGTCTGTGGTATTTTGTTGTGACAACCTGAGCAGATTAACACAAACACTCACTGGACAGGTTCATTTGCTTGTGTGTAGACAAGAATTACTTTTGCATTGTTGTCAGTTATCAAAATAACTTCTGTCAATGAAAAAAATTAATCAACAGTCAATCTAAGAAACAGATGGAAAATTTTATTTGAACCAACCTGAGGATTATAACCTGGGAGACAGTCTTTCATAAAGCTCTGAGGACTGTTCTGTCTGTTAGAGGTCAAAGCACACTTATGTAAGTTTTTTTGAGAAAAAGGGTTATATGTCAAAGGACATATTGACAGTTTACACAATTCAGATCTGCATGTTCAAAGTGAGTAGTGGGTCATCCTGACCCCTTACAGGATTAAGAAGGAAGCTTATCTCCTAAGAAGTTAAGAATGTGGTGGGTCATTTCGACCTTTACAAGATTAAGAAGGAATGTTATCTACTAAGGAGGTCTGGTTAATGCAGATGCACAATGCACACTATGGGGGAGGGAGGAAACCCAAACAGGCAGGGAAAATTATTATGTTTAAATTCTTCTTGCCTTGCCATAAAATATGAATTTTATTTCATCAATTTCCCCCTTTTGATCATTAATCTTTTGATAGAAAGCATTAGGTGGTCAAATATTTGGTCCCTCAATATCAGGGTGGCTGCTTACCTGCCCTGAGTCCATCATGTCCCTCAATGTTGGGTCTTAGTAAACCCAGTTCTTTCTTTCCCTTTAGGGGTTGCACTAGTAAGATATTTGGCAAGGACTAATGGTGAATTCCAATTTGTCCAATAGGACTTATGCCAATTTTACCTTGCATGTGCATTGTGCATGTTCATTAATTTATAGAGAACTATAGGTGTGAGCAATAGTTTCAAGTTGTTTAGATATCATCTTAATAGAAGTAGGTGATACACAGACCGAAAGGCAAGAAACTATCACTTTATTTTTTTAAAATATTTATTTATTTATTTATTTAGCCTGCTCCGGGTCTTAGTTGCAGCATGCAAACTCTCAGTTGCGGCATGCGTGCGGGATCTAGTTCCCTGACCAGGGATCAAACCCGGGCCCCTTGCATTGGGAGTCCTGAGTCTTAGCTACTGGACCCCCAGGGAAGTCCCAAGAAACTATCACTTTCTATGTTATACAAACTGTAATCAAAATTGACAATAACAGTGACAATGGCATTAGTAAAGGTTTAAGCAAAGATCCTGCTAAGCCATACCATTTTCCTAGTATCTCCCCTAAATTGGGAAGAGGATTCTTCAGAGCTGAAATCTAATTCTTCATATGTATCTTAAGATGAATTATGTTAGAAGACTCATCAGGTATAAAAACCCAATATTCAGTATGTGTCATAGCACAAGTTCCCCCTTGGAAAGCAGTTAGAGAATATTTAGGGCTATACGATTCTGCAGGACTGATTTTTTCATCATGAAGACTTCTGAATCAAGTAAGCTAGTGGCTTGATTACTACCATTCAAAGCTTGCTGAGTAAATTTTGTTAAAGCCTCTGTGGTTAATGTTATATTCTATTCCAAGTGAAGGAACAAATATTGCCACCAAATGGTCATACCATTGGAAAATTGATCAAACCTGGTATGCTCACATTACAGGCAGATTGGCAGGGACTGTCTCCAAAACTACCCATAGGTGACCTTGAGCCCAAGGGAGAAATACATTTGGTTCATAAGCAAAAGTGTGAACAATTATCAAAGTAATTGGTATACAAGCCTGGTCTTGTATACCATCTTGGGTCAGGCGTCTACTTCAGACGTTTGTTGTCTTCTCATCCTGGTCTGGTAGTGCTGGTCTTAGTTAGTTGAAGTAGGGTGTCAGAAACAGGAGTTGCAGTCCATTCAAGAGAGGAGGGCTGTTAGGTCCCTTCCAACCTGGCTGTAAAGAATCCTTTATCTGATGCCTTTTCCAGTATGCATAATCTCCTGATCGAAGTTCATGGGGCATCCGATCTTCCTCCAAAGATAGATTACTGTGATAAGATTCAGAAACAAACTTAGAATGTCCTTTTAATATAATTCAGTTAAATTTTACGGTAATGTAACATAGCAACAAGGAGCCATCTGGGAAGTGATTCTTAGGGTAGTAAATACAAAACAAAAACAAAAACACCCTTAAAGACAACAACACTAGAACTTAATGTTCACTGAAATGTAGTGTTTTTCCTCTCTAAAGTTACCCTCATTTCTACCAGATATAGCCAAATTAAGACAAATTAATTTGCAAAATAAGTCTGATTTCAATAAACTTGGCCTGATTATTTCCATAAGTGTAATTGATCGTATGGGTTCTTACAGTATGGCTGTGCTAGAACTTTTTGTAAAGAATCTCAAATTGAACTTTTAAAAGACCTTTCAAGGCCAGGAAAGCCATGCCAAGGTCTTGTCATCAGATTCTGCCTGTAATATCTATAGATTTGGGTGGATTCCTTTCTTCTAGAGGTCCCCCAAATATCTTGAGATTCTTGCACCTGTCAGGAAGTGGCCTTCCTTGTTCACCTGGAAAGGCTGCTGGGAACTTAAGAGTTTCCAGTTTCTGGAGGGATCAGGTAGAGAGAAAAGATAAATGTTTCAGTTCTAATTACAAAGGTATAATTTACCAAATTTAAGTCATAAGTAGCTTAAGGGGAAGAGTTTCCTTATATCTGGAAAACACAGATTAAAAACCAGTAATATTCCAGACAAAAACCCCAAAAATTATAACCATACTCATCAGGTTGCTCAGTCTATGTGACTAATCCTTAATCTTCTTTTAACAGCTTTATGAAGTCACCAGGTTAAAGAATTCTTTAATTTCTTACCCAGCTCAGCAGTATGACCTGAAAATGATCAGAAACCTGTACTTGTCCAAAAGTCCTTTATATGAATCTTCTTGAAGATGGAGCATTTTTGCAAAAGCATCTGAGTAAAACAGTAACTATAAATGACAAAAGACTTTAAAAGGCAAGGTTAAAGATCTGATTACAATGCAATTGACAAACTTGGTTACTGTTGTGACATACAACATTTTAAGATGTTAACTAGAATTAAAATTGATAACATTTTATCAGGATATACTCGATTTTTAGGCGTTCCATATAATTTCTTTTTTAAAAATAAATTTATTTATTATTTATTTATGTTTTGTCTGTGTTGGGTCTTTGTTGCTGCACGTGGGCTTTCTCTAGTCGCGGCGAGCGGGGGCTACTCTTCATTGCGGTGTGCGGACTTCTCATTGGGTTGGCTTGTCTTTGTTTAGGAACACACGCTCTAGGTGTGTGGGCTTCAGTAGTTGTGGCACACGGGCTCAGTAGCTGTGGCTCGTGGGCTCTAGAGCGCAGGCTCAGTAGTTGTGGCACACAGGCTTAGTTGCCCCGCGGCATGTGGGATCTTCCCGGACCGGGGCATGAACCCATGTCCCCTGCATCGCACACAGGCTTAGTTGCCCCGCGGCATGTGGGATCTTCCCGGACCAGGGCTCGAACCCGTGTCCCCTGCATTGGCAGGCAGATTCTTAACCCCTGTGCCACAAGGGACGTCCCCGTATAATTTCTAGACTATCTATTTTAATAAAATTTACCCATACAATACAACCTAAGAAGGTTTATCACTCATTTGATGATGCTTCCCTTGTAATTTAACATACCAGATAAGCCTAATTAGTTTAATACGCTTCTTTGATAAGAAGAGCAAACAATTCTCTTGAAGTGTTCTGGGGGCCCTTGGGAAACCTCAAAGTTAGTCAGAGGTCAGACAAACTTCAATTAGAATTTGATCTGTGTCAAAAATATCAAAAAGGCTTTAAAAACCCTTGGTCAAATAGGATCATAGGTCTCTGTGAAACGATACTTATTCACTTAACCAAGTGACAATAAAAGATTTCAAAGGCATATACATAAAGTTACAATAGATTAATGAAAAGGTAAAGGAACCTTACAACGTTATCAAAAGCAGATTGATATTTTAAGAAAACTTTGTTCTCTTAACAAAGAGAAAATCATACTCCATTTTTGCGCCAGCCTTTTTTTTTTTTCTTTTTCTCGCCGCACAGCTTGAGGGGTCTCAGTTCCCCAACCAGGGATTGAACCCACGGCCCCAGAAGTGAGAGTGCTGAGTCCTAACCACTGAACCACCAGGGAATTCCCACCACCAGCTTTTTTTTTTTTTTTTTTTTTTTTTTTAAAGAAGATGTTGGGGGTAGGAGTTTATTAATTTTATTTATTTATTTTTGCTGTGTTGGGGCTTTGTTTCTGTGCGAGGGCTTTCTCAAGCTGCGGCAAGCGGGGGCCACTCTTCGTCGCCGTGCGCGTTTTCTTAGAATATCAATCTGCTCTCACTGTCACGGCCTCTCCCGTTGCGGAGCACAGGCTCCAGACGCGCAGGCTCAGTAGTTGTGGCTCACGGGCCCAGTTGCTCCGCGGCACGTGGGATCCTCCCGGACCGGGGCACGAACCCGCGTCCCCTGCATCGGCAGGCGGACTCTCAACCGCTGCGCCACCAGGGAAGCCCAGGAACTAAATTTTTTTTTTAATTTATTTTTGGCTGTGTTGGGTCTTTGTTTATAGAACCGCTTAATTCCCTTTAAGCCAGTTAAATAGAGCTCTTTTACTAGTGAAATTTTGCAGCAACACACACACATATATATATAGATACAACACAAACAGACACAGAGACCCCATAGTTCCCATTCCAAAATTTCAGCCATGAATCAGGTACAATAGTACAAAATCCATCAGTTACATACAACACAGGGAATACAGCCAATATTTTATAATAACTGTCAATGAAAAAGCAATCAGTCGATCTAAGAAAGAAATGGAAAATTTTATTTGAGCCAAATTTGAGGACTCTAACCCGGGAAGAGCATCTCAGAAAGCTCTGAGGACTGTTCTGCCCATTAGAAGTCAAGGCACAGTTCTATAAAGTTTTTGAGACAGGAGGCTATATACATCAAATGACATGTTATTGACAGTTTACATAATCCAGATCTAAGCGTCATCCTGGTGAGTCATGTGACCCCTTACAAGAACAAGAAGGAATGTTACCATTTGAGGAGTTGGCTTGTCGACGCTAGGAGAAAGTTCCTCTTTATGGTTGAGCAGGTATTCCTGCTGATGGGGGAGGGGGAGGTCTGATCGATGCCTAATGCAGACACACAATGCACGGTGCGGGAAGTGAGGGGGCCAAAGGGCAGAGTAGAGTTTTTATGTCCAAATTTGTCTTGTCTTGCCGTAAAATATGAATTTTGTTTCACATAACTATAAATAGAGCATAACTTTTAAAAATTGGGAATCACTATATTGTACACCTAGGATATATAATATCTACATCAACTATACTGCAATAAAAAAAATAATAATGAAAGGTAAAGTTATCCCCGCAAAAAAATCTCATCAGTTACAAAAGGGGTTGGCTTCAAATTGGGTTTCTGGCAGATGGAACAAATCAAGGTCACCTGTTTAGATGGCTAAACCCTCTTTACTAATATTCGGGGAGAAGACATTTGTATCTATCTCTCCTTGACAAGTCAAGTTCCAAATTACCTGTCCCTCCCCTCCCTTTTGTTTTTTCTTAGGTTAAGAGTTACCGTCCTGAAATTTGCATTTTAAAAAGACGGGCTGGATAAGAGTTCCCAGAGAGGACCAGGTTGAACACTTACATCTGAAAGGCATAGGAGAAAAGCGAGTTCCTCCTAGGAAGATTTTGTTCCCTTAAGGCCAGAATTATTTTTACTCTTGTCTTGCCAGAAAATAGGAATTTTATTTCATCACTTCCATGAATCAAAATCAAGTACGGGAAGGGCTCCCTCTTGGAGAGGAATCAGTTTTCCAGCAAGCGACGTCGTGGTCCCTGTCGTCCCCCCAGCCCGCCACCGCCGCCAGTCAGGGTACAGGGCCTTGGTGTGCTGGCACCCAGGGAGGGAAACACGGACTCAGTGCATCTGAGATGAAGCCTGCAGCTTGTTCCTCCCGGTACCCTGCGTCCCCCTCCCCTCCCCTCCGTAGGCTCTCCTGGGACTGAAGGTGGTGGGCTCTATCTAGCCCTGGAGGGGGTCCCCTCGGGCCCTTCTGGACGGTGTGAGTGGGCCGGCTGGGGTCTCCGCCTGCCCCCGCCATCCCAGGCACTGGACACCGAGGGCATGGTCAACAGTGCTGGATCTGCTGGAGCGCCAGGGCCTGGGGGGACTGCCTGGGAGGGGAGGGCGACGCCGCTGCGCATTGGGGGTCCTCTGGCACCACGGTCCGTGAGGCAGCTGGCCTTTGAGCCACAAGTCACAGCTACTCAAAACGCCCCGGCCCGCTGCACTGAAATCGGATCGCCTGGGATCGCTCGGGACCTGTCCCCTATCGCCCCACCCGAGACCGGACCCGCCCCGCCTCCCCCCATCCTGGGACAGGCCCCGACCCTCCGGCGAGTATCCGCCCCCAGGCAGGTCCCTCCACACCCCCGCAGGCCCCGCCCCCGGCAGGCCCCGCCCCCGGCAGGCCCCGCCCCGCCCCCGGCGGCCCTCTGCGCGCCCCGCCGCCTCCCGTCAGTCCCCCGGGCCCCGGTCCCCTGGCTCGCGGGCATGGCGCGCGCGGCGGGGCCCGAGCGGCGGCTCCTGGCCATCTACACCGGCGGCACCATCGGCATGCGGAGCGAGCGCGGCGGTGAGTGGGTGCCGGCGCCCGCGCCCGGGGGTGGGCTGGGGATCGTCCGCGCGCCCTCTGGCCTGTCGGGGGTCGCCAGGCCCCGCGGGGCCGCGCACCTGAGCCCGCCGCTCCCGGTGGGCGCTCAGCCCGCCCGGGGGCACAGCCTCGCCCCCGCGCTGTCGCCGGCTCCTCCCGCGGCCGAGCCTCGACCACCGTGGCGTCTGTCTGAGCGCCCTTCCCCGCACGGGCAAGCCGGTGGGCAGGTGTTCAGAGGCCGCCGAGGCCCCTCACTCGGGACCAGCGAGCGGCTGCAAGGCGACCCCAGCCGTTCCCCGCTGTTCCCGCCCGGGCTCGGCCGGGCAGCGGGCACCAGACACCTTTGGGAAGTGTTCACGTGCACGAGGAGTCCGGGCAGATTGGGCGTTTCGTTTCTCTGCCCCTGGGACGTTGGCCTGAGTCGGTCCGCGAGGCAGTGACTGCTGGGCCGGGCGCTGAGCTCTGTGGGCCGCTGGGGCAGGGGTGCCCCCAGGCCGGGCAGAGCACCTTCGGGCAGGGACCGCGTTTGGGGAGCCTGGGGCCCTGCAGGGGTGGGAAGAGGACTGCGCACACCTCCAGAATGTTCCAGCGCTCCCGGGAGAGAGCGGACACTGTCTGTGCCCTCCACACAGGCCCCCCGGCTCCCTCCCTGGCCCCAGGTGCCTGTCCAGGCTGTCCTCACAGCCGGGGCGGCCCCACACCTGGCCCTGGAGTGTCCCCCTACTCAGATCCTCTGCCAGCCCCATAGCGGGGGGCCTAGCCAGAGCTGCCCCGCCCCCGCCCCACCGCCACCCCGTGCTAACAGGACGGTTGCCTTTGCCCTTGGTCCTGGGGCCACTTCCCCAGCCCTCCCCTCCTGGCCACCGTTTCCACTGAAGCAGCTACCCAGATGCCACTAGCACCTTCTCGCTCCAGCAACTGCTTCTGGGTCCTCTGGGCCCGTTCGTGCCACCCCCACCTCCCCCCGACACCGGCTGCCAATTCGCAGACGTCTCTTGAGGCCCATTCCGTGCTGGGCCCCAGGACTCAGACCCCCGTAGAGCCCTGTCCTGGAGGGGCTCAGGGATGGGGCGCGTGGTTTCCACACCCCGTCACACCCTTCCCCCCAGTTGCTCCTCCCGGGCTGCTGGGGAGTCTGCCCTGTGCTGCCCCAGGGCTGGGGCAGAGAGAGGGGAGTGGCCGGCCCTGTCTGTGTCCCTGGACTGTCTGGGGCCCTGGCCCCGCCCCGGCGCTGCCCCTCCAGGCTTGGCACCCGGCCAGCTGTGATTGCTGGGATCGCACTGAGCTCTACTCATTGTTCCCCAGGGTCCAGGCTGCGGGGACAAGCTGGACTCTGACCGGATCCCACCTGCGCTGCGTCGCGTCCCCTCACAGCCGCCCACCTCCCTGGGGCCCCTTAGGCTCACTCTCCCAGGTGCTGCATTTTCCAGAGAGGATGTAAACTCCCGCGTCTGGGAGGTGGCCTGGAGACTGACTCTGGAAGGATGGGGTGTGGTGGGGGCACCTCCCAGACAGGCAGGAGTCACCCAGGAGGCCTCAGGGCAGCACCCCAGGCTGGGGAAGGAGCCAGATGGTGGGGGAGGCAGGCCTGGGCCCTGTGGGCCAGCGCGCTCTGCTGGCCTCTGCCCTCTCTGAGCCGGCTGGGGGCGGGGGGGCGCGGGGGCGCAGACACTCCAGGCCCTTCCTGCCTGGGAATTCTGATCCGGAGGGCGGAGGGCATCAATGATTAACTCGCCTGGCACTGCTGATGTGGGCTCCGGCCCACGAGGGGTCGGCGAGGGGCGGCCACAGCAAAGCTGTTTGGATTGTCGCTGTTGGGAGCCTTTCTGCGCCTGCTGGTAAACAGTGGCCTGCAGGGCACTTGGCGCCCCACACGTGAGCTCTGCCAAAGGTCAGGATGGCCAGGGGAGGGCAGAGGCTGTGGCAGCTAGGGACGCCCCTCACCCACCCCCTCTCTGAGCTCGGGGAAGATGTCACTGGTCAAGGGACATCGTCAATCCCCAATCAGCCGATAACCCCAAGCCCAAGGCCAAGCAGCATCACGGCTGAGGAGCCCTGATGCCCTGAGCGTCCCTCGTGGGCCTGGCTCCTGGCGGGTGTAGCAGGGTGCCTAGAGCCTCGGAGCCTGGCAGCTGAAGGTGCCAGGACATCCCAGGAGGCCTCCGGAGGGCCTGGCAGCCAAGCCTCATCCGGAGGGGTGATGTCCATGGCTTCTTGTGCCCTTGGCCTAGACCCCCTTCCTGAGCAAGTCGCCACACGCTCACAAGGTCACTGTTTTATAGCCTGAGCTGTCCTGGGACGGCTGTCCTGGGACGGCCCTTACAGATGAGTGTGTCTGGTGGAGCCGCTGCCAGTCACTCAGCTCCCTGCCTGCACGGCCTGGGGACAAGGCCCGGGCAGGGCGGCTTCTGCTTTTGTCGGGCCTGAAGCTTGGGGGCCCGTGCTAAGAGACTACAATTTACAAAATCAGAATTAGCTGTGAAAGCAGGTGTTTATGTATTCGTTTGTTTGTTTCGTCGTTGTTAGGTTTTTTTGGCTGCGCCACGCAGCACGTGGGATCTTAGTTCCCTGACCAGGGATCGAACCCGAGCTCCCTGCAGTGGAAGTCTTAACCACTGGACTGCCAGGGAAGTCCCCTTTTTTTGTGTGTTTTTTTGGGGGACAGGTGTTTATTTAGAATGACGAAGGAAATCACAACAAACTGCTAGTTCTTAAAAGCCAAGAACATTACAAAACCCAGAAAAAAAAATATATATTTTTTTGCGGTACGCGGGCCTCTCGCTGCCGCGGCCTCTCCCGCTGCGGAGCACAGGCTCCGGACGCGCAGGCTCAGCGGCCGTGGCTCACGGGCCCAG
>NC_041224.1:181107715-181125404 GCF_002837175.3 Physeter macrocephalus
CGTGTCCCCTGCGTCGGCAGGCGGACTCTCAACCACTGCGCCACCAGGGAAGCCCCAGAAAAATATTTTTTGTTCGTTGACTTCCTGACCCTCCCTCCAGGCTGTTTTCCCCACACTTGGCTGCTTCGTGTAATGATGTGTTGGCAGAATTCTGCACAGAGCGAATAGAACAGAAGGAGAGTTTAGCCTTCTCTTTGGCTGGTTCTGCCTGTCCACCCACACGCTCCCCAGGCGGGGACCACCAGGGTCTGGGCCGTGTGGGGCTCGCTGGCCCTGCACCTTCCTGCCACCCCGAGGCGTGGGGTGTCCCGGGAAGCCAGTGCCCCACCGTCCACTAGCAATAGCCTCGCTCTGGGGGGAGGTGACCGTGCACATCAGCTGCCCCGTCAGTGGATCCCCAGGTTTACATGGACACCCCAGTGCCACCCACTGGGAGGGCAGCTGGAGCGCAGAGTGGCGTGCGGGCTTCCTGTGGCTGCCCTGACCCATGGCCACAAACGGGGGCCTAGAGCAGCAGAGACCGCTCTCGGGAGATGCTCCCTCACTGCAGGCCGGCGTGTTCGTGTCTCTGCTCTGGGTGTCCACTCTCTTCTGCTTCTGTCTTACAAGGATGCGAGTGGTGGCACTCAGCACCCACCCGCATAAGCCAGCGTCGTCTCATCATCCCAGGACCCTAACTCAATCACGGCCTCAAAGACTGCATTTCAGGTCCTGGGCGTCAGGAGGGGACACCTTTGGGGGCCTGCTGCAGAAGGGTGGGCGGCTCTGAGCCTCCCTCAACGCCCAGGGTCTGGAGTTCTGGCCTCCTTGCCGTCAGGGCTGGCGAGTCCAGACCTTTGTGCAGGCAGGTGTGTGTCCTGGTCACACTTCAGGCATCTCGGGAGGGTGGCCGGGCTGGCAGTCACACACGGATGTCCCCTCTGTCTACTGAGCCCCGTCACTCCTGCAGCAAAGCATATGGAGCCCCTAAAGGGCGCTTCCTGAGTTGGGGGGCTGTTCAAGGTGCTCCCCCTTGGGTCTCCTTCTCTGGCTGGGGAGACGGCACCATGAACGTCCTTGGGCCAACGCAACTGTGTTTACTGGGGGTTGGCAGGAGCTGGGCCTGGGATTTACTTGGGGCAGGTTATTACGCAGCAGCAGGAGACCGATACACCGGGCAAAGGGTGAAGGCCACTGACCCTGGTCCTGAAGGTCTTACATGTTTCAGCCAGGGTGCTTCTCGAGGGGGGACCCTGCTGTTCTCGCCTCTGTGTCCAGGTGTTCGACATAGCCAGTTACGTGGGAGACGCCCAACAGAACCTCAGTGAGGGGTGCATGTGCCCAGAGAAGTTTAGCCGACTTGCCCAAGGTCACGGAGCTTGCAGGGAGCAGGGTGGGACAAAAAGCCAAGGCCCCAGTGCAGAGATTCTTCTGGGAGCCTTTGCTGAGGAGTCGTTTGTTTCCAGGAAACACTTGTGACTTCTCAGGGTTTTCTTAGAACACACACCGTTCCTGCCCAGTGCCTCCTTAGATGCATGTTTCTGGACATGGAGGCTGCAGGCAGAGGGCCTGGGCTGGACCCTGAAGGTGTCACACACGGTCCATGTAGGGAGAAAGGGTAACGGGGAGCGTGTGGGAATGGCACCAGCATCTGGACATCAAGGAGGGCTTCCTGGAAGTGGTATCCTGAGCTGGGATGAAGCACCTGCTGGGTGAGAAGCGGAAAGGAGCAGAGGACTTCCAGGCAGAGCCAACAGCGTGTCCATGGGCAGAGCGGTGTGGACGTTCTGGGAAGTGGGGGAAGAAGAGTGGGCACACGTGTCCGAGTTGTGAGAGGGCCAGGGCCCCTGAGCCTCGGTGGCGGAGCCCTGGGGCTGTCCGGGTGAGAGAAGCAGTCCCGACACGGGGCAGCTGCGGGCCCGTCCGCCCAGCCTCTGACTTCCCTGAGGGCCAGAGCTCACCCAGCCAGCTCCCAGCCCCCCACCCCTGCTGGGCCCTGGCCCCCAGTGAGGAGGGAGGGGCCGGAGGCTGAGGGGGGACGTGGAGGGGGCGGTGCTGGTGGTGGCTACCAGCCTCTGACCCCGCTTCCCTGCGCCACCCCGCCTGCAGTGCTCGTCCCTGGGAAGGGCCTGGCCGCCGTTCTGAGGACGCTGCCCATGTTCCACGATGGGGCGCACGCCCAGGCCCGTGGCCTCCCCGAGGACACCTTAGTGCTGCCGTGAGTGTCGGCTCCTCTGGGGTCCCGGGGAGGGACGATGGCCAGCTCTCATGGGGTGGGGGGCATCCTGAGACTGGCACCTGCCAGGCCGCGGCTTCTTAGTGTGTCCATGGCGAGCTGCTAGAGGATGCTGTCCCTACGGGCTCCCACTTTGATGGCTCTAGAACTGACTACAGCCCCCTTTCAAGTGAGCCATCAGGAGAGGCAGGGGCTGGCCCCAGGCGCCCCTCCTTGTGAGGGTCCCTTGTTTCCCAGTTCGTGGCCCCGGCTGCCCGGTGCTCTTCACTGCTGGCCGGCTGAGTGGGGCGGTGCCCTCCCGGTCGCTGACCTCCCTCCTGCCAGCAGCCCTCCTCCCAGCGTCGTCCTGGCTCACCGAGGGGAGGGGCCGCTGCTCTGGAGCAACCTGGCCTGGCCTGGCCTTGGCCCCTCCCGGGGACCACGGCCCTTGCTCCTGGGGCCTCGAGTGGAAGGGAGCCGGTGGGGTTGCAGAGCCCACGGCCGCGGCCCTGGGTGCGGGGGCCTGGCTGGGCAGAAGGGAACGGGGCCGCCGAGTGCGAGCCTGCTGTCCACCTCCTGCAGGCCTGCCAGCCCCGCCTGCCCTGACCAGAGGGTCGTGTACACGGTGCTGGAGTGCCAGCCTCTCTTTGACTCCAGTGACATGACCATCACCGAGTGGGTTCAGATCGCCCAGACCATCGAGGTGAGGTGACGGGGGTGTGTGGGCGGGGCTGGGGCCAGGAGCCAGGCGGGTCGCACCTGAGCTGCGAGGCTCCCAGGCCCTTTTACCTGCACCCGTGAGCGTGGGCATCGAGGGCCACGCCCGCTCTCCTGGCGAGGAGGTGGCCCGGGCGGCCGTCTCGATTTGTTCAGTCAGTCAGTTTGTCCCAGGTGGTACCCTGGGCTGAGACGGGCGGTGCTGCCCTGCAGACTTCATGCCTGGCCCAGCCCTCCTCCGTCTGCCCCGTGCCCCCGCCCACCCTAGGCCGTATAGTCTTCGTGGATTTCGGGCCCACAGAAGGGCACGGAGCCTGCAAGGGCCTCATGGTTTACACACTGTGGACGCCTTACCTGCAGCCCGAGCCGCCCCCTGCCAGCTTTCCTCCCTGTCCTCCCCACGCCACCAGCGCCAGCCCCTCTTCCCGCCCAAGCCTGGCCCCCGCCAGGCCCACTTCTCACCTTCCTCCCCTAAGAAAGCCCGCTCCCCACAGAGAGGCTTGTCACACAGCCTGCCCCTTCCTGGCAGCTGGGCGCTGGCCCCAGTTCCACACTTGTCTCGTCTGCCGGGGCAGCACGGCTTCCGGGGCCTCACCCCTCTCACGGTGAGCACCTGGGACCGCGTGCGGCCCTGGGCCCGGCCCTGTGTCTCTGAATGTCCGTAGCCGTGATCTGGGGCAGTCTCCCTGCTCTGTGGCCAGCAGCGTCCTACAGTTGGGGCCTGACCGCTTCTCTGAACGCCTAGGACCGCTGTCCTGGCTGCAGAGGCCAGCCATGCGCAGATTCACCGTGCGGCCAGCAGAGGGCGCCCCAGCCCGCCACGTGGCTCGGCTCCCCGGCAGCCACGGGCCCAGCCTGGCTTGGTCTTTCAACGGGCCACGGGAGATGGTCCCCTGAGGTCCCCTTGTCTCCCGGGACTGTGCCCCTCGCAAGCACAACCCGGGCCAGCTGCCCACTGAGGCCCAGCCTTGGCTGCCCGCTAGGAGGTGGTGGCCGGGGGTGCGTCCCTGCAGAGGTGGCCGGTGTGCCTGGAGGCATCCTTGCCGCCTGCCATGGCACAGCGGGCTCCCAGCACAGGCTGTGCCTCGTGCCCATCGCTTGTGTCCGCGCCTGGCCCTCCCACTGGACCGAGAGGCTGGTGGGCTTGCTCTCCCCTCAGCCCCTGCCGCCCCGGGGCCAGTGGTCACTGAGCAGGGGGCCCTCCAGGAGCACTGGGCTGACAGACCGGGCATCGCACGGTGGCGGGGGGAACCTTCCCATCCTCAGCTAAGGGTGTTCAGAGACCCCGACCTGAGTTCTCTCGTGGGCGAGGGGTGTCACGGGGAGGCCCGAGGGGACGGGAGGAGGCTGTCCTGGGCGCGAGGAGAGCCCGGGCGCCGGGACTCCAGGCAGAAGCTCCATCTCCAGTGGGCTTCCCCGGCCAGCGGTGGCCCGGGTCCCGCTGGCACCTCCCCGCGTCCAGCTGCATGTGGGGCCCTTAGCTTCCTTTTCCTGGGGGCCCCGGAGGCCAGGCCTGCCTGAGCTCGCCGCCCCTCCTGCAGAGACACTACGGGCAGTACCATGGCTTTGTGGTCATCCACGGCACCGACACCATGGCCTTCGCCGCCTCCGTGCTCTCCTTCATGCTGGAAAACCTGCAGAAAACTGTCATCCTCACTGGTGCCCAGGTAACAACCCAGGCTGCCCAGTGGGCATAAGGTCCGGGCCTTCCTGAGGCCACAGGGCATCTCAGCGCTGCTGGGGGCCCAGGTGGGTCCCCGGGCTCCTTGCTCGCTCCGGCAGCTCCCCGAGTTGGTTCCTGCTCTGCCTGAGCCGGCCGGCGCTGGTCAGTGCCCTGGTCCTGCCTGGTGCCAGCCCTGCCACCCTGGGGGTGGGTCCACAGCCTGCTGCCGGCCTTGTCCAGCTGCCCTCCTCTTGTCGCTGTCCTCCTCTTCCCACTGTGGTTCCCACCGATGCCATCCCTGGGCACCTGGGCACATGCTACCCCCTCCTCTCTCACCCTGACCCAGCACAACCCCCAAAGCCAACGGTGGAATATTCTAGAAAACTGCTGGATTTGAAGGGGGGCGGTGGGGGAAGCCTGGACCCCCGTCAGGGCCTGCGTCAGAGGCTGCCTGCGGTGGCGCCGTGGGGCCAGCCCTCCCCAAGGCCCTGGAGAGCCTTCCCCGGGGTCCGAGGTCGGGAAATCAGTTGCCAGGTGCTGAGCCGGCCGCCTGCCCTGCTCTGTCCATGGTCCCCGCGGGTCACAGTGGGACGGCCCCACTCGGGAGGCCCAGGGCCACACCGCACTCACCCCACTGCTGCCGGGCACGGCCCACTGGGAGCTCGAGTGGAGGGATGGGGTGCAGGCTGACCCTGGCTCTTCCCGGACCCTCCTGAGCCCCTGGGTGTAGGTCGCCATCAGGCCTCTCCCAAGGGGCAAAGGGCAGAATTCTGAGCGCTGCCGTCCCCGGGAAGGGTCACGCCTGTGCTCTTCTGACCCGCGCGCTGGCCCTGCCGCAGCGTCCCTGTTACGGCGCAGGGGAGACTGAGGCTCAAGGCCCGGGGCTGCTGGCCCTCTGCCACACCCCTTGTGGGGACCCCGGGCTGTGGCCCCAGGCCAGGGCTCTTCCTCTGGAGGCCCTGGGCCCACCCCTGCCCCGCCGGCCCGTCTGCACACCCCGCAGCAGGCCAGCCCCTTGTTGCCTTCCTGGGCAGGAGGGGTGGGGGTCTGGGTACGGGTCAGAGTCAGCCCTGGGGGCGCCGGCCCTCACGCAGACGCGGGAGCCGGTCTGGGACCCGGAGCTCGGAGGCCCCGCGGGAGGCTCCTGGCCAGCGCGTCCACCCGCGGTCAGCTCTTGGCCACCCTCTGCCCAGCCGGTCCAGAAGTGGCCGGGGCAGCGAGGGAGCAGGGCCTCTGTGCCCCGGGGCCAGGGAGCTGCGCTGGGCAGTGGCGGGTCCCCGGGCGGGAGCCCATCCGGCCGGCCTCCGGCAGCGGGCACCGGGGCCCGCGGGGAGCAGAGGGTGCTGGGGTGCGGGCCAGACTGGCACGGGCAGCAGGTGCAGCTCCCCGAGCAGCGGTCCCCACCGACCCGAGCCTGCCTGGCCCTCCCCTGGACCCCCGCCCGGCTCCGCGCTGGGCCCCTCCTACGCTGCCTGGGCCCCAGCCCCTCTCCTCGCCGTGGCCTCTCCCGCAGGTGCCCATCCATGCCCTGTGGAACGACGGCCGTGAGAACCTGCTGGGTGCCCTGCTGCTGGCTGGCCAGTACGTGATCCCCGAGGTACCTCGTCCTCCCTCCTCCCTCCTGCCTGCGTGCTCCTGGGAACCCGGGCCGGGGGCCTGGGGTGTGGTGCTCAGAGGGACACATGGGGGGGGCGTCTGGCGGGGCTTCAAGATCCGTCTTTCCCCTTGAACGTGGAGTACGCCGTCACCGTAGAGAAAATGGGAAGATAGAGAAGGCAGCAGGAAACAGTCACTGCCTCTCACCCCCCGAGACGTCTGCTGCTGACAGCGTGGTGGATTTTCTCCGGGTCACGTGCGTGTGTGCGTGTGCGTGTGGTTTACGTGTATTTGTCTCATACCTGTGACACGGTATATATTTATTTACACCGCATACATATGTACACGTGTACGTTTCCATCAGTAGGTCGCACGGGCGTGGTTTTGGAGCGGGCTTTTCCCTCTTCATCTTTCCCGGTCACGTGGTGACACAGGGAGACGTTTTCAAGGTCCCCCCCTCACGTCTCAGGGGACGGGGAGAGGAGCCCTGGGCGGGGGTCGCCCGCCCTGGGGAGGGGCTTCACGGAACGCCGTCAGGGCCTGTCTCGCTGCTGAGGTGCCCAGCCCGCCCCACGGGAACAGCTCCTGAGCAGGGCAGGGGCTCCCCGGCGCTGAGTGGCTCCCCACCCCCGGCAGGTCTGCCTGTTCTTCCAGAAGCAGCTGTTTCGGGGCAACCGAGTGACCAAGGTGGACACGCGCAGGTTTGCGGCTTTCTGCTCCCCCAACCTGCCCCCTCTGGCCACCGTGGGCGCCGATGTCACAAGTAAGCGAGCAGGGGTCACGTCGCGTCACGGCGTGCAGGGAGCTGCTGCGGGGACTGTGCGGGGGCTCCTGGGTGGGAGCGCACGGCTCGGGGCTCTGCCCTGGGCTGCGGAGAAGCCGGGGGCCTGGGGGCGCTGCTCAGAGCGGGGGGGCCCCAGCAGGTAACCCCGGCTCCGAGCGGGGGGCCATCCCGGGCGGGGCCGCGTTTGGGCCATCAGCCTCCTGTGCCTCCCCGCGGCCACGTGGCCCCGGGTCCAAGGGTCCCTCAGTCACGGTCAGCGGCTCTGCCACTCGCCTCGGCCTCCCGGGGACGTGGTTCTGGTAGCGCGACCTCGTCCCGGGGACTTTCAGGGGTGTTTCCGTGCCCTGGGCCTGGCAGGCCGCCCGCCCCCGCCTCCCGTGGGTGGGGCACCCCGACGCCGGCCCTGGTGAGGAGCCGTCTCCAGCCCAGCCCTCGGCGAGCGCTGCTGCGTGGGTGCTCGGGCCTCACCCGACGCAGCCGCCCTCGTGGCCGTGGAGACGCTCTCCACCAGGGAGGTCCGCTCTCCTGTGCGTCTCCGGGGCCCCCCGGCCCCCCTCCGGGTCCGCCGTGGGCACGGCCAACCCCTCCGCGAGGCAGCGTGACGGCTTCGCTCCGGTGGCCTTGCTCTCCGCCCAGCCCCTGCCGTCTACATGCTGCCCTCTCGCCCCGCCGTGTCTCCTCCTGTGCCTTCGAGACGCGGGCATCCAGGCGTGGTGGCGGGCAGGACCTCTGCCAGGCGGTTGTGGGGCTACAGCAGGAGGAGGGAAGGACCACGCAGGGAGGCGTTGCGGCCCCGAGCCCTGACTTCGTTCTGGGGGTCTTACCCTGCCTTTCCCTCCCCCTACCCACCCACCCTGCTTGCTGGAGCGGCCCGGGGGTTGGTAAGGCCCGGAGCGGTCAGTGCGTCTAAGGTGTGCATAGCACGCCGGGTTCCGGGGCCCAGAGTCAGGAAGGCTTCCTGGAGGAGGTGGCCACGTGCTGGCGCTGGCAGATGGAGCGCTTCCTTGCTGTGGCGGGCACGGCGCGCAGCCCCTCCGGCCCCGGTGCCAGCCAGCCGAGGAAGGGGGGGCGGGTGGGAAGGAGGGGCGGCCGCCTCCGCCGTGGACGCTGAGTCACAGCTCCTCCGGGGCTCAGAGGGGAGCTCCCAGGGCGCAGCCCCCTGGCAGGTGCGGCGTTCACCTGGATCCCCAGGCCCCTACCCGTGCCACGCCGAGCCCGCGCCGGCCTTGAGGTGCAGGGCATGCTGGTGCGGCCTGGGCTGGGCGGCTGGACGGGCGTGGCGCTGAGGCTGGCCCAGAGAGGAGAGGCCGCGCTTGGACTCCCAAGCCCGTGATCCCAGGAGGGTTGTGTCCCCCCAGCCAGGGCGCCCGTGTGGTGTGTGAGGGCCCAGGGCTGGTCCCGGCACCTGGTGCTGAGAAACACCAGCCTCTGCCCGGGGTGTGCCGGCGGGGCCCCCGGGGAGGCGGGGAGCTGGGGACTGACACCAGCACTGGGGCGGCCGGCGCCCTCTCGCTGCTTTTTGTTGCGTTTTCCCTCCCCTCTGTGAGGCCGTTACAGACGAGGGGCGAGGGGCTCAGGAGGGGGAGCTGTGCTGGGTGAGGAGGGGTGCACGGCGGGAGGTGGGGGGGGGTGCCGGCCCCGCCCTTCCCCGAGTGGGTGAGGCACGTGCGGTCACACCGGGCCTCCAGGAGCCCCGGGTCCTCGCTGTGCAGAAGCCCTGGCCCCAGGGAGGGGGAGTCAGGCCGACAGGCTCGGACCAGCGGGGTCCCGGTAGCTGAAGGGGACGCGGCACCCAGCGTCCCCGTGCGCGCGGGCTCCGCTGCGTGGCCCTGCGGGGGCACTGGTAGGACCGAGCAGGGACGGTGGTCCGCACACCACCGTCCCTCCTCTCGACCCCTCTGTGCACGGGGACGGTGCTCCCCTGGTGCCCAGTAGGCCCAGGTGGGAGGACTTGGGGTCCCATGGGCTCTGAGGGGGATGGGCTGGCTGTGCGGGGGGGGCCCTCTCTGTCTCCGTAGACCCCCCTCTGCAGCCATAACTCCTGGCTGGTGGCCTCGCTCCCACCTGCCGCCGTCCTATCTGCTCGCCCCGCTGCGGCCGGGCCCCGAAATGGCAGGACGCCTCTCGCTGCTGACGGATGCTGCGGCCGCCCTCCTCCCAAGCCCATCCCCCAGAGCCCCCGCGTCTCCCCCCACCGCCCAGCTCCCCGTGAAAGGGCAGCACGTGTCTGGAACGTCCCTCGGTTTGTCATCATGCGAGAATTGCTCTGGTGGAAACAGCAGGAGGCCCGCAGGCTGGCACCCCCTCCTCGGGACCGGGTGGTGGAGGAGCCCTGGGCGGGGCTCCTGGAGCCCCCATTCCCCTCCGGGCTCTGCACCTGCCTCTGGGCAGCCCTGGGCGAGGCCCTTTCCCTCCCTGGGCCTCAGCTTCCCGGGGCTGGACGACGGGGTCTCCTTGGTACCTGCCCCTCAGCCTGGCCTCTGCCTGCTCGAGGCTGCCATGTGCGAGGGGCCGAGAGGATGGGACACTGGGCTCAGCGCCGGGCTCCTGAGGGTCAAAGGCCAGGCCTGCTGCCCAGACCCCTGCCCCCTGCCCATGGGTGGAGCAGGAGGGCTGTGAGGCCTCTGGTGGCTTGGTCCCCGCAGAGCACAGCCTTTAGACCGCGGAGAGCCTGATCCTCTGGGGAGTTCTCTGCGTGGCGGGCACTGACCCCACGTAACGGCCCCCTTCACTCTCCACGGGGCTCAGGAGCCACCCTGGGCGTGGAGAGCAGGCTGGGCTCACGTTAGGCCTCTGAGACTTCGGGGTGAACAAGATGGAGGTTTTCTCTCCCCAAAGGTTAGGGATCCAGAAGACTCTTCATTCATTCATTCATTCCTTGACTTGCTGGGCCGTGGGCCAGCTCGGTGCCCAGTAAGGGGCTCGTGAGGCGGGCTGGTCAGAGGACGCTGCCCCGACCGCTCCTGCGATCCGGGCTCGCAGATTCCTGGTGATGCCCCGGCTCCGCCCCGTCTGCTGTGCTTCTCGCCGTTGCACGTGCTGTGCCCTCTGCCTGCAAGGCCCTTCCTCCGCCTGCCCTCTCCCCTCTCCTGCACTGGCGTGGCCTGCTGGGCTCTGGAGGCCTCCGTCCCCGCGGGGTCCTCTTCGCCCCCTGGACCCCACGCCCACCACGGGGGCTGGCTCAGGCTGGAGCTGCGCCCCCCGCCTGAGCGAGCTGGGAGAGGGGGTGCGGGACGGGACTCCGGGGAGGCCGGGCCGGTGCCATGGCCTGGGGGTCCGGGGAGGCCGGGCCGTGGCCGTGGCCGGGGGGGTCCGGGGAGGCCGGGCCGGGGCCGTGGCCGGGGGGTCCGGGGAGGCCGGGCCGGGGCCGTGGCCTGCAGCTGGCCGGAAGCTGTGCATTCGGTCCCCCTGTCCTCACAGTTAACCGGGAGCTGGTGCGGAGGGTCCGTGGGCAGGGCCGGCTGGTGGTAAACAGCAGCATGGAGCGCGACGTGGGCCTGCTGCGCCTCTACCCCGGGATCCCTGCCACCCTGGTACGGACCCCGGCTCAGCCCCCGTGGTGCCTGCCTCCTGTACCCCCGCCCCTCCCCACCTTTGTGTCACTGGGACCTGCACCCCCTCCGCTGCCTTCTCAGCCCATTCACCTCATTTGTGAACTGGGCTTGTCCCCGCGGACGTCACAGCACCGGGTTCCGAGGGCTCCTCTGAGGCTGATGGAGTGCGGCTCTGGACTCTGCTCTCTCTTGTGGCCGCTCTGGTGGTCCCTGCCGTCCACCCCTTGGCCACCAGCCGTCCCTGGGGCGGACATGGAGCCTGCCTCCGTCCTGCCCAGTGAGTCAGGCCCAGACGCTGGGCTGCCAGTCGGATGGAGGGTCTCGGGTAAAAGCGTCTCTGGGCACCGCTGGCGCTGAGTGCGGGGCTGCAGGGGCTCAGAACACGCTTGCTTCAGTGCTGTGACCAGCGGGGCACTGCAACCCCCTCTTCTACCCGACACACGTGGCTTCCCGGGTGTGTCCCTATACCTGGGGTGGCCCGGCATCAGGCTGCCTTGAACCTCTGGGCCGCAGTCTGTGAACTGGAGCCTCTGCTCCCCTCCCGGGGCGCTGGGCACACACGGGGCAGAGCCGCGATGGGGCCAGAAGGGGTTTGCTGGAGGCGCGCTCCAGTGAGAGCTGCCCTCGAAGATGAGGGTCGTCCCAGGGGCTGGTGGCCGGAGCCCACGCACGGGTCTCACATCGTGTAGTAGCCAGAGGTCGCTGCACGAGGCTGCCATCTTAAGTGGGGCTGAGCTGCACAGGCTCCTTCTGGGAAAACATGCTGGCCTGGGAAGTCTTTCTAGAACATGCTGTAGCTGGGGGAGGGCAGAGCCATAAGCTGGGCCGAGCTCAGGCAGGGGGACGGGACGGGATCCCCAGGGCTTCACTCGACGGGGACTTCTGGGCCGTCGGGGCAGGGCCCGCGGGTGGTGAGCCTCGCCCGGCAGCGGGTCCTAGTCTCCAGTCTCCCCGTTCCCGGGTATCTGCCAGGAACAGGTCTGCTCTCACCTTTGGCCTCTGCCTGGAGAAGCAGGGGGAACCGATGGCAGTTCCGAAAGGCTCTGATGGGGGCACAGCCAGAGGGCTGGACGCCTGCGGCACAGGCCAGCAGCTTGGCCTCTGGGCTCCCCCGCGTGGCGGGTTCAGGGACAGACAGTGCTCAGCCCTGGGGCCTCTGGGCTGTGCCCACCAGTGCTGACACAGGGCATGGCTGAGCCGGGCAGCAGGTGTCCCCGCAGGGTGGCCTCTGAGGGGACCATCCTTGTTCGAGGTTAACCCCAGGCCCCGTCCTCTTTTTTTTTTTTTAATTAATTTATTTATTTTTGGCTGCGTTGGGTCTTCGTTGCTGCGCGCGGGCTTTGTCTAGTTGCGGCGAGCGGGGGCTGCTCTTTGTTGCGGTGCACGGGCTTCTCATTGCGGTGGCTTCCCTTGTTGCGGAGCGCGGGCTTCAGTAGCTGTGGCGCACGGGCTTAGTTGCTCCACGGCATGTGGGATCTTCCTGGACCAGGGCTCGAACCTGTGTTCCCTGCACTGGCAGGTGAACTCTTAACCACCTTGCCACCAGGGAAGCCCACATCTTCTGTCTTCCGAGTGGAGCCTTGCAGCCTCGTGGGATGTGCGGACAGCACCCTGGCTTAAGCAGAACCCTGCGTGTGTGTTTAGCTGCAGGGCCCTTTCCCCACACACTGGCTTGCTGGGAGCATCACCTGTTGTGTGTCAGACGTGGCAGAGCTTTGGACCGGATGGAGGGGCCGGGGGCCGGGAGGGGTGGTGCGGTGGCCCAGCTGGGATGGGGGAGCCTTCACTCCGTGAGACCTCTGATGGCCCTTTCTCATGTCCAGCTGGCTCCTTGTGACCTCTGACCCATTTCCACGGTGTTTGTGGCCTTAACACTTAGAAGGGGACAGGGGTCCCTTTGGGGGGATGTGTTGGGGAGTGTGGCAGGCGCCGAGGGTGCAGGGCCAGCCTGCTGGTCCCCGTTGCTGGAGCAGGAAGCAAGGCCCCTCACCCTCGCCTCCCGGCCCCCTCAGGTCCGGGTCTTCCTGCAGCCCCCCCTGAAGGGCGTGGTCATGGAAACCTTCGGATCAGGCAACGGGCCCACCAAGCCCGACCTGCTTCGGGAGCTGCGGGTGGCAGCTGAGCGAGGCCTAATCATCGTCAACTGTACCCACTGCCTTCAGGGCGCCGTCACCTCGGACTATGGCACTGGCACGGTGGGGCGGGGACACCGAGGCCTCGGGAGGGAGGGCAGGGGCAAGTCCGGCTGTGACCCCGCGCCCCATCGTCCGCCTGCGCCTCCGTTCCTGCAGGCCCTGGCGGGAGCCGGCACCATCTCAGGCTCCGACATGACATCGGAGGCGGCCCTGGCCAAGCTGTCGTATGTGCTTGGCCTGCCGGGGCTGAGCCTGGATGGCAGGAAGGAGGTGCGTGCCCCCTCCGGCTGGGGACCCGGGCCCGCACCGGTGGGCGGCGGGGCCCAGTCCGGGGGACGTGTGCCTGGGTTCGGAAGGGAGGTGAGGACGGGGGCCTCCCCCGATCGGTTGCCAGCCCCAAGCCTGGGCACTGCCTGTCCTCACCTCGAGGAGCCCCAGGTCTGGCTTGGGCCGAGGATTCCCAAACTGCTCCCAGCGTATCCCCTCCCTCTTGCTTTTCAGGCTGGCCTCAGACACAGCTGTCCCCGGGCCCGGGCGCTGGGCAGAGGCCACAGGGGCCCGGGGAGACCCTGAGCTGGAGGGCTGGAGGGTGGCGCTGGCCTGGTGTGGGGATCTGGCTGGGGTTGGGCTCCGGCCTCAGGCATGGCACCCGAGGGAGGAGATTCAGGCCCGGGGCAGCCCTCTCTCGGGGCCCGGGGTGCCTGGCCTGCGAGGTTGGTCTGGGCTGCCGGGTCCGGGCCCTGATGGAGCGGGCCCGGCTCTCCGTGTGCTCCCCCGGCAGCTGCTGGCCAGGGACCTGCGCGGGGAGATGACGCCGCCTGCCGCGGACGCGCTCCGGCCCTCTCTGCGGGGCAGCACGCTGGGCCGCGGGGTCGCCCAGCTCCTCAGTCTGAGCCAGGTACTGTCTGGCGCGGGCGAGGGGGTCCGGGCGGCGGGTCCCCGAGGGATGGGCTCCCGCCCCCTGGCATTTTGGTGTCAGGAGCGGAGAAGCACCAGGCACGGACTGGTTCTGGGCTCGGGGCCACAGTGGGGAGGGTCTGCAGGGGCTCGCGGGCCGGCGCGTGGGAAGGGGCCAGGCAGTCGCGAGGGGCCTGCAGCAGCGTGCACGCGGTGCTCAGGGCGTGGCCGCTCACCGGGGGGCAGCCGGGCCGGGCCTGCTGGCCCTGGTGCAGGGCCGCCTCGCGAGGCGGGCGCTCTCAGGCACCATGGGCGCTCCGTCCGTCCTGCTGCTGGCGGGAGAGAGGTGTCTGCCCTGGGGCCTCCCCGGGCAGGGGGGCCAGGCCTGGAGCTCCTTCCCCTTCTCAGCCAGGGTGCCCAGGTCCAGGAAGGGGCCAAGGACTTGCTTTAGGGCCTGGGGTCTGAGATTCAAGCTGGGCCAGGCTCCCGGGGGTGACTGGGGCCTCCCGATGTCCCACCTTGCCACCACCCCCGGCACCGGCCTCTGGGACAAGTGTCCAGACCTGGTGAGCCTGGCAGGAGACGGGCACCGTGTCCCGTTGCTGACCCGGTCACACCACGTGCCTCGGTCTCCCCTCTGCAGAGTGAGGGTGGGTGAGTGGAGAGTGGCAGGAGCTTAACCCGCTTGCCAGGGACGGGCAGTAGCCGGACGTGTGCGGCCTGTCGTTACAGTGGATGCCTCGGGCCTTAATGACTCGAGAGATCAGGGCCCGCCACGGTGCCTGGTGCAGGGATGCCTGTGGGGGCCTCTGATGGGACCCCCAGCCTTCTGGTGCCTTTGGGAGCTGTTAGGCGACCCGTGGATTTCCCAGCACCGGGGCCAGGCGGCCCTTCCTTCTGGGGAGGGCCAGGCACCCCTTCCCACCCTCCCCCAGGCAGGTGCCCTAGGAGTCCCCTGCCTCCTGGCCCGCAGGGGAGGCGGGCGAGGACGTGGGTCTCAGCGGGCGGGTGGCAGGCCCCGGTCACACAGCTGATGGGACAGAGCCAGGTGGTGGCTTGTGTCCTGCCTGGACTTTGCTCCCAGGGGTGGGGGTCCCAAGTAGGCCTCAGATGTGGTGCCCAGCCCCTTTCTTTTACCACGCTGAGACTTGAGGGGGCGCTGGACCCCATCCTGGACTCACTGCCGGCGCGGTGTGCGGGCCAGCAGGGTCCCCGCGGGCCCTGCGCCCCACCTCTGCCCACCTGTTCCCCTGCTCCTGGCCCTGCCCACTCCTGGGGGTGCTGAGGACCCCAGGAAGCGGCAGGGGTCCCAAGGTGCTGCGGCGCCCCCTCACCCCAGGAGGCTGATGATGTGCGGGAGGCCCTGGCACCCAGCCTGGCCTGTGCCGCGGCCCACGCCGGCGACCTGGAGGCCCTGCAGGCGCTCGCGGAGCTGGTGAGACCGCGGCCCGCCCTCGGGGACCAGCTCCAGCTGCACCAGGCCCGGGGGGGTGGGGCGCTGCCCAGATATGGGCGGGACTGCCCGTCCCGGGGCCTGCTCACCTCCCTGCAGCTGAGGGGGGCACGTGGCTGTGTCAGGCCCCCCTCGCGTGCACCGCGACCCTGTCCCTTCCCTGTGGCCTACCTGGCCCTGCCCGGCCTCCCCTCAGCGGGTGACGGCCCCTTGCCTCGCCCCAGGGCGGTGACCTGAGCCTGGAGGACTTTGGTGGTCAAACTCCGCTGCACTCGGCCGCCCGAGGGGGCCAGGCTGGGGTGGTCGCCATGCTGCTGCAGAGAGGGCTGGACGTGAACGCACGGGACAAGGATGGCCTCAGCCCGCTGCTGCTGGCCGTGAGGGGCAGGTACGGGGCCAGGGGGGGCGGGCACTGTGGCGGATGTGCGGGCAGGGGTGCCATGTGGGGCAGGGTCTGGACAGGGATGCCTCAGAGGGGGCCTTCGGTGTGCCTGTGGTCACACAGCATCCCCAGGCAAAGCCAGGTGGGACCAAGGACGCCTGCTTCCTGGAGCCTCGCCCACCTCCAGCTGGGCCCTACGCACTAGCGGTGACCTTGCCAGGCGTGAACAGGGCCCAGGGTGGTCAGGGAGGGCTTCCTGGAGGTGACCTCCAAGCTGAGCCAGGCAGGCCCGGCAAGGCCCTGGCACGGAATTTCTAGAACAGAAAAATGCTTACAGAGAGCACAAGGGGTCTCTTGTGTGTTCCCTACATCCTCTACCTGAGGGGCTGGGGGTGGGGCAAGAGGAGAAACCCCCAGCCCAGCACTGGGATGGAGCAGGTACAGAGCAGGTGACATAGTACCTGACGTTGGGCTGGGTGAGCACAGGTCCCCAAGGGGGCAGGCTCAGCATGCGTGCTAGTGGAGGTGGGGGTCCCCCAAGCTGGCCCCATCCAACAAACCCGGGCTTTTTAAGGCAGGGCCCCAGCCTGGGTTTTTTGGGGGCCCCCGCCCAAGTGGAGACTTGCAGAGCTGAGCCCTTGCTGAGGCCCCAGGGCCCTGGGCAGTCATTGTGGGCACCTGACCTCTGGTTTCTTCTAAGGAGGGGCAGAGGCCCCCTGCCCTGCAGCCAAGGCCAGAGGCTGGGGCCCCCTGGAGGGGCCACCCTGTGTGCTCACCTGTGACGTGCGCCGCAGGCTGGGGCGGCGGCACCTTGCAGGGTGGGTTGCGTGAGGATCGACGTGAAGGAAAACGCACGAGCTGGTGGTCACCACCCGGGAGCCGGGGTCACAGGCTCTGACCCCTTCCCTTGGGGTTGGGCCTGGCGGGCGGGCGGGCAGCCAGCCAGCGCGAGGCCGGAGGAGCAGGCATCGGGGCTGGTGAACACCTGTACCCGTGTCCTCTGCTGGGGCGGGCGTCTCCTTGCCCTCCCAGGCCCGCCTGGCATCTCTCCGAGGGGCAGGCCTCTCCTGCTCTGACGGACAGTTGGAACTCACGGCGGATGGGCACGGGAGGGGCCTGGTAGCCACTTGGCCCTGCATTCTAGGGGCTTACGTTGCTCCGAGGCCTGGAACTTTCTGGGAAGGCCTAGGGGCCGGGCGGGACCACTCTCCCACCTGTGTCCCCGTCCCCGGCCGGCAGCTGGGAGGGGCATCACGTACATACGTGCGTGTGTGAGCGTGAGCGCGCTGGTGAACGCGGGTGTGTGTGTGTCTGGGACGTGGGGATCGCAGCCCTTGCTTTCCATCTCTCGCAGTCTTGCTGTTTCCAAAGGCAGAGCCAGTCTCGGTTTAGCGTCTGCCACGGGCCCCGGGCCCTCCCCAGGGGGCTCTCGGCCTGCAGGACCCTGGGTTATTTCTGGGGCTTTCAGGAGTCTCATGGACAGCCCAGGCCACCAGACCGCTGGGCTCAGTCCTGGGCCGGGGCGCCTCACCCTTGGGGCAGTGGGGTAGCCCCTCCCTCCCGGCCTCCTGGGAGCATCGAAGGGTTCTCAGAACAGGCGGGGACAGAGGGGGAGGGTGTGCCCCTGGTGCCCAGGCCGGGGGATCTGGCTGGAGACTCCGTTGCTCACACGAGGGTGTGGGTGCCAGCCTGGTGAGCTCACCCTGTCCTGGTCCCACCCGCTTGTCCCCAGCTGGCCGTCACGGCAGCTCCCTCGCCTCCCGAACCGGCCTCCCGGCTCACCCCCCAGCGGGCCCTGCTGTGCCCTGGAGGGGCTGGCCTCACCCTGGAGGGCTCCGGGGGGGTGGGGGACCCCACTCTCCTCCCCGGCTCCCTAAAAGTGGGCTGACCATGCAGTTGATGGTACACCCCCAAACTGGGGAAGGGGGCAGCCTCGGGGCTCTGTGCTCTCTGTTCCCCGGGCTCGGAGCAGGTGCCTCGACACCCACAGGTCTCTGGGCCCTGCTCCGGGCCAGCCTGACGCCATGTTCTTCCCTCAGGGTCTCATGCCCTCCCCATCCCCAAGGGCAGACTACCGGCCCAAGGGATTCCGTTTTTCCCAGACTCGGCCCTGGCGGGTGTGAGCTCGGCAGGGAGGCTCCTCCAGGGTGGGCCGCCCGAAGGTGCCCAGAGCAGTGCCTCGGGGCCTCCCTCGCGGGGCGGGGGGGGGGGTGGGGGGGGTGGGTGGGGCGGGGCGGCGGCTGCGGACGGAGGTGCTGCTCAGCCGGGGCTGACGGACTGCCCCCCCCCCCGCCCGGCGGGGGTCTGGGTGCTG
>NC_041224.1:181125811-181130611 GCF_002837175.3 Physeter macrocephalus
GGGGGGGGGCCGCCCGCCGGGGGCGGCGGACCGCCCCCCCCCCCCGCCCGGCGTGGGTCTGGGTGCTGGGGACCGAGGTGGGGTGGCCCTAGTCTGCGGAGGGTGGGTTCCTGGTCTTGGGCACGGGACAAGGCCCCGCTGGCGTCTAGCGGAGGCTGCGGCGGGCAGGCGGTCACCATGCTCTTTCTCACGGCAGGCATCAGGGTGTCATTGGGCTGCTGCGGGCAGCTGGGGCCTGCCTGTCCCCCCAGGAGCTGGAGGACTCGGGGACAGAGCTATGCAGGTGAGGGTCGCGGGCGCACCTGTGCTTCCCAGGACGCGGGCTTCGGAGGGGGAAGAGCCCATCGTGCACCAGCTGGGCCCTTGGAGCACTTGAGGGTGGGGTTCGTTCCTAGGAGAGGGAGCAGTCCAGCGAGGGGGTGCGTGCGTGAGCGCGCGTGCGTGCGGGCTCGGGGGAGCCGGGGCTGCGTTTGGGGAGGGTGGGGGCACGGGGTGGGGGCAGGGCAGTCGGCAGCTCTCACGCGCGGCCGCGCTCCCCCGTGGGGTGAGCTCAGCGTGGCCCCACGTGGCGGGTCCTCGTCCCCGTCGTGGGGAGGACGCCAAGGCCCAGCAGCTGCCCTGCCCTGGTCGGCGCTCGGCTGCCAGCTGCCAGCGGGACTCTGACCTCCGCCGCTCTGAGTGACCGCCAAGCAGGCCCGGGGAGGCTGAGGCCCGGGAGGGGTGGTGGTCGGCTGGGCAGGCGGCAGGCCCAGGGCTGCCGGCCTCCACTCCTTCCTCCGTCCCCTGGGCCCCGCCCCGCGGCGCTGCTGCTGTCCCGTCGCCGTCTCCCGCGCCTGCCAGCCCCTCCTGCGTCCAGCCTGGGCCGCCGTGGGCGGGTCCGAGGGCTCGAGGAGGGGAGGGGCCGAGGGGGGGCAGGCGGGGGCAGGGGGCGGCGGCTGCGCCTTGGAAGTCAGAGCCCCCGGGCGTGGGCTGGGTGACGAGGGCGGTGTCTTAGACAGTGGCTGCTGTGGTGTGAGGAGGGGTGGCTGCCTGAGCTCCAGGAAGAGGATCTGAAGCTCTGGCCCTCCGACCCCACCGGCCAGCATCCCCCCACCCCTGAGCCTTGGAGGCCCCCGTCCTAGACACAGTGGGGTGGAGAGAGCCCGCGGGCCCCAGCCTCAGCCCCTCCCTCCCTGGAGTGCAGCGTCCCCGGGGGGGACGAATCCTGCCGGCCGACCTGCCTCTTCTCAGCACCGGCAGGGCTAAGGCGGGCGGGGGCGGGGGGAGTGTCTCAGATGTGCGGGATGGTGGCGGGGCCCCGGCGGGGAGGGTCTTGGCTCTGAAGGGACTTCTGGGGTGACTTGGTTCAGAGCTGCACCCCAGGTGGGCCTCGATGGCTCGTTGACAGATGGGGAAACAGGCAGAGGGGGGAAGTGACAGCCAGCTCCCACGGGAGTGGGTCGTCTGCCCTGAGCTGCTTGGCTGGATTTGGGGGGCCCTTGGCCGGCTCTTCCAGGAGGCGAGTGTGTGTGGGAACCAGCGCGCGAGGCCTGGGGGCAGATCTGGGGGCGGGGCGGCGGTGGCGCCATCAGCATGACTCACCTCAGGAATGACCCAGCGCCGCTTTGGGGGCTGCTGCCGCTTCCTGACCCACGGGGAGTCCCTAGGGCCCCCTTGGGGGATGGCCCTTCCTGCCCGGCAGCCCTGGCCAGCGCACCTGGCTTGGACCCCTTCCCTGCCTGGTCCCAGGGCGGGGGGTGGCCTCGTCTGAGAGCAAAGGGAGGATGCGGACGACCCCACGAGGGCCTGGGAGGTGCCCCGAGTCCCCCCCCCCGCCTCCCTCGGGCAGGCAGGCCCAGGCCCCCTCCTAGCCAGGACCCCCCATGCGGCCTGCTGGGTCCAGGGCCATTCCCCCCGCCACACCCCCCCTCAGACTTTCCTCCTGCCTCTGTGGGCCCCGCCGGGGAGAGCTGTGTTGTGAAACATGAAACTGGCGGGCGGCACTCAGCCGGTGGGGTGTGGGTGCATCCGCACGCCTGTGCGTTCGTGTGCGCACCCTTGACCTGAGTCCCAGTCACCCCTGCTGGGTGAAACCGACTCCAGGCCGTCTGCTGGCCCACAGCGACTCCTGCAGTCCTGCCCCGGGGCTCGGGCACTGCTGGGTCAGCCGTTTGGGGCTGGCTTTGCAAAAGAGCCGGTGGGCAGACGGACAGGTGCCCAGTGGTCTCTGACGGCTCCCCCTCCTCCGCTCCCCCTCCCAGGCTGGCGTCCAGGGCAGACTGTGAAGGCCTGCGGGCATGGTGGCAGGCAGGGGCCGACCTGAGGCAGCCGGGCTACGATGGGTGCAGCGCCCTGCATGTGGTGAGTGCCACCAGTGCCCTCTGGGGCCACCTCCTCCAGGAAGGCCTCCCCGACAGCTCTATTGGCTCCCCCTTCCCAAATGCCCAACTCCTGCTCTCCGGGTGATGCACTTCATATGCGGGAACCACAGGGGTGGGAGGGCTGTCCCTTTTCCTGTCCCAGGTTCCCTCCCAGGGCCCAGACCTGTGGGGATAAGGGCAACGGAGGAGTCGTGGGGTCCTTGGTGCATGGGTGGGAGGGCAGCCTGGTGGGCCGCTGGGGGTGGGAGGCGGGGTTCAGGGCCAGGTTGCTGCTCCAAGTCCCTGAGGCAGCCCCTCCCGCGTTCGCCCTTACCCACCCTGCAGGCAGAGGCAGCTGGGAACCTGGAAGTGGCGGCCCTTCTGCAGAGCCTTCAGGGTGGGCCTGGTGACCAGGCCCTGGGCCCAGTAAGTCCCCCACCCCGCGTGGGGTTGGACCTGGTGGGGACTGTGTCCTGGGGACAGAGCCGCTCTAAGTCAGTGGGGCCTGCAGAGCCCCTCCTGTGGGTGGGGTGCACCCTCTGTGGGGAGCTGCAAACTGCCTGGAGGGAGGGCCAACCCCTGACCCCCTGCCTCCGTCCCGTCAGGCCGCCCCATAGTGCACCCTGCCGCGGCACTGGAGGCCCCAGCCATGGCCAAGAAGCTCCCCGAGCCCGGAGGGGGCCTGCCCGCCCTGCCCCGCCCCACCAGGACCAGCACCCACTGGGCTGGGTGGGCCAGGTTCCAGCTGACTCCCCACCCCCCACCCCATCAGCTGGCCTTCCGGAAGACTCTCCAGGCTGGTTGGGTTTGCTCAGGTCCTTGGGTCCCTCCCCTGTGAAAGGCTGCTTCCCACTGACAGGTGCCCGGGCTTGTCTGTCTGCTCTGCCCCCATACAGTATCCGGGCCTCCACTCCTCCTCGTCAGGAAGTGCTGCCTGGTGTCTAACCTGAAGCTGTCCTGCTGCAGCGTAAGCCATTCCTTCCTGTTGAGACCTGCTGGAAGAATGGTAGCAGACCCACCCCTGCGGCTCTGACTGTGCTGTGCGCCCCCCTTCCCCTGCCCCCCTCCTCGCTGCTGGAGCTGCTTCCCATTCTGTTTCCAGAACCCAGCCTAAAGGTCTTTGTTGGGTAGAGTGGCAATAAAATCTCTCCGAGGGCCATTCCCTCCCTAGATCCCCAAAGCCCGGCTCCAGTGGGTCTGTCTGGGTCCCAGGACCGTGGGTATGTGTGTGGGGTGTCAGGCCCCAGGCTGCGGGTCAAAGGGCGGTGTTTTCAGCCCCCTGGGGGTGAGGGATGCTCCGCCAATCCTTCCCAAGGCACCGGGAGTGAGTGTGAGTGTGGGCCCCCTGGGCGGGGTGGGCAGGCTGTTCCCCCCCCCCCACTTTCCCACCTCCCTGCCTGCTGCTTAGGCTGTTCCCTCCGCAGACAACCTCTGCCCCATGTCCTCTCCTCCCAGTCCTCCTCTTGAAGCTTGGAGTCACCTCCTCCAGGCAGCCCCCACCCACATCTGCTTCTGCTTAACTCTCCTCCCTCGTGGAGACCGTCTCTCTAGTCCTCCTGGTCCCCCCTCGTCCGGTCTTCACAGGGCCTCTGCAGTGTGCTGGCCTCTTGGCCCCGTTCATTGCAGCCCCTGATCTGCTGGTAGCGCCGGACCTGCTACCTCTTATGAGCCAGGCCCATCCTGGGAGCCTGGGTGGATGGGAGCGCCCTGCTGGGCGCAGGTGTGGGATGGGCAGGGCAGGCCCAGGCCTGGTGGGTGTGGCCCTCTGAGGCCAGTGTCAGTGCCTTACCAGAGGCCCCGTTGGGGCTGAAATCAGGCGTTTGGACCCATGGCCTGAACCGGAAGCACCAGAAGCAGTCCACAGGGCATGCCCTTGGGCCTGGGCTGGCCTGAGGCCTCCCGCCCCGCCCCCCGCCCTGCAGGGCATGAGCCTCCCCGCTCCAGGTCCCCCACCACCTTGGCCCCTCTCTAACTGCCCCCATAAGGACTGCCTTCAGTCTGTCCGTCTGGCCCCTGAGCTGGGGGCTCAGGAAGCCGCTGGGCCCAGCCTGAGGGCAAGGGTGACCCCAAAGAGCTCTCCCTTGCACTCACCATGCAGCCTCTCCCAGAGGCGCTGGGCCGGGGGCGGCTCCACCCGCACCCCCGGGCTTCTCAGCCCGGTTCCCAGGCCCGGGCTGGCAGCCTTCCAGATTTTACCCAGACACGGGTGTGCCTGGGCCTTGCACAAACAGGTGACACCACATGAGCGTGGTGGGGCCCCATACCCGGACGACAGCCCAGTGAGCGGGGGCCTGGGGGGAAGAGGGGCCCTGGGGCTCCAGAGCCGGGAGCCCCTGCAGTTGCTGGTGGGTTGGGACCCTCAGAAGGCCAGGGGACGGCAGGACCGTCGGACAATACCTGGACAACTGGAGAAAACCTTCCGCATCCCACGGCCAGTACCCACCCCCCCCCCCCCGTCCTC
>NC_041224.1:181130621-181131712 GCF_002837175.3 Physeter macrocephalus
GCCCCCCCCCCCCCGCCCGGCGTGGGTCTGGGTGCTGGGGACCGAGGTGGGGTGGCCCTAGTCTGCGGAGGGTGGGTTCCTGGTCTTGGGCACGGGACAAGGCCCCGCTGGCGTCTAGCGGAGGCTGCGGCGGGCAGGCGGTCACCATGCTCTTTCTCACGGCAGGCATCAGGGTGTCATTGGGCTGCTGCGGGCAGCTGGGGCCTGCCTGTCCCCCCAGGAGCTGGAGGACTCGGGGACAGAGCTATGCAGGTGAGGGTCGCGGGCGCACCTGTGCTTCCCAGGACGCGGGCTTCGGAGGGGGAAGAGCCCATCGTGCACCAGCTGGGCCCTTGGAGCACTTGAGGGTGGGGTTCGTTCCTAGGAGAGGGAGCAGTCCAGCGAGGGGGTGCGTGCGTGAGCGCGCGTGCGTGCGGGCTCGGGGGAGCCGGGGCTGCGTTTGGGGAGGGTGGGGGCACGGGGCGGGGGCAGGGCAGTCGGCAGCTCTCACGCGCGGCCGCGCTCCCCCGTGGGGTGAGCTCAGCGTGGCCCCACGTGGCGGGTCCTCGTCCCCGTCGTGGGGAGGACGCCAAGGCCCAGCAGCTGCCCTGCCCTGGTCGGCGCTCGGCTGCCAGCTGCCAGCGGGACTCTGACCTCCGCCGCTCTGAGTGACCGCCAAGCAGGCCCGGGGAGGCTGAGGCCCGGGAGGGGTGGTGGTCGGCTGGGCAGGCGGCAGGCCCAGGGCTGCCGGCCTCCACTCCTTCCTCCGTCCCCTGGGCCCCGCCCCGCGGCGCTGCTGCTGTCCCGTCGCCGTCTCCCGCGCCTGCCAGCCCCTCCTGCGTCCAGCCTGGGCCGCCGTGGGCGGGTCCGAGGGCTCGAGGAGGGGAGGGGCCGAGGGGGGGCAGGCGGGGGCAGGGGGCGGCGGCTGCGCCTTGGAAGTCAGAGCCCCCGGGCGTGGGCTGGGTGACGAGGGCGGTGTCTTAGACAGTGGCTGCTGTGGTGTGAGGAGGGGTGGCTGCCTGAGCTCCAGGAAGAGGATCTGAAGCTCTGGCCCTCCGACCCCACCGGCCAGCATCCCCCCCCCCCTGGGCCTTGGTGGCCCCCGGCCCCGG
>NC_041224.1:181132664-181136817 GCF_002837175.3 Physeter macrocephalus
GCTGTGTTGTGAAACATGAAACTGGCGGGCGGCACTCAGCCGGTGGGGTGTGGGTGCATCCGCACGCCTGTGCGTTCGTGTGCGCACCCTTGACCTGAGTCCCAGTCACCCCTGCTGGGTGAAACCGACTCCAGGCCGTCTGCTGGCCCACAGCGACTCCTGCAGTCCTGCCCCGGGGCTCGGGCACTGCTGGGTCAGCCGTTTGGGGCTGGCTTTGCAAAAGAGCCGGTGGGCAGACGGACAGGTGCCCAGTGGTCTCTGACGGCTCCCCCTCCTCCGCTCCCCCTCCCAGGCTGGCGTCCAGGGCAGACTGTGAAGGCCTGCGGGCATGGTGGCAGGCAGGGGCCGACCTGAGGCAGCCGGGCTACGATGGGTGCAGCGCCCTGCATGTGGTGAGTGCCACCAGTGCCCTCTGGGGCCACCTCCTCCAGGAAGGCCTCCCCGACAGCTCTATTGGCTCCCCCTTCCCAAATGCCCAACTCCTGCTCTCCGGGTGATGCACTTCATATGCGGGAACCACAGGGGTGGGAGGGCTGTCCCTTTTCCTGTCCCAGGTTCCCTCCCAGGGCCCAGACCTGTGGGGATAAGGGCAACGGAGGAGTCGTGGGGTCCTTGGTGCATGGGTGGGAGGGCAGCCTGGTGGGCCGCTGGGGGTGGGAGGCGGGGTTCAGGGCCAGGTTGCTGCTCCAAGTCCCTGAGGCAGCCCCTCCCGCGTTCGCCCTTACCCACCCTGCAGGCAGAGGCAGCTGGGAACCTGGAAGTGGCGGCCCTTCTGCAGAGCCTTCAGGGTGGGCCTGGTGACCAGGCCCTGGGCCCAGTAAGTCCCCCACCCCGCGTGGGGTTGGACCTGGTGGGGACTGTGTCCTGGGGACAGAGCCGCTCTAAGTCAGTGGGGCCTGCAGAGCCCCTCCTGTGGGTGGGGTGCACCCTCTGTGGGGAGCTGCAAACTGCCTGGAGGGAGGGCCAACCCCTGACCCCCTGCCTCCGTCCCGTCAGGCCGCCCCATAGTGCACCCTGCCGCGGCACTGGAGGCCCCAGCCATGGCCAAGAAGCTCCCCGAGCCCGGAGGGGGCCTGCCCGCCCTGCCCCGCCCCACCAGGACCAGCACCCACTGGGCTGGGTGGGCCAGG
Organism: Physeter macrocephalus; assembly: GCF_002837175.3. Lineage (NCBI taxonomy): Eukaryota > Metazoa > Chordata > Mammalia > Artiodactyla > Physeteridae > Physeter > Physeter macrocephalus. The sequence continues at coordinate 181,133,795 of NC_041224.1, forward strand.
TTCCAGCTGACTCCCCACCCCCCACCCCATCAGCTGGCCTTCCGGAAGACTCTCCAGGCTGGTTGGGTTTGCTCAGGTCCTTGGGTCCCTCCCCTGTGAAAGGCTGCTTCCCACTGACAGGTGCCCGGGCTTGTCTGTCTGCTCTGCCCCCATACAGTATCCGGGCCTCCACTCCTCCTCGTCAGGAAGTGCTGCCTGGTGTCTAACCTGAAGCTGTCCTGCTGCAGCGTAAGCCATTCCTTCCTGTTGAGACCTGCTGGAAGAATGGTAGCAGACCCACCCCTGCGGCTCTGACTGTGCTGTGCGCCCCCCTTCCCCTGCCCCCCTCCTCGCTGCTGGAGCTGCTTCCCATTCTGTTTCCAGAACCCAGCCTAAAGGTCTTTGTTGGGTAGAGTGGCAATAAAATCTCTCCGAGGGCCATTCCCTCCCTAGATCCCCAAAGCCCGGCTCCAGTGGGTCTGTCTGGGTCCCAGGACCGTGGGTATGTGTGTGGGGTGTCAGGCCCCAGGCTGCGGGTCAAAGGGCGGTGTTTTCAGCCCCCTGGGGGTGAGGGATGCTCCGCCAATCCTTCCCAAGGCACCGGGAGTGAGTGTGAGTGTGGGCCCCCTGGGCGGGGTGGGCAGGCTGTTCCCCCCCCCCCACTTTCCCACCTCCCTGCCTGCTGCTTAGGCTGTTCCCTCCGCAGACAACCTCTGCCCCATGTCCTCTCCTCCCAGTCCTCCTCTTGAAGCTTGGAGTCACCTCCTCCAGGCAGCCCCCACCCACATCTGCTTCTGCTTAACTCTCCTCCCTCGTGGAGACCGTCTCTCTAGTCCTCCTGGTCCCCCCTCGTCCGGTCTTCACAGGGCCTCTGCAGTGTGCTGGCCTCTTGGCCCCGTTCATTGCAGCCCCTGATCTGCTGGTAGCGCCGGACCTGCTACCTCTTATGAGCCAGGCCCATCCTGGGAGCCTGGGTGGATGGGAGCGCCCTGCTGGGCGCAGGTGTGGGATGGGCAGGGCAGGCCCAGGCCTGGTGGGTGTGGCCCTCTGAGGCCAGTGTCAGTGCCTTACCAGAGGCCCCGTTGGGGCTGAAATCAGGCGTTTGGACCCATGGCCTGAACCGGAAGCACCAGAAGCAGTCCACAGGGCATGCCCTTGGGCCTGGGCTGGCCTGAGGCCTCCCGCCCCGCCCCCCGCCCTGCAGGGCATGAGCCTCCCCGCTCCAGGTCCCCCACCACCTTGGCCCCTCTCTAACTGCCCCCATAAGGACTGCCTTCAGTCTGTCCGTCTGGCCCCTGAGCTGGGGGCTCAGGAAGCCGCTGGGCCCAGCCTGAGGGCAAGGGTGACCCCAAAGAGCTCTCCCTTGCACTCACCATGCAGCCTCTCCCAGAGGCGCTGGGCCGGGGGCGGCTCCACCCGCACCCCCGGGCTTCTCAGCCCGGTTCCCAGGCCCGGGCTGGCAGCCTTCCAGATTTTACCCAGACACGGGTGTGCCTGGGCCTTGCACAAACAGGTGACACCACATGAGCGTGGTGGGGCCCCATACCCGGACGACAGCCCAGTGAGCGGGGGCCTGGGGGGAAGAGGGGCCCTGGGGCTCCAGAGCCGGGAGCCCCTGCAGTTGCTGGTGGGTTGGGACCCTCAGAAGGCCAGGGGACGGCAGGACCGTCGGACAATACCTGGACAACTGGAGAAAACCTTCCGCATCCCACGGCCAGTACCCACCCCCCCCCCCCCCGTCCTCTGTGGCGCCGGCACACAGCAGCTCACCAGACACAGCCACCCCCTTTGGCTCTGCTTCCGAGGGACGGGGGACAGGATGGGGCAGAGCCTGTGCTCACGGCCACGCCACACTCAGCGCGTCTCCCAGGCCCTGCGGAGCCCAGATTGTGAGAGCTGCGGTGCCTCAAGTTACCCCGCATGGGCCCTCCCTCCCAGAAAGCCTGCCAGTGGAGAAGTGCCCACTGGAGCCCGGTGTCCCAGGGGGAGAGCACTCGCTGCACTGGCTTTTCCCCAAGTGGGTCATCGAGGGCAGGGGAGAGGCTTCTGCCAGCGGGGCAGATGCGGGGAGCTCCCCTCCAGGCCCCCTGTTCTCAGGCCCCTCCACACACTTGGGGGATGCAGAGCCCTACAGTGAGCGGATCCTGGACTGGGCAGGTGTCCCAGAAAGCTCTGGAAAGTCTCAGGCATCTGTCTGGAAAGTTCCCCAGGGCCATTCCTCAGAGAATGGCCAAGTCGCAGCAGGGGAGTAAAGGGCCGCCCTCCTCGCCCCGAGCGCCGCGCGACGGGGGGTAGCCCCGCGGATGACAAAGTTGAAGGGTCACCTGCCGGGCGCTGGCTTCCATCCCGCGCCGCCCCCGAATGGGCACCAGCCCATCTTCCTTCCCGCTTGACAGCTGAAGACACTAAGGCCCGGGCCTGTGCTGGGGGTCCCAGGCAGGCACGTGGCAGAGCTGGGCTACCAGCCCGCCTGGCACTGCACCGGCCCCCTCACCGCTTGAAGGTGGTGCCACCGGGAGAGGTGGCACCTGCCGGGCTGGTGGGAGACGCGGGAGTGAGGCGAGGCTCGGCGAGGGCAGGGTACGCGTGCAAGGCGCCCGGAGCCCCTCGGGGTCTCGGAGAGGCCGGAGCTGTGTGGCTCGCACCCGGTGATTTCACTTGGGGTGGCGCTCCGGCTCCCAAGGGCCCATCTCCTGTCGCTGGGATCCCAGGGTTATCGCTGGGAAACATCTCTCATTTAGGCCGTTATCCAGGTTTACCCAGTGTCTTCCGTCCTAAGATCAGATTTCTCAGTCAGGGCCGCCCTCACCCCAGCTACGGGTCACACCTCAATACCTCCTGCTGCGAGGGGGGGCCCCAGGCGCTGGTACTGGTCACCTCTTCCTCTCCACTCTTACCAGTCCCCCGTGGCGCCAGCGACAGTGGCAGCGTGGAGGGAGGGGTCTGCCCCGACTGGGCTGCACCGGGGCCGAGAACAGGGGACAGGAGAGGTGGGGTCTTTCCGTCCACGCGGTGACCGGGGGGGGGGGGGGGCAGGGGCTCCC
>NC_041224.1:181136885-181142581 GCF_002837175.3 Physeter macrocephalus
ACAGGAGAGGGGGGGTCCTCCCGTCCACGCGGGGGCCGGGGGGGGGGGGGGGCAGGAGCTCCCAAGCTCATTGTTTTGGTCACACACCTCTGTGCCCCCTCCCCCCGGTTCCTGCCCACACACACTGCCACTCAGGCCTGTGGACTCAGTAGAGACGCAGGCTGTGGAGTCCCAACTCCACCACGGAGCGCCGTGTGACCTCTGAGAAGTCACTGCCTCTCTCTGAGCCTCAGTTTCCCCAACTGCAAATGGAAACCATGAAACCTTTGCTACTCACTTTACTGGGTGGTGGTGCAGGTAAACCACACACAGCATGTGTGACAAGGTCTAGAGGGTCTGTCACGACTCGGTGGCTGCATCCCGGCCTGGGACCAGCCTGGGCTCCTGAGCCCAGAGGACACGGGGGTGCAGCTGGTGGCACGGCCTAGTGTGGCCACCCCGGACTTAGCCAAACGATGGTGACCACTGCCTGCTGCCCACCCACCCCCGGGCCGCACCAGTGGCTCAGGGTTTGGGCCGAGGACTTCAGGGGTCACCTCCCTCCAAATTTTCTCTTTCCTAAAGCTTGGACTCCGCCATTAGCCCCCAGTGGGCAGCTCTGCTGCCCCAACATGTCCAGGTGACTGAAGCGGGCAGGCCGGGGTGCGTGGGGCTGCGGGGTGCCGGCCCAGGGCTCTTGCCGGGCGTGGAGGGGACGGGGACAGGAATGCCGTGCCCTGGCTCCCCTTCCACCCAGGGTGGGGAGTGTGGGCGCAGGATGGGGCTTCCAGCGTGGGCTCTGAGGAGGGGCCCGGGCTGCCCTCCTTACCTCTGGGAAGAGACAGGGTCTGAGAACCAGAAACCTGCCGGCTCGTCCTCGCCCTCCCTCTAGTTTCACTTTCCATTTGTTCCCCTCCTCCCCTCTCCCACGAAGTTCCCTTTGAAGTGAGAAGGGACACGGATGGGCGTGTCCAGCCGGCCCTCCCGCCACCCATGGACGGTACCCGGGTCCCGGGCTTCTGCCGGCTCCGGTCCTCACCTGGGCACCAACTCGGCCTCCGTCCCCACCTCCTCGCAGCGAGCCCGGGCGCTCCGGGTCCCTGGCGGGCCGCTGCGGGTATGGTCCGCGGGCCCGGGGCGTGGACCCCAGGGGCGCCGGGGGCGGCGGGCCGGGCGGGGCCGGGAGGCCGGTGAGTCAGGGCTACCCCCGCGTGGGCGCGCCGAGCAGGTACCCGGGCCGCGGACGACCGGCCGCGCGACCTGCCGGCCCGGGAGCCGCCCCGCCCGGAAAAACCGGTCGGGCCGGCGCGGCGCGGGCGCATTCCGGCGGCGGGGGAGGGCGGCCACCCGCTTAAAAGGCGCCGCGGCGCTGGCCGCCGCCGCACGGACGCACCGCCGGGCATCGCGGGGCCGTGGGCGGAGGGGACGCGCCGCCGGGACGGCTGGGCTCGCGGGGGCTCGTCGGGCGCGGTCGGGCGGGCGGGGCTGGGTCCGGCGGCCGCGCTCCCGCTGAGTGTCCGGGCGTCGGGGCGCGCGGCCGGGGTCCCGGGCGGCGGGGCTCTCCTCTCCAGAGCGCGGCGGACGCGGATCGCGCGCTGGGTTCAGTGGTTCTTAACAGTTCAACAGTTCTGTAGCGCAATTGTGAAATGTTTAGGACCACTAGACCCGGCGGGCCGGCACGCAGAGACAGCAATGGAGCGGCCCACGCGCGGCCCGGGAGCAGGGCCAGGGGCGGGGGCGCCGGGAAGGAGCCCTCGGAGCCTGCGCCGCGCACCCCGGGCCGGCCCGGGCCCTGCGCAGCTCGCCCGGCAGACCCCGAGGCCGGGCCTGGGGCCGAGCGCAGCGGGAGGCGGCGGGGCGTGATGGCGCCGAGCGCTGGGAAGCGCTGGGAAGCCCTGGGAAGCGCTGGGAAGCGCTGGGAAGCCCTGGGAAGCCCTGGGAAGCCCTGGGAAGGGCTGGGAAGCGCTGGAAAGCGCTGGGAAGCCCTGGGAAGGGCTGGGAAGCGCTGGGAAGCCCTGGGAAGCCCTGGGAAGGGCTGGGAAGCGCTGGGAAGCGCTGGGAAGCCCTGGGAAGCCCTGGGAAGGGCTGGGAAGCGCTGGGAAGCCCTGGGAAGGGCTGGAAAGCGCTGGGAAGCCCTGGGAAGCCCTGGGAAGCGCTGGGAAGCGCTGGGAAGCCCTGGGAAGCCCTGGGAAGGGCTGGAAAGCGCTGGGAAGCCCTGGGAAGCCCTGGGAAGGGCTGGGGTTTGGGCGCCCCGGGCCCACGCTCCTGGGGCGCTGCCTGCGCGGAGACGCCACTGCTGTCCTCCTGTAGCCCGAGCCCCCCCCACTCCCCCGCCACTTGAAACTCCGTCGGCTTCCCAGCCGGGCCCTGGCGGTGGCCGCGCGGGTGAAGGAGCTCTCCTAGCCCTCGGCCTCCCGGTCCTGGTGACGCGGCGGCCGCGCCCTCCGGGGCGGGAGTGGGTCGTGGGCTCGCTGGGGGAGAGCTGGAGCCTTCGCTTTGCAGAGGGCCCGCGCGGGGCGATTGCAGGGGCCCAGTTGAGAGCGTGTGGAACAAATGAAGGACCCCCCGGGACAGAAACGTGGGCGCGGGGGGAAGTTGGGAGACCACGCCCCAGGTAGGGGAACAGGCCCGCGGACTCGGTGGGCCGGACCGCCTTGGCCGGGGCGTCCCCTCTGCAGTGCGTCCTGGGAGCACGCGCCCGATTGGTCCCGTGGGAGCCCGCGTATCTCTGGGAGGGGCTGGCCCCGGGAGGGGCTCAGCAAAGTGTCACCCCATTCCCACCTCCCGCCAGGGCGAGGCGTCCCTCCCGGAGGATGAGACTGAGCTGCCCTGCCTGGCCCGCGGGTCTGGCGCCACCCCCTGGGGAGGGAAGGTCCCTGCGTCCTTGGCCCCGGGTGTAGGGGAGCCGAAGGGCAGCCTGGATGGCGGGTCGGACAGGCCTGGGTGTGAGGCCCACCGGAGGCGCGCGGACCAGCTGGATGGCTCTGGGCCAGCACCAGCTCGTGAGTGTGGTGCTGGTGGTTCGGGGGGTGGGAGGGCGGATGCCAGGCCCCTACAGGGTGGATGTGAGGACAGGAGGCAAGGTGTGGAGGGAGAGAGCTGACCGCAGAAGGATGTGGCCCCAGGCCAGGCTGTGGGCCTTCTGGATGCCTGGGGGAGGGGTCGTGTACCCGGCATGAGGGGCCACCTTCCAGCCAGCACTTTCCCCCTTTGCTCAGTAAACTCCGCTGCAGGCGCCGCTCCGCTCGCGAGCACAGCAGGGCCAGGCCGGTCCGCGGTGCTCTGAGGGGCCCAGAGGGGCTCAGCAAGGATGCTGACGCTGTCTCCTGACCGCCAGTGGCGGCTTCATTCGACAGTGTTCTTGCTGCGCCGCCTGCTGTGTCCCCAGCAGAGCCCAGAGGCAGGGGCTCCCCTGCTGGGGTCCAGGTGAAGGGTCATGGGGTGTTACCTAGTCTGTGGTCTGGAATCAGTTTGTACGATGTGAGTATATACGTTACAGACTGCTGAAAATAAACATGTGTTCTAAAGCATCATCGTGTCCTGGGGCTGGCCGTCCTTTCTCCCCCAGGCCTCGTCGTGGTCCGACCCCAGAGGAAGAGAAGTGAGGACAGTTGTGTAGGGGGGTGGCCAGGTCCTCACCTGGCCTGGCTGCCAGACTCTGCCTTGCCCCTGGCCCCGTGGTCTCCCAGCAAGCCCCTAGCCCCTGCCACCAGCTTTCTCTTAGGTGGGGAAGGGACACCACCTGAAACCTTCTCCCACCTCCCTGACCCAGGCCCCTGGGCCCCTCCCCCTCTTCTGTTTTGAGCTGCTGCTTTGAGGAGCCGGGCTGGGGAGAGGGCTTGGTCCCGGGGCCCGAATTTCAGGTGGCTCACCTGCTTCCAGCCTCACCCCATACTGGCGCCCGGCTGGCTGCTACCGTGCCCAGCCTGGCTGGGCTCTGGTCACCGGGAGGGGCAAGGTTGGAGGGCTTAGGGGCTGAAGTGATGGAGAACCCTCCTCGGCCGTACCCACCCCCCCCTCCCCCATCCTGGCACAGACTGAGAGTCAGTCGTGGTTACAACCTTGCCGCCCATAAGCAAGTGACCGTGGCAATTCCCTCCTCTCAGAGAGCCCATTGCTTCCTCTGGCAGCGGGGCTGGTAATGCCCCTCTCGCGGGGCTCGCTGCAGGGCCACTCCCAGAGCGCTGATGTGGGGCAGAGCTAGAGCTTATCGCAGGGACGGTAATATCTCGTGGGGGAGGGCTGATGGGGCGAAGACTCCAGGTAGCAATGGGGTGGTGTCTCACCCCACGCCCCCTCGGTCCCTGGGGCTTTCCGTGACAAGCCCTGTCTCTCCTGACATACATTGCCCCCTGCCCCTGCCCCCTGACACCTCTCCTCTCTCTGGCAGATGATGCTGAGGGTCCCCAGTACCCATTCTCTTTAGCAATGGAAGCCCCTAGTGTCCACTGGGCACTTGGCCCCCCTGGGCTGCTAGTGTGGGGCTCTGGCCTGCCTCTACTTCCTCTTTCCCCTTTCCGGGTGGAACCAGGCCACTGTGGTGCTAAGCCCTCCCCGGCCTTGCAGACAGAGGGCCACCCTGGGCCGTGGCAGAGCCTCCCTGGATGAGGCTGACCAACTCGTCAAGGTTTGCCTGGGACTTTCAGGTTTTAACACTGGAAATCTCATGTTCTGGGCGCCCTCTTTGTCCAGGGCAAACTGGGGCAGCTGATCACCCCGCCCTGGACTAGTTCGGGGGATCCGCCACCCTGGTTCCTTGGACCACTTACCAGCTTGTCTTTTCCACAAGAGAAATTAACCTTCTATCTTTTTAAAGACACTGTTATTTTGGTCTCTACTGAAGTAGCTAAGCCGGTCTTCTGAGCGAGTGGTCTCCAGCTTTGCCATGTGGCTGTCACCGGGAGGGCTGGTGGAGATCATGCGCCCAGGCTCAGAGGGGCAGGGTAGGCAGGGAGCCTGCGCCTCGGCCAGGTTCCCAGGTGATTCTGATCGAGGCCCGAGGCTGGGAACCACTGTCTTAAGTAGTAGTTCTCAGCAAGAGAAAAGAATTGGAGGAATGAGGGTAGACAGACCCCGGAGCCCGTGGCTTTTGGAGATGTCGCGAGCCTCTAGTCCCCGGGGGAGCAAGAGCCCGGAGCAGACACTGCCTGTCAGTCCCTCTGTTCCCAGCATCGCTGCCTGAGTCCCTGCTGCACGGGCAACCTGCTGGCCCCCCACCCCCCAGGCTACAGTGAGTCTAACTCCAGGTGTCCCTGAGCTTGAGAATCTTCATAGAGGAGGAGGGACAGATGATGGTTCCCTACTTTCTCCGCACCCTCGGTGACTTGGTGAGTGTCCACTGTGAAGGGCTCTCTGAGCATCTGCTGTGGTTCTTAAAGACTGCAGGGCACACAGATGGGAGGGGACATGTCCAAGAGAGCTTTCCTCAAGCCCTCCAGTCGTTGGGCATCACTCTTTCTTTTTGGAAGTCTTATTTTATTTTATTTTCTAATCATACCTCATCTAAAAAAATAGCTCTGAAATTGCAATGGATACTATTGAATACACATAGTTGATAACTTTAATAAGGTATTCTTTGGTTTTTTTTAACACCTTGATTGGAGTATAATTGCTTTACAAGGGTGTGTTAGTTTCTGCTGTATAACAAAGTGAATCAGCTATACATATACACATGTTCCCATATCTCCTCCCTCTTGCATCTCCCTCCCTCCCTCCCT
>NC_041224.1:181142990-181176343 GCF_002837175.3 Physeter macrocephalus
CCTCCCTCCCTCCCTCCCTATCCCACCCCTCTAGGTGGTCACAAAGCACCGAGCTGATCTCCCTGTGCTATGCGGCTGCTTCCCACTAGCTGTCTGTTTTACCTTTGTTAGTGTATACATGTCCATGCCGCTCCCTCACTTCGTCCCAGCTTACCCTTCCCCCTTCCCTTGTCCTCAAGTCCATCCTCTACATCTGCATCTTTATTCCTGTCCTGCCCCTATGTTCTTCAGAACCATTTTTTTTTTAGATTCCATATATATGTGTTAGCATACGGTATTTGTTTTTCTTTTTCTGACTTAACTTCACTCCGTATGACAGACTCTAGGTCCATCCACCTCACTACAAATAACTCAATTTCGTTGCTTTTTATGGCTGAGTAATATTCCATTGGATATGGGGATCACCCTTGTCTTTATTTTTTCAGTGTCTAGAGATGTAATTAACATATAGTAAAATCTACAATGTATGTTTAAAGCGTACAATCTGATGACTTTTGCCATATGCATACATCCATGAAACCATCTCCATTATCAAGGTAAGGAGCAGATCCATCACCCAATGGGGTTAACGTGGCCCTTTGCGATTACTTCCTCCTTTCCCCAACACCCCCCCACCCCTGACACGAAGTTTTCTGTCTTGGAAGGTTTTCAAATGCAAATTCAATATCTTTAATGGATATAGGACTATTTGGTTTATCTATTTCTTCTCAGGGGAGTTTTATCAGTTTGTATCTTTCAAGGAATTTGTTTATTTAATCTAAGTTGTTAGATTTATTGGTATAAAGTTATTCATGATAGTCCATTATTATTCGTTTGGCATCTGTAGAATCTGTACAATGTCCCATCTCACATTCTTTTATTTTTTCAAAATTTTATTTATTTATTTATCTGCCCAGCATACGGGATCTTAGTTCCCCAACCAGGGATTGAACCCGTGCCCCCCTGCCGTGGAAACTCGGAGTCTTAACTGCTGGATCGCCAGGGAAGTCCCCTCCCCTTCTTTTTTTTTTTTTTTTTTTTAAAAAAAACCCCAAACTCCCTGATGGTTTTCAGGGAGGATTTTTTTTTAAGATTTTTAAATTTATTATTTATTTTATTTATGTTTGTCTGGGTCAGGTCTTCGTTGCAGCACCAGGATCTTCACTGAGGCATGAGGGATCTTTTGTTGTGGCACGCAGGCTTCTCTCTAGTTGTGGCGTGCGGTTTCCAGGGCGTGTGGGCTCTGTAGTTTGTGGCGTGCGGGCTCTCTCATTGAGGCGCGTGAGCTCAGTAGTTGTGGCGCATGGGCTTAGTTGCTCCGCGGCATGTGGGATCTTAGTTCCCCGACCAGGGATCGAACCCGTGTCCCCTGCATTGTAAGGCGGATTCTTTACCCCTGGACCGCCAGGGAAGTCCCCCCTCCCATCCTTAATATTGATGATTTTGTGTTTTCTCAGCCTGGCTAGAGGTTTATCATTTTTATTGATCATCTGAAAGAACCCACTTTGAATTTGATTAATGTTCTCTATTATTTTTCTGTTTTCTATTTAAATGATTTCCACTCTGTTATTTCCCTTCTTCTATTTACTTTAGGTTTTGTTTGTTCTGCTTTTCTAGCTTCTTAAGATGGTGTCTGTTAGGCCATTTGAGGTTGACCCAAAGCTCCCTGAAGCTCAGTTCATTTTTTTAAAAAAAATATTGATTGATTGATTTGGCTGTGCCAGGTCTTAGTTGCGGCACGTGGGATCTTCGTTGCTGCATTAGGGATCTTTAGTTGCGGCACGCGGGATCTAGTTCCCTGACCAGGGATGGAACCCGGGCCCCCTGCATTGGGAGCGTGGAGTCTTAACCACTGGACCACCAGGGAAGTCCCTCTGTTCATTGTTTACAGTTTTGTTTTCTCTGTTTCACTTTGGATAGCTTCTATTTCTAGCTAAATAATTGCTTCTTCTGCAATGTCTAATTGGTATTAATTACATCAGTGTAATTGTCATCCTGGACGTTATATTTTCCATCTATGGAAGTTCGATTGGATCTGTTTAATAGTGTCATCTCTGCTTAATGTATTTAAGCATTCCTAGATCTTCTTGAACATACTGAAATAGTTACAAAAATAGTTTTAATGTTCTTGTGAGCTGATTTTATCATCTGCATCATTTCTGGGTCTGTTTCTTTGTGTGTGTGTTTGTGTGTGTGTGTGTGTGTGTGTGTGTGTGTGTGTGTGTGATTTATTAATTTATTTATTGAAGTATAGTTGATTTACAGTATTGTGTTCGTTTCAGGTGTACAGCAAAGGGATTCAGTTATGTGTGTGTGTATACATACACCTATCTATCTAACTATCTATCTGTCTATATATGTATTCTTTTTCAGATTCTTTTGCTTTATAGGGATATTGATATTGAGGGACTTCCCTGGTGGTCCAGTGGTAAAGAATCTACCTTCTAATGCAGGGGACACGGGTTTGATCCCTGGTCGAGGACCTGAGATCCCACATGCCACAGGGCAACTAAGCCCACGCACCACAACTCCTGAGCTCGTGTGCCTCAATGAGAGAGCCCACGTGCCGCAAACTACAGAGCCCACGTGCTCTGGAACCCTCACGCCACAACTAGAGAAGAGAAAACCCACACGCCACAACTAGAGAAGAGAAAACCCACGTGCCACAACTAGAAAGAAGCCTGTGTGCTGGAACGAAAGATCACGTGTGCCTCAATGAAGATCCCGCAGGCCCAGCGAAGGTCCCACGTGCTGCAGCTAAGACCTGATGCAGCCAAAAAAAAAAAAAAAAACACCAGAATTAAAAAACCCCAAGATACTGAATATAGTTACCTGTGCTATACAGTAAATCCTTGTTGTTTATCTATTCTATATATAGTAGCATGCATCTGTTGATCCCAAACTCCTAATTTATCCCCCTTTTCCACTTTGATAACTGTAAGTTTTTTTTCTATGTCTGTGAGTCTGTTTCTGTTTTGTAAACAAGTTCATTTGTACTATTTTTTTAGATTCCACATTAAAGTGATATCATATGCTATTTCCATCTGACTTACCTCACTTAGTATGATAATCTCTAGGTCCATCCATGTTACTGCAGACAACACTGTTTCATTAATTTTTATGGCTGAGTAGTATTCTGATATATATATACACAGATATATCTCACATCTTCTTAATCCAGTCATCTGCTGATAGACACTTAGGTTGCTCCCATGTCTTGCCTATTGTGAATAGTGCTGCAATGAACATTGGGGTGCATGTATTTTTTCAAATTAGAGTTTTCATCTTTTCTGGGTATATGCCCAGGAGTGGGATTGCTCTATCATATGGTAGCTCTATTTTTAGTTTTTAAAAGAACCTCCATACTGTTCTCCATAGTGGCCGCACCAATTTACATTCCCACCAACAGTGTAGGAGGGTTCTCTGGGCCTGTTTGTATTGACTGATTTTTCTCCTCATTTTGTGGTTTTCTGTTTCTTTGTGTGTCTGGTAATTTTTGATTGGCTTCCAAGCATTGTGGCTTTAAACACTGTTGGGTGCTGGATAATTTTGTATCTTACAAACATTGTGAGCCTTGTCCTGGGATGTGGTTGAGCTACCTGCAGAGAGTTTGATCCTTTTGAGGATTGCTTTTAGCTTTGTTAAGCAGGAGCTGTTCAACATTTATTCTCTTTTATTCTGTTGCCCCAACAATGAGGCAGCCCTCAAGTCCTCTACCCCACACCTTGCAAACAATGAGGCTTATTCCTTCTGGTCAGTGGGAACACACACCATTCCCAGCACGTTTACAAATTTTTTTTAATTATGGGAAAGTATACAATACATAAAATTTATTCTTTTAATCATTTTTAAATGCACAGTTCTGTGGCATTATGTACACTCACATTGCTGTTCAACCATTGCCACCACCCACCTCCAGAACTTTTCCTCATCTTGTGAAGCTGAAACTCTTATCTCCATTAAATAATAGTTCCCCGTTCTCCTCCTCCCAGCCCTTGGAACCACCGTTCTACTTTCTGTCTTTAAAAAAAAAAATTATCAGTTTATTTGGCTGCGCTGGGTCTTCATTGTAGCATGTGGCATCTTTGTTGTGGCACAAGGGATCTTTAGTTGTGGCATGCATGTGGGATCTAGTTCCCCGACCAGGGATCGAACCTGGGCCCTCTGCATTTGGAGCGCAGAGCCTTAACCACTGGACCACCAGGGAAGTACCTCTACTTTCTGTCTTTAAGAGTTAAGACAGTTACCTCAGATGAGCAGAGTCGTACTGTATTTCCATCTTCTGTGAGTAAATGTCCTCAAGGCTCATCCACCTTGTGGCAGGTGTCAGGATTTCCTGCCTTTTCAGGGCGGAGAGCGGCGTTCCACTGTGTGGAGGGGCCACAGACCTATTCCTCTGTCAATGGACACGTGAGTTGCCTCCACCTTTGGGCTGCTGTGAGCGATGCTGCTGTGGGCGTGGCGTGTGCGCATCTGTTTCGGTTCCCACGTGGTTGAAACGCAGGCGCTTTCCTTCCGTTCCCTCCCGGTGGCCCCTTCTCTGGCCTTGGGGAGCGCCCTTTCCTTCACGTGCTGACAGGCACTGGGCTAGAGACTCAAGGGGCCCCTTTGCCCGTCGCCAGAGCTGTGGTGGTTCTGGCAGCTCTTCTCTCTGAGGCTCTGCCTTGCGGACTCGCGCAGCCTTGGCCTCCCCCGAGTCCCGACGGCGTGCCCTCTGCCCGGGGGTGCCTGAGAGCTCCTCCTGGTGCCCCCTCCATGTGCTGAGGCCCGTCAGCTCTCCCTGGCCAGTGGGCTGGGCCAGCGCAGGCCCTGCCTCACCTGCTGCCCTCTCTCAGGGGTCCCTGTCCTGTCCTGCCTGAGAGCCAATGTCCGTGAACGGTTGTTTCATCTAGTTTGTCCCTTTTTGAATATTTCTGGTGGGAGTGTGGATCTGGCCCCTGCTGCTCTATCGTGGCTCAAAAGCCCCCCCCGCCCCGTTACCCCAAGAATACTAGCTCAAACCTCCCCCTGCGGTCTGCTGATTCTCTGCCGTGATCCTTTCCCAGAAATGTTTCTGGCTGTCCCCAAGGGACGACAGTGTTGTTACAGACACACAGGGGGGTCTCCATCCTGCTCGTCTCTGGAGTTAGCCCTCTCCTGGACCCCTCGTGCTTAGCACCCCCGATGCTGGATTCCCCTGGGGACGCAGATGTTCCACTGGCTCAGTGCTGGGCATGGGGGCTCCGTCAGAGCCAACCTAAATCCACGTGTAGCTCGTCACACGCATGCACAACCTCCCTGAGGGCCTGGCCTCAGCAGAAGTGGGTGGAGGTGGCCGCCTCCGGGAGTGGTTCCGGGGGGTGTCTAAGTGGCAGAGCCAGCTCCTTCCCGGCAGAGGGGGCCCTCCAGGTAGCTTGTCCTCCTCCCTCCAAGACTCAGCCTTCCTTTATCTCTTGCCCAAGTCCCCAGCATGCCTGAAGAGCGTCTTGGGAAGATGCCCCAGCACACAGGCCAAGGCGACACGCCATGGGCGAGGCGACACGTGGCCATACGTTTTGTGAAGTCTGGCTTCTTTAGTCTTTGCTCCTCGTTTTAAAAAACTTTCCAGCGTGGACTTGAGGATATGGGGAGGGGGAAGGGTAAGCTGTGACGAAGTGAGAGAGTGGCGTGGACATATACACACTGCCAAACGTAGGGTGGATAGCTAGTGGGAAGCAGCCGCATGGCACGGGGAGATCAGCTCGGTGCTTTGTGACCACCTGGGGGGTGGGATAGGGAGGGTGGGAGGGAGGGAGACGCAAGAGGGAAGAGATATGGGAACATATGTATATGTATAATTGATTCACTTTGTTGTAAAGCAGAAACTAACACACCATTGTAAAGCAATTATACTCCAATAAAGATGTTAAAAAAAAACATTCAGTTTAATTTTCCTTTGGAGTCACTTTGGTCTCAGACCGTGGGTGGTGGTATAAAGTGCTCAATTGCTTTCTCTGTAATTTCCATTGGGATTTTTCTCTAGAGTTATTCAGAAGTATGTTTTCACTTTCATCTACATTTCTAAATTAAACAAATAATTTCTTTTAAAAGTGAACATTAAGCATTTATATAATTTAAAAAGTCAAATAATAATTATAAAACTTGTTAAGAAAAACAGGAGCTTCCTGCCCTATATATTCCTGCCCCAAGTTAGCATGCTATGTCACAATTCCTTTCTGGTACAGCTTTTTAATTAAAAAAAATAATTGCCTCATTTTTTAATTTGCATAGTTATGATGGAAGTTTATATCCCTTCTAAATGCGTTCAAACACATTATGTAATCTGTATCCTTCCTTCCCTCCCTCCTGCCCTCCCTCCTTTCCTCCCTCCCTTCCTCCCTCCCTCTCTTCCTTTCTTCCATCCTTCCTTCTTTCCTTCCTTCTTTCTAAGGCCTCCCTGTACAGTGCTCTGAATGCCTGCTCCAATCTGGACCCTTAGGACTCAGCTGACACCTGTAAACCTCTGTTCACCACCCTGGAAATGCCCTTTATCTCTTTCCTGGGTTGGAGTCCCATTTCCTTGATCCCATGTCCTCTTTTTCCTTGGTTTAGTTCTTTATTTGGGAGGAACCCATCTGCCAGGAACTTGGAGAAAGGGAAAGATCAAAGGCCAAGTTTTTGTCTTTATTCTACTTTTCTACTCAGTTGATAGTTTGGCTGGGTATAGAATTCTAGATAGGGAATAATTTTTCCTCAGGGTTTTGGAAACTGCTCTATTCTCTTCTAGTTTCCATTGCTACTGTTGAGAAGTTGGAGGCCAATCTGCTTCTTGCTTGACATGTGGATTCCTTCCCCCATCGCAAGCTTTTAGTATCTTCTGTTTGTTCCTGGTGTTGTTTTGAGATTTCACAAAGATGTTGGTCTTTCTTTGTTTCTTTCTTTCTTTTTTTTTTTTTTTTTGATCGTGGAAGCCATTAAATCCTCAGTCCTTAGTTCTGTGAATTTTTTTTTCATTATTTCCTTACCCATATTTTTTCTGCTCTTTTTTCCTGCAACTACTATTATTCAGATATTGAACTTCTTACTCTAATCCTGTAATTTTTTTTCTTTCTCCTCCTCCCCTTATTTTTCTCTTTCTTTGTCTTCTACTTTCTGGCGTATTTCTTTGACTTTATCTTTCATCCTTTTGAATTTTATTTCTCTTATCACAGTTTTATTTTCCAAGTGCTTCTCTTACTGTTCTCTGAATTGCACCTGTACTTAAGTTCATGGAACTCAACATCTTCTCTTCTTTCTTTGAGGAACCCCCATGGCCATGCCCAGGATGAGTGAGGGATGGTGGTTCATGAGGCATGCAGCTGTCCTCGACATGGTCAGTGGTGAGCCTGGACCCTGGGGTCTGGAGGGCGTGGTTCCCTCAGCATCCCCATCTTTATTCATCCAGCATACCAGCTCATGCTGTTTGCATTCTCAGTGTGTGTGGTCCATCATGCTGTACACTCTTGTGTAAGCTGTATTACACACACACACACACACACACACACACACACACACACACCCACCCAACCTGTGTTCAAAAGGGCAGCTTCATGTCCAGCCCTGGTTCCTGCAGATCCAGAGCTGAGCTGGACTCTGCCCCTGCCCTGAAGAGGTGTAGGGAGCTGTTTGTATGGGACAGTCACCCAGACGGGCTCCTCAGGAAGCAGCAAGGCTATTTCTGGCACGTTGGCAGGGCAGTGATGCAGCTGCACTAGGGGTTTCCCAGAGCTTTCCAGCCTGCACCCCCTGCCCCTATGTGTCCCTCTACCCTGGTCATTGCCTGTCCTCGAGCTAGAGGTTGAGCCCAGGTCTCTGAGGGTTAGGGGGAGAGGGAGCAAGAACGGGGGTGAGGGAGGAGTCAGGGGTGGGCTGAGGCCTGTGGGGGTGGGGGGGACACAGGGAGGCACGTGGAGGGGATGCTGAAGAGGTCTCAGGGCTGGCACCTCTCACTCTCACGGTCTAAGCAAGCCCCTGCCCCTCTCAGGGCCTCAGTTTTCCTATCTGCAGAAGAGGGAAACCAGACGTTTTCTCTCTTAGATAGTGATGCATTCTTTTTCACCAGCGACTGTGGCCAAGGGGCGCCATCTGCCGGCCACAAGTGGCAGTGTCCCCATTGCAGCTGTGGCTGTGTGAACACAGGGGATTGGTTTCCCAGACTCCTGGTTCCTGCCCTCTGACCCCATCAACCAGGGAGTCGGGGAGGAGGGGTCTGCTCCTGCTACTTGGTGACCTTCCTGACTGGTTTCCTGTCTTCCTTAAACATTCACTGCCACCTGGGAATCAGTGACACCTGTGCCCTGGAGGGGCACAGGAACATGCCAGGGGCGGCAGGAGTCCCAGGACTGGGGGACTAGTTCTGCGTAGGGCTGGAAGCCTTCCTGGAAGAGGTGGCATCTGAGTGCACCCTGAAGTTGGAGTTGGTCAGCTATGAGGGGGAAGTCCAGGCAAAGAGGACAAAAGAAGTTGAAGGAGCGGAGCCCAAAGAGGAGGAGGTCCAGGCTGGGTGCCTTGCGGGCTGGCTGAGGGACCACCACGTTCTGTGGGGCACCTCAGAAGGGCTCAGAATTTCTACTGGGGCTGGGAGCCTTGCAGGCTGGGCTGGAGGGCCAGAGTGCTCCTGTCATGGTGCGGCCATTGATTACAGGGTTTGGGGACCACTCAGTGCCACGTACATTTCCTCTCAGGAGCTGGGGAGACGCAGACAGACCAGGAATGCTTCCATCTGGGCCAGGAAGGGTCCTCAGGCTGGTCTAACCCGCTGACCTAGGGCTGGGCTGGGCGGGTCTGGTCAAGTCATTCCAGGGTTGGGGTCTGACTCTGCAGCCTTGCTCTGGATCGGGTGGGAAGGAGGGCCAGCGTGACGAGGCCAGAGCAGACATCCAGGTGGGGGGCCACAAGGGCTGCACCCAGGAAGGGTGTGGAGAGCAGGGGCCCCTCTGCAACGGGACTTTACACAGGAATTAGCAACAAAGAGCATGCCTGGGAATCACTCATGCCTTTATTTCTTCAACAGCTATCGGTGGGTATCTACTCTGTGTCAGGTACGAGAGAAACAGCTGATTTTCTAACGGGGGTGAAGGGCAGTCAACCAGACAAATAAGAAACATTCATAGTAACGCATGGTAGGCGCTGAGGAGGAAAACTAAAGCATTGGAGCGCTGGGGAATATTGGGAGGGTGTGGGGTTTTAGGTAAGGTGGGTAAGGAGGGCTTTGCCAGGAAGGTGACCTTCCAGAAAAGACAGAGAGAGCAGAGTGGATGTCTGGGGAACAGCGTCCCCTGCAGAGGGAACAGGAGTGAGCCCCTGAGGGGGCCGTGCTCAGCGACAGCAAGGAGTCTGTGAGGCTGTGGGACGCTGGGGCTCCCAGGGCATGAGAAGGGAGGCAAAAGTTCTGAGCAGAGAGGTGGTGTGATATCACCACCTGCTCGAAGGCACCCCTGGCTGCTGTGTGGAGAGCAGACCCAAGGAGGTGGCAGTGGTCACAGAGCCTCCAGTTAGGGGCCACTGCAGTAAACATGATGGTGGCCGAGACAGGGCATGGGCAGCGCAGGCTGTGAAAAGCAGTCTGACTCTGGACCTTCTGTCAAGAGAGCGGGAACAGGAAATCCTGATGGATAGGACACAAGGGCGCCGAGAGCCAGCAGGAGTCAAGGATGACTCCAGGGTGATTGAACTGAGTGAATGAACGAGCAAGTGAATGATGGAAAACCCAACACGCAGGAGCCCCCCTCCTCCACTGCCCTTATCTGAGCCCATCCCCACGTGACTTGAAGAAAGGGCCAAGGGGCGGGCCCTTGCGCCACAGTAGTACCTCTGCCGGCGCTGGCCGAGGTGCTGAAACCACGGTGCGGGAGGTGGTCCCATCTCTCTGGGCCTGGGGCTCCTCCTGGCGAGGGGTGCCGGGCAGGGGTGCGGGGCAGAGGGCAGGAGGGGCTGGCCCAGTGACCAGTGAGGGTCGCTGTTCTACAGGGAGCCTGCCTGACTCTGCTGGTCTCTCTCTCTCTCTCTACTTGACACATCCTTATACTGCGGCCCACTGTGGCAGGGGTGGGGGTGGGGATGGGGGGGGGATGTGATCATCCTCTCCTCCTGCTTCTGACCCCCGCTGAGAGCCCCCAGGTCAAGGCCCTGTCCTGTCCTCCACAGCTGCGCTACTGAGGCCAGGCCCTGGGGGTGAAGGGGCTACCTGCACAGACGCTGGATCCAGACGGCCTGGGATGCATTCTGGCAACTTACTTCGCCACTCTGCCTGTTTCCTCATCTGTGTGCTGGGGATCGCAATAACACCCCCTGCTAGAGTTGTTGTGAAAATTAAATGAGTGGCCCCCAGCACTCAGCCAGCCCCGAAGGGGAACTGGCAGCATGGCTGATCTTCTTCTGACCTGAAGCCTGCCCTCCCCAACCCCCCGGAGCTGAGGAGGAGGGGGGAGGCGACTTGGCCAGGAGACCCTGCCCTGAGCCGAGGTGGGCTTCCCTTGTGGGCATGGTGGGGCTGTCATCCCGGGCCGCCCTCCTGAGGCGCCCCTCCCCACCCCAGACATGAGCCCAGCCTCCTGGAGGGGTGCTGAGGCGAGCTGACCAGACTTGGGGAAGCTGGGAGGGTCCCAAGCCCCCCTTGAGATGAGGGGGGAAGGTTTCTTTTCCTCCCCCACCCTGCCCATGGAGGGAAGGGAGGGGCTGCTCCATGCTGAGTGGGGTCCTAGCTGGAGGACCTCAGATCATCTTCTCTCCGGCAGCTTAGGCACTGCAATCCTTCTTGAACTCTTTATTAAACACCCACACTCATGGTTTAAATGCCCTGCAAGAGTTAAAGCCACACGGGGCGGAGAGAAAGTGGAGAGAAGCCTCTCCCTGGCCCACCCTCTCCTCTCCGCAGAAGCAACAACTCCTACCTGTCCCTTGCGTCTCTCCCAGGAAAGGTCCAGGCCTTTATGGGCATAAATGTTCTCTAGAAATGCAAACCTGACCCTGCTGCACACTGTGTCTGGGCATCTTTCCAGGATCCCCTGTTTTGTTTTGTTTTGTTTTTTAATTCTTATTTATTTATTTAGGCTGCGTTGGGTCTCCGTTTCTGTGCGAGGGCTTTCTCTAGTTGCGGCGAGCGGGGGCCATTCTTCATCGCGGTGCACGGGCCTCTCACTGTCGCGGCCGCTCTTGTTGCGGAGCACAGGCTCCAGACGTGCAGGCTCAGTAGTTGTGGCTCACGGGCCCAGCTGCTCCGCGGCATGTGGGATCTTCCCGGACCAGGGCTCGAACCCGCGTCCCCTGCATCGGCAGGCAGATTCTCAACCACTGCACCACCAGGGAAGCCCGCTCTCCTGGTTTTTGAGCTGTGTCTCCGGTCAGCGAGGATCGAGTGTTAGGATCTCTTGTCCGTTTCCCCACTGGCCCCCTTTCCCGCCATCACAGAGACTGCTGCCAGGCATTCATCTTCCAAAGTGCAACGTGGACGCATGTCAGGATGCCGGCCCGGCTCCCAAATTGCTGGCTGGAAGGGCTTGGCCCCTCTTAGAAAGGCTGGCTGGGGGTGGGCTGGAGACCACCCACGGGAACTTGGGTTGCATGTGGAGCTGGGGGGGTTTCCCAGTGTCCCCAGCAGGTCGTGGTGAGGTGGTGGTATGGCTCAGGCTCGCCATGCCCGGTGCAGGACTCTGACCACTGCAGCCTGGTGTCCTCCCGCTTTCCTGAAATACTGCCATGTGGGGTCTGATTGGAGGCCGAGTCCAGCAATTAATCCTGTCAGAGCTCCACTCAACTGCAGGGGTTTTTCTCCTTTGCTCCCTTGGCCTAGATTTCCCCGGGGACAGCTCTGACTGGCCGCGGCGTGCTTGGTAAATTAAATGTTAAAAAAAATCCCCACGATGGCTTTAATCAATCCACTGAGATGGTGGCAGCCCCCTCCCAGAAGAGCGGGGTCCACTGGAGGAAGCCCCCCAGGATCAGGGTCTTGGAGAGGTGGGGAGGGAGGAGGGTGGGAGGTCCCCAGGGTGGGCTCCAGTGGCCGACAGGAGGGGCTGAGGAGGGGGAGGGGGGGGACTCCGGACCTCCCTATGGCTTGCCCAGATCTCTGCCCCAGGCCAGGAGTGGCCATGGGGACGGGGAGGCGGGCAGCTCCTCCTGGGGTGTCTCTCCTGATGCGAGGCCCGGGTGGGGCAGAGCAGCGGTAATGGCCAGCCCTGTGCCGGGCAGATAAGGTGTTTATGATGAGCCCATCGGGTGCAGTCAGGTGGAGACAATGTCCTCCAGTTGCCACTGGAGTGTCAGGGGAGGAACCACGTGGAGCAGGAGGGTCTCCCGGTGGCGGAAGAGGCGTGAGTAGGGAGAGTCCACGGTCCTTTCCAGGGGGCAGGGGGTGCTGCGGGGCTGGCCCAGCCCAGCTGTCATGTCAGGCCATCTGCGCACCTGCGCCTCTGCAAGGGCCCAGCGCTGTGACCCCCAGGCCCTCGCTTCTCTGGTCTTCTCTCCATGCCTGCTTACCTTCCGGATCCTGTTCAGGTCCATCTCCCCCGGCAGTGTTGCCTAATACCCACCCGCCTAACTCCCAAAGACCTTCCCGTGGGCCTAGTTTATTTAGGAGACCCTGTCCCGGGGCTCCACCCTCCCCAGGCAGGCGTCCCGCCGCCTGGCCTGCGCCCACAGAGGGCGCCCGTCAGCTTGCGAGGCTGGGGGGCTGCGCACTGAAGGAGCGCGGGATTCGGGCCTGAGTTTGTACCCCTGTAGAACCCACCCCCTGCTCCCCGAGCGTCCCGCCACGGACTCCGAAATTTGGTCGCGCCTGGCGAAGAGCAGGGATCCTCCAGCCCGCGGGAGTTCCAGGAACGGCCGGAGGGGTTCGGGTCAAGGGCAGAGAAGGCTGCAGGTGGCTAAGGAATCGGGGTCCTGGAGTGGAGGCGCTCTGGGGTCCTGGCGGGACGGGCCTTAGGAGTCCGTTGACCGAGGCTGGGGTGTGGGATGGGGGGCTTCCGAGGAGGGGCCCCAGACAGGAGCGCTGTGGAGCATGGGCAGAGGGGGAGCGCAAGGTCACTGGGCGGCTCCCTACACATGTCTAGGGACTGGGACCCCCAGGCGCGGAGGCCCCAGGGCGGATTGGAGCGGGAGGGGCCGCGACACGCCCCCTGTGCGCCGAGGTGTCGCGGAATCCCGCTAGGCGCTGCCGCCCGGACCCGTGCTTCCCGGCCGGAGCACCCGGTAGGAGGCGCGCGAAGCAAGGGGGTGCGGAGCCAGGCCGGGTGCTGGCCCCGTCCTCCGCCCCAGGCCCGCAGGGTCCTCGGCCCCCGCCCCTCCTCCTCCTCGGGTGTGCGTGTCCGGGAGTCTGGCTCGCCGCTCGGGCGGAGGGGGCGCTGTCGGCGCGGGCGGGCGGGGCCGGAGCGCGGGGGCGCGCGGCGCGGAGCTAGCGCAGGGGCCGCCGCCGCGGGCCGCGGAGGACTGGGGGCCTGGCGGGCTGCCCTGCGCGGTGCGGGGCGCGGCGGAGGCGGGCGCGCGGCCAGTGAGCGCGCGGGCGGGCGGGGAGGCGGCGGCGGCGGCGGCGGCGGCGGCGGCGCTCCCCGCGCTCCGCTCCTCCATGGCGCTGCCGGGGCCGCCCGAGCCGCCCCGCGGCGCGCCCCGCAAGGCGCCCAGCCTGCTGGAGATGGGGGCGCTCTGCCTGGACTCGGAGATCATCCTGGGGTTCACCAGCCACCTCCTGCGGCGCCGAGCCAAGGTGAGGGCCGGGCGGCGGGACCCGGCTGGCGGCAGAGGCGGCGCCGTCCCGCGACTTTGCGGCGCGGCTGCCGCGGCTCAGGGTGCGGCGCCGGCAAAGAGGCGGCAGGTCCCGAGCAGCGTCGCGCAGGCCGGGCCGCACTTTTCCCCCTTAGTGCCGCCCCATCTCTCTCTCTCTCCCCTCAGCGCGGCGTCCCGAGCGGGAGACTGTCGGCGAGGGAGGAGAGCGCAGCGCAGGGACTCCGCGTCGCGCCGCGCGCCTTGCTGGGGAGGGCGAGGCAGGGGGCCGGGGGTCTCGCGGCTGATCCCGAGTCCCGAGGCGGTCCAGGTTCCGCGGGGCTGTGTCTGGCCGTCCCCGGGAACCCGGGTGTAGGGTGTGAGCGTGTGCTTCTGGAAGCGCCGCAGCCGTGCGGACGAACGAAGTTGCGGGTGTGGCCGGCCCCGGGCACAGGACAAGGGCTCCTGGGGCCGATGTGTTTCTGGAGGTGCAGGTGGGGAGTGTGTGCGTCGGCGTGCTATGGAGTCGCGCTTCCCGGGCCTGCGTACGTGTGTGTCTGTGTCCCAGAGCAGCTGAGGGGCGGGGGCTGCGATGTCCCGCGGTACCCAGATCCGGACGGGGGTGACGCCCCTTTCCTTCGGGAGGCTTCGAGGAGCTAGGAAAGGGGAAGAGCTTCGGCCTCCAGGCCGAGTGGAAAGGGGCTGGACGACGTGGGACCGTGGAGTGGGAGTGGGGACCCTCTGCCCACTTTATGCTCCCCTCGCCGCTTTGCGGGCCAAGAACAACTGGGAGAGCCAGGAGGGGCAGATCACCCCGCTCCACTCTTTTCTGGGGAGTGAGTGCGTAGGTGGAGAGGACCTTTCAAGTGAAAGGGAGGGTGGGCAAAACATAAAGAAGGAGTCGCTTTGAGGGGCTCAGGAGAGGGGGGGAGCGGCTCGAATCTGTGTGAGGGTCTCACTGCGTGCCGGGGAGCTGCGGTTGGGGTCCCCGCCCGGGCCGCGGTTTTCCAGCCGCCCTCTGCTCTGGCTCCGCTCCTTCTAGCCGCCCCCCCGGCGCGCCTCTTCGCCCCGGACGTGTGGCGCGGGGCCCCTTCCGAGCCTCGCGGCGGCGGGGGCGCGGCGGCCAGCAGGGGGCGCTCGCGTCGCGAGAAACCGAGTGGCCGCGCCCGCGGAGCCCGACCCTGGATTTCTGGCTGACCCAGAGCCGGACCCGGAGCCGCCTGCCGCCTCGGATAGCGGCGACACTTAGGGCTGAGCTGGAGCGGGAGCAACTGGTCGCCGGAGAAGGGGGGCGACCTCCCAGCCGGAGACTAACAGGCAATTAATTCCGGAGCTAAGTTCCCATCTGCCCGGCCGGCTGACAACAGGTCCCGCGCACACCCCCAGGGCCACCTCCTCCCTCTTCCCGGGCGCACGGCGCGCACACCGGCCTTCTTGCACACGCGCGGCTGCAAAGACTCGCGTGCCGTTTGCAGACACGCCTAGGCACAGATACACTGGCATGGGCGCTGCACGTTCCGAGACGCAGAGCCCGGCGATACTCACCCACGCGTGACAGTTAGAGCCAAAGTGTGGCCACCGACGCGCGGAGTGCGCTGGATTTTCAGGAAAGAGCGGTCGGGGGAGCCTGGGGGCCGGGGTTCCCCTCCACCTCGTTGTGTGACCTTGGGCAAGACCTTCCCCTCCGCGGCCTCAGTTTTCTCGCCTGTAAAGTGACGAGTGGGTTGGGGCCTCCCAGGAGACCCCAGTGTCCCAGGAGAGGAGCAGGAAGGCGCATACGCGCGCGTGTACGGGGTCTCTCACCGCGGCCCCCAGCGCCCCTCCCTCGGACTGGGACTCGCCTAACAGGTTGGGGGCCTCGGAGTGGGTGCGGCCGCGCGGCGCTGCGGGACCCCCTCCCCCACACACTGCAGAACGAGGGCTTGGGCGGGGCGGGACAGCTCCCCCGGAGCCCCGCCCCTCCCCGCCCCCGGAGTCCCCGGCCCCGCCCTCGTTTCCGAGCGCGCTTTGCCGCCGCAGCCACCGCGCTCTCCGCCACTTGCCTGCGCCGCGAACTTCGGAGCGGCCGGCCGGGCCATGGAGGCGTCCCCAGGCCGGATCACGTAGCCGCGGCGCCCCCGGAGAGCCCTCGTGGCCCCCAGGCGACGGCCCAGCCCTTCCTGCGTCCCGGCCATGGGCAGCCGCGGCGCCCCCCCGTGTGCGGCGCAACCCGCGGTACGCGCAGCGGGGCACGAGAGGGAGGCGGGCGACGGGGGGCCGGCGGACGGCCCGGGACCGAGCCCGGGACGCGGAGGACACTGGCAGGGTGCGCGGCGCCCCCTGGGGGCCGGGCCTGGAGCGGAGCGCGGTGGCGACGGGCCTCCTGCTGGGGGGAGGCGGGCAATGAAGACCTCCGGGATGGAAGAACACGGTGCGCTGCAGGTTCGCGCCCAGCGCTCGTAACTTTGTCGAGTGCGTCCCTCGGGCTGGGTCGCTCTGAGGTCTGGAGGCTCCGGTGCCGCCCAGCGGCCCAAGCTCACTGCCCGCTTCTGCCCCCACCCCCACCAGGTGGCAGAGGGCGGCCCGGCCCGCGAGCCGCTGCAGCTGCTGGAGGTACCCGCCCGCAAGAGGCTGACCGCTGGGCCCGAGCAGGATCCATGTGGCAGCCGCCCTGCGCCCGAGGGCGCCGGGGCGGGCGCGGAGCTGGGCCACTCGGCCGGCGGAGGCGGCTGGTGCCGCCACTGCCACACGAAGCTCGCCGAGCTCAAGCGACAGGCGTGGAAGCTGGTCGGCGGGCCCGGGACACCCCTCCGGGTAAGTGACCCTTCCTCAGGCCGGCCCCTGGGACGGGTCCCACGCTGGAACTTGGGAGTCTTCGGGGCCCGGAGGGAGGCGAGGTTCCGCCGTGGATTTTTGGCCAATCCCTTCCCTTCTCTGGGCCTCGGTTTCCCGTCTGTTAACACCTTGCGTGTGAGTTGGGGCATTTCATCCTAAGAGGGTCCCACTGTCTGATCGGAGGGGGTTGGGCAGGCGTTTCTGCTGCGGATGTCCCACAGCTGGAAGCCTAGTGTGTGTTTGGGAGAGGGAGGAGAGGGGGAGATGGCAGGGCCTCCACCCTGGGCGGGACAGCTCCTGCCTTGCCAGCAGCAAGAGGTTATTTGGTGCGTTGTCGCCCTTGGGGCACCTGGGCCCCCAGCCAAGTGTCTGGAAACTGCACACCTGGGGCAGGAGGGCTTGGAGGGCCAGAGGGTGGGCCCCCTCCCTGTTCCCTCCCAGGGCCATGGATAAGAGTTGCGTATGGCCCACAGCCTGTGGCTCTGCCACTTTAGGCAGTGGCCGCCCATCTGGTTCCCCAGGCTCCAGCCCCAGCTGCCAAGGTGTTGGCCAGGGGAGGGGGCTCTGCTGAATTCTGCAGCCAATGGGCTTGCCCTGGTCTTGGAAGGAGCAGGGACCATTGTTCCAGGAACAATGCGCTCTGGAAGTTTGCACAGCCTGGGAAGCTGGGGGCTGGGGTGGCGGGGGGTCTCCAGAGGAAGCCCTTCCCGCCTGACCTGCAGCCTTTCTGAAAGCTGTCCTGGGAAGTAAGGCTGCATAATCCCCATTGAATCTAAATATAGTTCTCCGAGGAGGCCCTGCGGTCTGGGCGAGACCCTGGCCTCCTGGGGTCCAGCGGTGTTCCCCATGGCATTGGGAGTGGGGATGTGAGTCTGGTTTGTGTCCTGGGCACCCTCGCTCTGCGGTCAGGGGAGGGGACCTGTGGCCCGTCCTGGGGCGGGGCTGGACGCTCCCACATCTGCTGCCCTGAGCAGGGTGCAGCCTTGCCACGCTCTGTGCCCCAGATGGCCTGAATCTGGTTGAAAAGACACGAGAAGACCTTCACGGCCCCAGGAGAGGGTGTTCTGGGCTAGACTCCTGGGGGCCTGGTGGTGCTGGGCATGTGGCCGGTGGGTCGCAGGTGTGCAGGGGATCCTGGTGGAGAGAGCTGCAGGTCTCACCAGTCGCTGGTGGATTCGGGGTCCGTCATCTGGGAGGTCTCAGTGGTCTTTTCCTGCAGACAGCTCATCAGGGAAGGCCCTGGACCACCCAGAGCGCTCACCTCCCACCTCCCCTGGCCTCCCCGAGTTTGGCGTTTGACACTGGGTACCCCTCAGTGCCAGGTGAGGGCTCACCCCCTTCCCCAGCTGTCCCTGGCATCCAGTGGCCCGTTCACGCAGCGGACCAGGGTCTCTGGCTTTGTTGATCCCTTTGGCCCCTTCCCCCGCTGCATTTCCTCCTTTGTCAGATGGGGGTGGCCTCCAGGGACCCTTCTGGGGGGCTGTCCAACCTGTAGGGTCCTGCGCCTGAGGAAGGGAGGGCCCCGTCATCCACGGTTTCTCCAGAGAAGGTGGGAATGGGCCCAAGGGGGCTTCAGGCCCTTGGGCTGAGCCACCCGGGCCGTGGGACACGGTACAAGGTGGCTGGGGCCTTGGTGGGGGTGTCATTGTCCTGTGTGACCCAGGCTGATTCGCGCACAGCCTGCAGCCTCACCCGGCCTGCCCCAGAGCTTCCTGCAGGGCAGGCTGGGGAGATGATGCCCGGGATGGGCTTGTGCCGCTGCTTCTGCTTTTAGTTTGGGAGGGAGGCTGGGGCAGCCGGGGGGACCCGTGTGTGCCCGGCTCGGGGTGAGCCCCAGGGGGTCCTCCCAGGAGTCTGGCCCGGTGGTCCAGGGGCACTGGGCTCTGCTCTGAGGCTGACAAGGCACTGGAATGTAGAGTTTGAGGTCTAGAGTTTTCCCTAGGGGGCCCTTTCTTGTTCTCATATTGAGGAGATGAGCTTTGTGAGAACGGCACTTCACAGTTTACAGAGGACTTTGCTGGCTGTCATCTCACTTAGTCCCATGCTTGGGGCATCTGGGGAGGCCCCGGACCGGAGGTGGCTTGCTGGGCTCCCATGGCCTGGGGTGAGGGTGGAGCTGGGACCCCAGCCTGGCTGAGAGGCCCTTGCCCCTGGGGTCCCTGCCTGGTCTCAGGTGGGAGGGAGGCTTGCAAGGGTCGAGGGACGTGATCTCTCTCGGCCACTCCATCCTCTGCCCGAGGCATCCCTGCCGGGGCTCGACTCCTCACTGGCTTCTTGCCCACCCTCCTGCCAGCTGACAGCTCTGGGCTGTGGGGCCTTGGGCAGGTTCGCTGAGAGCTCGTGGCCTCCGTTTCCCTCTCTGTACCTGGGATCACCTTCGCACCCCTTTCACAGGGGGTGTCGGGCCGCGTCTGGCACAGGCTGGCCTGTATGCCTCAGCCCTCGTTGCTTTAGCTGGGATGTGGGCTCGGGGGTCATGCCGTGCCCAGGTCTTTGGTGCCCATGGGAGGTGGGCGGGCGGCCTGGGTGGAGGGCCCGCCTCCCCCTTGCTGCCTCTGCTTCCTTCTCCCTGCGCCTGCCTCAGTTTCCCCACCTGGGCATTGAGGAGGACCGTGGTTCCCGCCCAGGGACCTCATCCATGTGGAGCAGAGAGGACTGTGCTCCCTGCTTTTGAGCCCCAATGTCCCTGGGGGCCGTGGGGGAGGGAACACTCTCTGCCGGCCCAGCTTGGAGCCCAGAGACCGTCCTGCCTGAACTGAGAGGGGCGGTGGGCCTGGTTGTGGAGGGGATGCCAGGCTGGGGCCTCTGGGCCTCCACGGAGCCACCTTTGCTCTCACCAGGGTGCAGGGCCTTGTCTCTGAGTGACCCCTTCGGACCCCTGCGTGGCCTGGAGCATGCCCTTCGGACTGTCCTGTGGCCTCCGTGGGCCGCTCCTCCCGTGGCCCTGCTGCAAATGCCCTGCTTCTCCCCAGACCCCCTCCCCCTGCCCCAACCTCCCGGGTGGTCCTGCCGGTTCCCTGCTCTGCCCTGCCTGCCCCTGCCTCTGAGAGGCCTCTGCTGGGGGCTCCCGGCACCCCACCCAGGGACCAAAGCCAGGCCTTCCTCTCCTCCGCGACTGAGCGCCCTCCAGCTTAGCACTGGCCACTCAATCCCCCGAGTCAGAACCTGAGGCCCCAGGCTTCCCTGGCAAACTGGTCACCAAGTTCCTGCAGGCCCCTTTCATTGTCCCCTGGCCCAGCCCACCCACAGCTGCCCACCCTCAGGGCAGCCAGAGGGGACTCTCTGAACCGTGGAGCCCTCAGGAGGGTCCCTGGCCAGTCCTGGGTCCTGCTGTCCAGCTGGGCCCTGCCAGACTGAGGCCAGACCGAGGCCCCCCGAAAGGCACAGCCCCTGGGCACGGGGCCCCTTCTTCATTGCATGGCGGTCTGCCACAGCGGCCCTTTGGCAGACTTCTCCCCCCGCCCCGTACTCATTTGGTGGAACCGTACAGCCTGAGTTGCCCTGAGCCCCGCCTGGGCAGCTGACGGTGGTGGGGGACTCAGACCGCACTGAGTGGCCTCACTTTGAGCTCCTGGCACAGAGCCTGGCAGCCCTCCGTGTGCAGTGAACCTCCCCTCCCCTCCCCTCCCCCGAGCTTTCCCTCCCCCACATCTCCACCGTCCTCCCCGGGGCCACCCCTGCTGCCACCCGGCCCCGCCTTTTCTCAGCCCTTCCCACACTGCACGGCCACTGTGCGGTCTCTGTGGCCGGTGTGCTACCCCCAGGCCAGGAGCTCTGTCAGGGCAGGCATGGAGTCTGGGTCACCCGGAAACGTTTGTTGAACGACTGAGTGACCAGACCTTGCCTCCCACACCCTGCTGTGTTCACCCCGAGGGCTGCTGGACTGGATCTTGGCTCCCCCCCGCCACAAGAGGCCCTGTGGAGGATGGCGGTCCCCAGCCCCTCGCAGCCGCGGGGGGCAGGGGTCCTGAGCCCCTCGCAGCCGCGGGGGGCAGGGGTCCTGCCTGGGGATCTCCGGCTGCGGCCCAGACGCACCGCGTGGAGGTGGTGCCTCTTCTGGAGCCCGTGACTCCCACGTGTCAATACGGCGCCGAACTGCTTAGTGCTCAGATGGGGAAAGTGATCAGTTCGCCTTTCGATCGGGCCAATCTCTCGCTCACCCGGGCAGCGGGGTCTCGCCCTCCGCCGCCCTGCGAATTCCAGAACCACTGCCCGCCCGTGCAGCCCCAGTGCTGGATCGTGTTTTTCGCCAAACTGGACAGCGAGTCTGGAGGCTGCCGGGACGCCGTGGGCTCGCCCCGGGCACAGCTCGGGGTGACGTGACCAGGCTCCTAAGGCTAGAGGCCTGGAGACCCTCCCATCTCTCTCTGGGGCCTGGCTCAGGGGTGGCGGGCCTCTGTCACCACCCCCAGGAAGCCTGCGTGGTCTGTCCCCACCGCCCCCAGCTCTGACCGCACTGGCGTGCCATGGTGGGGTCCCGGGGAGGCGGGGGCTTGGCCCCGCTGGTGCTGGACGTTTGCCACCTGGGGTCACAGTCCCTGGGCCCCTGTCCCCCATGCTGTTTGGAGCCTGGCCTGAGCTCCACCAGCTTGTGGGGGGGGCTCCGCGGGGCGGGGCACCTGGTGTCAGCAGCATTCTCCAGCTGAGCCAGGCGTTGGCAGGCTCCAGAGGCAGCCGGGAGGGGTGAGAGGGGCCGGTGCTCCCCGGGGCTGGCTGCTGGGCACTCTCCCAGCTGGCAGGGGACTGATGACTCAGCCGGGGAGGGGTCAGGCCGCGGGGACCAAGCCCGGGCGGGGGAGGGGGGAGGCCGGTCAGGCCTGGCCTTGCCACCTGGCCTCTGCGAGACCTCGGCCGGCCCCTCCACACCCTGCCCTGGCCCCTCCTCCCTCGGCGGGCGGTGGTCTAGCTGGTGTCCCCTGCCGTCCCTGAGAACTTCCTTTGGTCCCATCCGTGTGCCCGTCTTGGGTCCTTGCTGGTCTGGGGTTTCGGGGAGTGAGGGTGGGCTGTGGGGGGGCGGGACTGAGCTCCGGGTCCTGAGCACCTGCCCTCTGAACGTCAGCCAGAAGCGGAGATGGGGCTTTGGGGGCCGCCCGGGGCCTGGGCTAGGGAGCTCTGTGTCTTGCAGGAGGGAGCTTCTCGGGGGGAGTCCAGTTGCAGTCAGCACGGGGGCTGAGCAGGGGAGTGAGTTGTGGTGACTTTCCTCACTGCCTCTCTGCTGAAAGGGGGAGGGTCAGGGTGTCACCCCTGTATCTCGGGCTGCTCAGTGCCTTGCCGGGGGCTTGTCTTGGCCTGGCATGGCTTAAAGGAGGGGGTCTGGGGCCTTCTCAAGGCTCCCTCGAGTGTCCTGAAGGGATCTTTTACTTGGGAGTTGGAAGAGTTGGTTGTTGTCTTGAATGGCAAGGAAAGTCTAGTTTCCTTTTTCCTTTGCCTGCCAGGAAGCTCACAGCAAATGCAGTCTTCAGCTTCCGCCGACCGCATGGACCCTTTCTCACACGTCTGTGGGAACTGATCGTTCCTAGCTACTCTAACCTGACTGTCTCTAGCCACGTGGTTTTACTTCCAATTTATGCCGGGTAGTTCCTGGAAGCCACCGCAGTTTTTGTGCAAGAAGGTGTGGGGTATGAATAAATAAACAGGATAGAAGTGGATCGAGTGTCCCTCAGTGCTTCTGGCCTCCGTCCACTCGTCTGCTTCCTGGGGACGGGGAGCCCGTGCGGTGGGGGGTGGCATTCAGGGCCAGGCTGTCCCCTGTCAGGTTTCTGGAAGCAGCCAGTCTGGGCTGGCTGGGAGCCTCTGGGAGCCGCTCTCCGGTCGTCCACCCCTGAGCCCTGACCTCTGAGCCCCATGATCTCCCTTCCCGCTGGGTGGACGCGTGGCAGATAAGCCTCTCTCCCCAGCTCCTGTGGCCCCAGCTCCTGTGGCCCCAGCTCCTGTGGCGTGGTCGCTTCTTGGCAGGGCCTCAGCTGCCCTGTGTGGGAACAGCGTCCTTGGGCTGAGTAGCCACTCTGGCCCCTTCCGCGTGAAGGGGCGCTTTCGCTTCTGGTGCTACGTTTTGTGGCCGAGGGACCCACGTGGACTGCAGGGCTCCTGGGAGGGCTCCCCGGACTCATCTGGTCTGGTCCCTGCCCCCGCGGGCAGCATCCCAGGCTTCGGCTGTGGGCGCTGGGCTGGGGCAGGGGTGGGTGGGCTCAGCTGGGCGCCTGGGGCTGGCGGATTTACGGTCCTACACGGCCCAGCGACAGGCTGCCGTGTCCACCTTGGGTGGATGTCCTTACACCGCCGTGTGCGTTCACCTCTGATCCCGTGTGATGGATGCTGGCCTGCGCAACTGCCTCTTTCCGGGTGGAGCGTGCCGGGCGCTGGCCCTGCCCCGTGCCCTGCTCGGGGGTGTGGGCTGCAGCGTCGGCTCCTTCCTAATTGTCCCGACCTAGGCTCCCCGTCCCCATCCTCCCCCACACAGCCTCGGTGCAAGGCCACAGCCCAGTTTTGCTTCCTGGAATCCCCGCCAGCCCCACATACTTGGCCTGTTCAAAACCCGTCACCAGTGAGCAGGCCTCTGGGAATTATGTGCTTAGCCCCACCACCCCATGCGCCAGGGGAGGAAATAGCGGACACACGGGTGTGAGTGACTTGCCCGAGGCCACGCACCCTGGCTTCTCCGCCTCCGAAGTCTGTGCTCTTAACCAAAGTGCCCTGCGAGGGAGGGCTCTGGAAAGGGGGCACCCAGGAGGACCTCCTGGAGGAGATGGTATTTGACCTGGGCTGGAATTAGCCCGGAGGTGGGGTGAGGGTCTCCAGGAGTGGAGCATCAAGAGCTCGAGGGTGGGGATGCCTGGAGCGCATCTGGAGACTGTGTCTTGGGTGCCCTGTAGGGTGACAAGGGGAAAGCCGGATGAGGTCGAAGGTCGGGAGGTGGGGTGGAGTGCAGCTGCGCTCCAGCCCTGGAGTAGAAGTGGGGCCTGGGGTGTCCTGGGAAGCCCTCTGATAAAGAGCCGTAGTTCCGGGCTCTTCTGGCAGCCTTGTCGGAGGGGCTGGCGGGCGGGGGTGGCCCTGTGTGCAGGAGAACTTGGTACC
The DNA here is from genome assembly GCF_002837175.3 of Physeter macrocephalus. NCBI lineage: Eukaryota > Metazoa > Chordata > Mammalia > Artiodactyla > Physeteridae > Physeter > Physeter macrocephalus. Next base: position 181,166,550 of record NC_041224.1, read on the forward strand.
TGGGGCCACCTGGGGGCAGGGGCCCCATTTGGCGTCTGCACCTGCTCCTTTTGCCGGGGCTCAGAGCCCCCCAAGTGGCGTTGGGGGCCCTGGCCGTGGCCGGGCTTGCGGGGTGCGATCTGCCACGGCCCGTTGTCCAGATGAGGAAACTGAGGTCCGCAGGCTGTGCTCGCGTCCAGAGGTGGACAGTCAGACTGAAGGTCGTGTCTGGCTGGGCTCCAGGCACCCCCTCCCGCCCCGCGGCGGGTGTCCTGATGGAGCTGCTTCTCCACCACCCTCACCTGCTGAGGCCGTCCCGCCTGTCTGGCCTTTAGCCCCCCGGGCCCCTGCCACCCTTGTGTGGCCTCGTGTGGAGGATAGGGAGGCCATTGAGGGGAGGAGGTCTCAATGAGCTAGTGTGTGCCCCGAGCTGCCCGGCTGGCCGGTGCCTGGCACAGGGCCTTGGGGGTGGGTGCCGGGCGGCGCTGGGTGGGCCAGGCCGCGGCCCCCCTGCCCCTCCCCCCGTGTCAGCTTGGGGCCTCAGAGCTGCAGCCGGCAGGCCGGGGTGGTCTCTGGCGGCCTGGCTGGCGGAGGGAGGGTCGGGTTCGGCTCTGCAGGCACCCCACTGGACCCAGCCGGTGGTGGGGCCTGGGGCTGGGGGCCGGGCCCCTGGTGAGGCTCTGGCTGGGAGGGAGGGAGGGCCTGGGATGGCTGCGGTGTGGCTGGAAAGCGAGCCCGCTCCACGCGACCTGGGAATGTCCTCGACAGCAGAGCCTGGCAGGGCAGCGCCCGGCCCGGCAGCCAGGGGTCCCTTCCTGGACCTGTTGTCAACTCCGGAAAAGGGGGCCGCGCGGGGTCACGGCCCAGCTGCTTTGTTTGTGGAGAGAAGGGAGGATGGGGTGGAGGGAGCTGTGGCTGGTGGGGCTTTGCGCAGCGCCTGCCTGTCGAGCCTGACCGTGTGGCTGGCCTCTGGGCCCGCGTGCTCTCCTAGCTGCCCTGCCCGTGGGTGCCAGGGCCCCCTTAATAGACGGGGTGATGGGGGCTCAGAGAGGGTCACCTCATAGCCCTGCGGCCTGGGGGCTTTTCTGAATTGGGGATGGAGCCCCTTCCCACCCCCTCCCGGGGGGCATCCGTGGCGGTGGGGTGGGGGGCTTCTGGTCAGCTCCCCTCCTGCCCTGCGGGGGGGCCTGGCCGGCCGGGCTGGGGAAGCCTCTCCTGGTGGTGATGGTGGGGCAGCGGCCCCCTCCAGGACTCCCTCACAGAGCAAATGGAAGGATTACTTAAAGCAACTTGGAGACCCAGAGACAAAGCGAAGAATGAGAGGTCATCATTTTTAAGAGCGGGGAGGCTCCCTGAAAGCCAGGCAGCATGGAGGGTAGGTGGTGCACAACGCTGAATTGAATCAAATTAAGAAAAACATTTTCCAAATGCAAGTAAAATGTCTGTTTAATTAGACCACAAAGAGGAAACTAAAAGTAACATTTTGCAGCAGGAAAACTACTGTCTGTTTGAAGGTGCTGGGCTCCGGAGGGGAGGGGTGGGTGCCAGGCTGCACGGTGGCCGGGGCTTTCAGGGGTTAAAATTCTGGAACCTGGGGCTGTGACCCCTTGGGGGCTTGGGCCTGTGGACCCTGGAGCTGCCAGGAGCCGCCCCAGGGCTGGGAGAGGAGGCCAGGCCCGGGGAAGGGAGGGCTGCTCCGGGCAGGCCTCCCCCAGCTCCCCGCCTGTGCTGGGTCTGAGGATTGTTGGCTGTGGTGGGGGGGGGGGAAGCGGTGGCTGAGGAATGGGGAGGGGCCTTTGTCTCCCTGAGGGCTGCCCAGGGGTCGGCAGGTGGCGCGGAAGGTGCCGTCACCCCTCACCTTCTGGGGTCCCAGGGTGCCCATCCCGGGAGTGGCCCCCTCCCTGGAGCCCCGAGCGCTGGGCCAGGGTGCTGGGGGCGGGGACCCTGGCTCTAGGCCTGTCCTGCCCGAAGCTTGCGGTCCCAGGCTGGACCCTCCAGTGTGGGCTGCGGTTCCGAGCGACCGGCGTGCACCGACCGTCCCAGGCAGCTCAGTGGCCCAGCTGCTGCCCGAGCAGCCGCTTTGGCCCCCGCGCTGGCCCAGCCGGTGCTGCCTGGCCTGTCTGAGGGGCTCAGGGTCCGCTGGGCTCTCCGTGCGGTCACCCCAGGTGGGTCCCTCCTCCCTCTTGGCCTTTGCCATCTCACGTGTGTGACAGGAGACAGAGGTTGGAGAGACGGGCCTGCCCTGCCCCACTCCGGGAGCCCCTCAAGGCCCGGGGGATCAGCCAGGCCTCCGGCAGGGATCATGTGAGGGCCCCCCAAGGGGTGGGCTGGCTCGGCTGCCACTGCTGCAGGGGGGTACTTGGCCCCTCAAGGGGGCTTTGGCCACGGGGTGGGCCCGGGTGTGCCGGGCCTGGCCCTCCTGGGAACTTGTGAGGCTGGGCTCCGGAGACCGCGGCCTGGGGGTCCACGAGCGCGGAAACCCCCGCAGTTGGCTCACCGAGCAGGTGACCGGGCAGCCCTGGGCTTGTCTCCCTGTGTGGGGGGTGCTTGAGCCTGGGGGCTCTCTCCTCCCAGAGCAGACCCCTGTGGCTCCCACGTGGGGCTTTGATGCTCAGAGCCTGAGGCCTGGGGCCGCTGGGGCCTCCCTGGCGCCCCCCCTGAATTCCTCGGGACCGGCTGGGGGCGGGACCCAGGCGGGGGGCTTCCGTGGCCGCGTGTGGGGGTCTGGTGCGGGCCCAGGGCCGTTAGCAGCCCCCCACGCCCTGCGCTTCCCACTTCCCTTCCGCCTCCTCCCGTGCAGGCCGCGGAGGGTGTGCCAGGGCTCCCCGGAAGCGAAGGCCCTAGAACAATGGGCAGCTGGGCCTGGGCAGGGGGGTGGGGGGGTCTGGGCCGCCTTTCAAGTCGGTTAATGGCTCTAGCGGGCCGCCCTCCCTTGCCCTCTCACCAGCCCACCATTAGCTGCCTCCCGCTGAGTGGAAAAACCAGAGTCATCAGGGCCGGGCCTGGAAAACTGGCAGGGTTGGGGGTGGGGGATGGAGTGACAGCCAGCCCATGTGAGCCAGGCGTGGCTGGGCCGCCGTCTGGATTCCATCTGTGGCCCACGGGCAACACGAGTGGGGTCCCCGCGGCATTTCCGGGCCTCCCCGGGGCCCCACGGGGGAGCAGCAGGCGGGGGTGGTGTCGCTGTTTGGGACCAGACATGCCGGGCGCTTCCGAGGCTCTGGGGCCCGCCAGCCCCAGCCGGAGAAAAGCCAGGCCTTCCAGAGTGGCCCGTAAATCAGGTAGCTGGCAAGGCCTGGCCTGGCTGGGGTCACGCTGTCATTCGACCTGGCCTGCCCGGGGGCGTGTGAGGGGGCAGCTCTCTGGCCGAGGCTGCCGGGAGCGTGGGGCGGCGCCGGCGCACCCGCTCGGACGTGCTTTGCTTTACCGCGCTTCACAGGTGCGGTGTTTTCTGCGAGCCGAGGCCTTGTGGCAGCCCTGTGTCCGGCGAGTCTGTCAGCGCTGTTTTTCTGACAGCGTCATTTTTAAATCCGTGCTGTTTTTTAACGTTAAATTGTCTTTTTTAGACACGATGCTGTTGCATGCTGAACAGATTACAGTGCGGTGTAAACATAGCTCTTATAATTGGGAAACCAAAGAACTCACGGGACTCGCCTTATTTCAATACCCCCTTTATTGTGGTGATCTGGACCGAAACTGAAACACCTCCGCGGTCTGCCTGTCCTGGGGACACAGAAGCAGAGCGATGGCCTGCTGATGCTGGACCAGCAGAGCGTGCTTTCATGGCAAGGCCCTCCGCCTCAGCTCTCGCCCCCTGGAGCCCTCCCAGGCGTCTGTGGACCCTGGTCAGGCTGGCCACAGGGCAGGCTCGGGGAGCCCTGCTGGGATGGACGGGGCACCCCTTCTGCATGGTGCTTACGGCTTCCGCATCTGAGGGTTCGCGGAGGTCGTCGTCCTTTTTTGGCCAAGAGGGCCGCTGGACTGGGGCCCGGCCTTGCCTAGAACCTTTCGGGAGAAGTGTGGCCGGGGAGGGGGGAAGGCCCCGGCTCTGCAGATTTGCAGCGGGTCCAGGCTGGGGTGACGGGGAGGGATGGGGCCGACCGAGTCCACCAGCTGGCTGAATTGGAGACCCAGGCCCGCGTTTGGGGTTTGCTGTGTCAGGTGGCGCTGGGAAAGTCCTGGGTGGTCACAGCCACAGACGTGCTGGGCTCATGCTCTGCTGAGGGGACGTCCCAGCCAGGCACCTGTGGTTGGGGCTTGCCGCCCGGGGAAGGGGCAAGGATGCTGAGGGGCCGGTCCCAGCACAGACCCGGAGCCCTGCGGGGCTGCCCTGGGGAGGGGCTGAGGCAGAGCCTGGTGGGGGGTCGAGGTGCAAGGGCTGGGCCCCGGGAATGGGACTCTTGATGGCTTCCCTCCAGTGAGTTTCCTTCTGAGGATTGGCTCCCTCCTCCTCTTCTTTCTTCCAGAGATGTCACCTCCTCCAGGAAGCCCTCCCTGACCTCCAGGCTAGGCGAGGGCCTCCTCTGGGCTCCCCTGGCTCCTGTTCTTAGCCCTCTCTGGTTACCAGGCTCACAGTTAGACCCGTGTGTCTCCCTCAGTGCAGGGCAGGGGATGGGCTGCAGGGACCAAGTCCATGCCCGGGATGGATCGTGGAGGCCATCGAGCCTTGCCTCCTGTGTCTGCTGGCCGCGTTCAGCCTCTGTCTTCCTGTGGACCTGGAATCGCCAGCTCGGCCCTGTGGAGCAGGGCCGGAGATGCCGCAAAGCCTGCCTTTGCAGAGAGGGTCTCCAGCCCCCCGGCCCCACCTCCACTGGCTCTGGAATAGACGTTGCCTTGTTCTGCCGGCCCCCTGGCTGCTCCTCGGCCGGGCGGCCTTGGCCTTGGCTGCTGGCCGCACGTCGGGGAGCGTGCGAATGCCTCGTTAGCCGTGAGCGAGCGTGGTGACGACGGCAGGAGGAGCTGGGCAGTCGTCAAGGGCGCCGCGAGCCTCACTCTCCGGCCCCGATGATGATCTCCTGCTGCGTGTGTGCCGACGACACCGTTCGGGGCTTATTAGTCAGCTATGGATGGTGCAGCGGCCGCCACGCGCGCTGGCGCCGTGGACGTGCGGACCAGGCGGTGAGTCCTGGCACCCAGGCACTGATCCCTTTGTCCCGTTCCCCCAGGACCCGTGCCTCTCAGCTCTGCTTCTTGACGAGCCACCTGTGTGTCGCCCGGAGGCTGAGCGCTGCTGTGACGTCTGCACCACGCACCTGGCCCAGCTCACGCGGGAGGCTCTGCGGCTGCTGCAGGCGCCCACCAGCTGCGAGGACCCTGACGCCCCCCAGGGAGGCCTGGGACTGCCGCCCCCCAGCCCCGGCGCTGCCACCAGCCCAAGGGGTGGACCGGCGCTGGTGGGCCCGGTGGGGCGGCAGCTGGGCCGAGCGGCGCCAGACGGGAGGAAGGGGCTGGCCTGGCCGTCCGGGCCCAGCGTCCAGGTGTCGGTGGCACCCGCCGGCCTGGGCGGGGCACTGAGCACGGTCACCATCCAGGCCCAGCAGTGCCTAGAGGGCATGTGGAGCGTCTCGAGGGTCAACAGCTTCCTGCCACCGACGTGCCTGGTGAGTGCCCGGGGCGCGGCGGGCTGCGGGCCCCCTGGGACAGCGGGCAGGACGCGTCCAGCCGGTCGGGGCTGGGCGCTCTCAGGGCCCGAGTGCCCAGCTCAGTGGGTGCCCTGCAGCACGTCGCCCCTACAGCAGGGGGGCTGTGCCTTTTGGAGGAGGCCCCAGACGTTCCCAAGGCCCCCGTCAAGTCAGCCTGCGAGGTCACTGGGGGGCAGGCTCCTCTTGTGTCCCCTGGAGCATCCCTTCCACCTGGCACAGGCGTGTGGCTGGGGACGGTTTGGCCACTCTGAGAGCACACGTGGCGCCGTGGGCTGGCGGAAGGGCCCTGTGGGCTGCTGGGACAAGACCAGACCGTCATCCAACGCCTCCTCCTGGTGCCTCCCCGTCCAGGCTCTGCTGCCTGGAGCGCAGCAGCCCTGGGTGACACAGCCCTGCCCCTTGAACAGGTGACAGAGGCCTGGAGGGTAGCGGGAGGCCTGCAGGTGGTGCGGACCCCATTCTGGCTTACACGGGGCCTGGCCTCTCAGGAGCCGCCTCTTTTTGGGTGACTGCGGGATACCCCCCCTCCCCGCTCCGGGGCTCCCCTCCTCAGGCCCACCAGATTGTCACCCACAGCAGTGGCATAGCCTCCGTGGAACCAGCTCTGGGCACCAGGGGTGCCGGGGGTGCCCCGGACCTGGGCTGGGTGCGCTCAGGGAGGGCCCCGCAGCCTGAGATGACCCCGGCTCCGGAGGGTGGAGCTGGGGGCCCGGCCCCGCCTCGGTCACAGGGCTTCGCTGGTGGGAGTTTCTCCCAAGTGTCCTCTGTGCCCCCCCCAGTCTTCCTTCTAAGAGAAGGCGTACCAGGGTAGGGGGGGTCGGGAGAGGGTGGGTTATTGGATCGGGGGTTTCCTGGGACGCTGGAGGGAGTTGCTTTGGGTTTGGTGGTACATGGGACCAGGTGTGCTGGGTGCCGGGAGGGCCTTTCCCCAGGAGGCCCAAGCCCTGCGCGACATGGGGGGGTGGGGTGCCTTCTCCTGGGGGCCCAGCAGTGCCCGGAATAGGGGCTCACCGGGCGACAAAGTAGAAGGGACCCTGTAAGCGGAGGGACTGGTCTCTGTGCATGGAGGTGGGGAGGCCTTACTGGGAGACAGAGCCGGGGGTGGGGTCGCGGCCGGCGGGGAGCAGGTGGCGGTGCGGCGCAAGTGTCTGTGGCTGTATCGTCCGCCCCCCGTGGAGCCCCAGGGGCAGGGAGACGGGTAGGTGGCTGTGAAAGCCTTTCCAGTCGCCACAGCGCCAGCCGCACCAACTCGCCCAGCAAGTGCCTCTGAACTAGAGCGCGAGGCAGACGTCTCCTGGGGTCTCCGTGCCCCGTGGGGCTGTGGGACATGGAGGCACGAGGAGGGCCCCCAGCTCTTGGGGCAAAGTCCGTACAGCGCCCGGGCGGGACTGACCCCCGCCCTGCCCCCGCCTCTGGGCTTGCTGGCCCCTCTGAAGGCACTGAGATGTGCTGGCTGGACGTTGCCGCCTCCAGGGTGGCCCTTGGCGAGACCCTGCCCTTGCTGGGAGCTGGCCCCCCTGTGACTCGCTGCTGGAGCTGGTCCGCCCGAGGCTGCCCTGTCCTTGGGGCCTCCCTGGCCCTCAGTAGCCTGGGGTGCACAGGGGGCTCCCGGGAAGAACTTCTGGGTCTGAACTAGCCTCCAGTTGGTGTGACCACGCACCCTGGGCGTGGCCTCACTGCTTCTGACTCCTGCATTTGTTAAGTCCTGGGTGAGGCCAAGAAGAGGGAGGCCAGCCTCTGCCGTGCCAGTCCCGTGGTGCCTCCTGGCCCGAGAGCTGGGCTCCCCGGGGGGAATGTGCCGAGGGGCTCGAGAGAGCTGGGCGGCTTCCTGGAGGAGGTGGCGTTGCGCTGGGCCTGGAGGGAAGTGTCCGAGATGGTGGGCCCAGCGAGAAGTGTATGGGGGCAGAGGAGGCTGCTGGGAGTAGCCAGGGGGCTCCTTACCTGGGAGGGAGCTGAGCGCAGTCTTGCAGGTGGAGAGAGGGGTTGGCCGCGGCTCTGAGGGCTCCAGGAGGTGGAGGAGTGGGGCGAGCGGAGGTGGGGGAGGGCGGGATGGCGCAGCGCCTTGGTGCGGCCTCCCTGAGCTTTGGTGGGGGTCACTGGCCTCTAGCTGGGCAGCCCCGCCGGCGGCCTGCACACCGTAAAACGTGAGCCTTTAAGGCTCCCTGTTGGTTTTACGTGTGCATTCAGGGTGGGTGGGAGTGCATTTATAATTAGACCACAGTCCTGGCGATCAATAGAGAGATTATTAGAACCATAAATAGAACTTCTGGACTCAGATGAGGTAATTTCCCCTGATCCGGGGCATTGATCGTTGGAGGTGGCCCTGGAATGTGAAAATACGGCATGTTAGGCTCTAGAATTAAATACTTCTGGAGAGACGTGCCGTGAATCTCCACCACGGCCCATCAGCGGCCCTGGGTGCCACGGTCTCTAGGCAGACTTGGATCTGGGCGGGCGAGGTGGGCGGAGAGGGCCTGGTATGTTCTAGGGGCTGCCGGGGGTCATTCTGTGCGCATGGCTGTCTAGTGTCCGGATGGAGCAGCCCTCAGCCAGCCACGCTGTTGTCGAGACTGCGGCCCACTTCCCCGTCCAGAGCACAGAGCTCGGCCCTTTCCGGGTCATTCACCTCCCGAGTGTCCAGTGATGATTCCCGGCAGTGGGAACCGCCCAGCGGGACAGTCGGGCAGTTGCTTTCCAGACTGTGTCAGGCAGAGGCATTTCTGCCACCGTGGGGGACGGAGGTGCCCGTGGGCCACCCCAGGTGCTCTGCCCTGGCCTGCTCCACGGGGACACAGCTGTGAACCGTGGTGTGTCTCCTCCATGTTGGCAGGGCCCCGTCAGGTGTTCACAGGACATCTGCACTCATTTTACAGCCAGATGCCAGGAGATTGAGGCTTTGGCCTCCTGACCCCATGGTAGGCTAGAGGTAGCGCTGCCTGGGGCGGCCGAGGGCGGGACTGAGTAACTGGGTGAAGGGTGCAGCTGCCTTGGGTCCAGGCTAGCAGAGCCTGTGCAAAGCTTCCCTAGTCTTGTAGACACGGGCCGGGCCCTACCCAGGGTCCCAAAGTTCGTGGAGGAGGACCTGGAGCAGAGGGTTCCTAGCCTGCTGCAGGGGCTGGGGCAGCGGAGGCTCGGCCTGGACGGGGAGGATGGAGGGCTTCCTGAAGGAGGTGCTGCTTTGAGTGGGAGGTGAGGTCCTTTTTGGCGGAGCCAGGATTTCCCTCTGTCCGTGGAGGCTGGGTGGCCCCAACTTGGGGACCTCGCTCCTGCTGCCTCTGTGCCAGCCTGCTTGCCTCCCCCCACTTCCCGTGAACCCTGGCGGGGGTCCCTGGTGGGTGCTCACCCGTCCTCGGGGACAAGGCCGGAACGGTGTGGGGTGGAGGGAGCTTTGTCTCTCTGACCTGACTAACCTGTTGCTGGTACCCCCTCTGGGCCTCAGTTTACCCACCCGTGGAGTGGAAGTTGGACAGATGGCCCCCCACTTCCATGTGAGGTGCTTCTGTGACGTGGGGGTAGGACAAGGCACCTGCAGAGGCTAGGACCGTCCCAGCCCGGGGCCCTCTGGGTGACCGGGCAGAGCTTTGAGGGGGCCCGGCACATGCCCAGTGGACGATGCCACCCGTGCCCCCTGCAGGGCAAGACGCAGCTCTGGCCGCCCCTTAGCCACCTCCTCCTCTGCCTCCCCACCTTTCCCCTGGGCACGAAATAGCTCCCGGAGAGGTATTATCCTGAGGAGCTGGGGAATGCAGTCCTTTGCGGGCCACAATCTTGCAGATGCGGAATTCAGGCCCAGAGCTCTCCTAAGGAATGGGTCCCAGAGCTTTCCTAAGGAATGGGTTAGCTTGGTGTTTCCCAAACCGTGCTCCTTGGCACCCTGGCGCCCCGTCGTGGGCACCCTGTAGAGAGATCTGGAGCCTCCTGCAGGGGCCTCCCGGGATGGTGGGCCCTCCTTACGCTCTCCTCTCTTCATGCTTTTCTTTCCTTGCTGCTCTGGCGCCTCCATCACGTTTTCTGTTGGCCGCCTGCCCCCCCCCCCGGCCCTCGCCACCCCCCGCCGCCCACCGTCTGCTGTCCCCGTGTTGTGTCGTGTCGTGGTCTGCCCTCTCGCCGCCCTCCCCCACCCCCTCGGCTTCTTTTGGCGCGTCTGGGCTCTGCTTCCGGCAGGGATCGGCG
>NC_041224.1:181179833-181189879 GCF_002837175.3 Physeter macrocephalus
CTGACCCCATGGTAGGCTAGAGGTAGCGCTGCCTGGGGCGGCCGAGGGCGGGACTGAGTAACTGGGTGAAGGGTGCAGCTGCCTTGGGTCCAGGCTAGCAGAGCCTGTGCAAAGCTTCCCTAGTCTTGTAGACACGGGCCGGGCCCTACCCAGGGTCCCAAAGTTCGTGGAGGAGGACCTGGAGCAGAGGGTTCCTAGCCTGCTGCAGGGGCTGGGGCAGCGGAGGCTCGGCCTGGACGGGGAGGATGGAGGGCTTCCTGAAGGAGGTGCTGCTTTGAGTGGGAGGTGAGGTCCTTTTTGGCGGAGCCAGGATTTCCCTCTGTCCGTGGAGGCTGGGTGGCCCCAACTTGGGGACCTCGCTCCTGCTGCCTCTGTGCCAGCCTGCTTGCCTCCCCCCACTTCCCGTGAACCCTGGCGGGGGTCCCTGGTGGGTGCTCACCCGTCCTCGGGGACAAGGCCGGAACGGTGTGGGGTGGAGGGAGCTTTGTCTCTCTGACCTGACTAACCTGTTGCTGGTACCCCCTCTGGGCCTCAGTTTACCCACCCGTGGAGTGGAAGTTGGACAGATGGCCCCCCACTTCCATGTGAGGTGCTTCTGTGACGTGGGGGTAGGACAAGGCACCTGCAGAGGCTAGGACCGTCCCAGCCCGGGGCCCTCTGGGTGACCGGGCAGAGCTTTGAGGGGGCCCGGCACATGCCCAGTGGACGATGCCACCCGTGCCCCCTGCAGGGCAAGACGCAGCTCTGGCCGCCCCTTAGCCACCTCCTCCTCTGCCCCCCCACCTTTCCCCTGGGCACGAAATAGCTCCCGGAGAGGTATTATCCTGAGGAGCTGGGGAATGCAGTCCTTTGCGGGCCACAATCTTGCAGATGCGGAATTCAGGCCCAGAGCTTTCCTAAGGAATGGGTTAGCTTGGTGTTTCCCAAACCGTGCTCCTTGGCACCCTGGCGCCCCGTCGTGGGCACCCTGTAGAGAGATCTGGAGCCTCCTGCAGGGGCCTCCCGGGATGGTGGGCCCTCCTTACGCTCTCCTCTCTTCATGCTTTTCTTTCCTTGCTGCTCTGGCGCCTCCATCACGTTTTCTGTTGGCCGCCTGCCCCCCCCCCCGGCCCTCGCCACCCCCCGCCGCCCACCGTCTGCTGTCCCCGTGTTGTGTCGTGTCGTGGTCTGCCCTCTCGCCGCCCTCCCCCACCCCCTCGGCTTCTTTTGGCGCGTCTGGGCTCTGCTTCCGGCAGGAATCGGCAGCGGCCTCCCGGTGGCCGGAGCCGGGTCTCGGCAGCTCGTGGGCCGGCGGAGCCGAGGCGCGTGCGGGCCCCCCGCCAGGTCAGCGTGGGGCTCGGCCGGCTGTAGGCAGGCTGGGTGGCCTGCACCGTTGCTGGTGGGGCCGGACGTTCTGGCTGAAGGCAGAGATGCCGGCATGGGAGGTGGGATGCTTGGGCCCCGCGGGAGTGGGTGGAGGGCCGTGTGGGGCCGTGACCTCACAGCCCTGCCCCTGCCGTCCAGGCGGCCTCGCTGGCCAGCGTAGCCGGGCCAGCCTGGGCCGCTGGACGTGGGCCCCGCCTCGGGCCAGTTGGAGCAGCGGGTACCAGGGGTGTCGCGGGGGTGAGCCCTGCCCCGGGGGCCCCCGGCCATGCGCTGCTCACAGGGGGTGCACAGCCAGACCCAGGCCAGGCCCTGTGGGTGACGCAGCTTTTAACATCAGTCCTGTCCTCCACCGCTCTGCGCGACAAAGGAGTTTAGGTCTCGTGGGGAGCACGTATGTTGAGGGACAGAAAGGGGACTGACGTTTGAGGCGAGGGAGCATTGCCGTCGCCTGCGTGTAAGGCCGCAGGGGAGGCGGGCAGCATACAGGCTGTCGGGGACCTTGGCTGTGGCTACCCCGCGTCACTCACGTTTGCCTTGAGCTCCACAGCTGCCTGGAGGAGAAGCAGCGTCCGGTTCCCGTTGCCCAGGTCTAGGCCTGGCTGACCACCCCCCACCTTGTGGAATGTTCCCCGCGAGCGGGTGCCCCTCTGCTCCTGCAGCCCCCTCCTTGCCCTGGGGCGCAGGGCCCACCTCCTGGCCGAGCTCCGCGTGTCCCTGCCACACCTTGTGCTCCCGGAGGACAGATTTATTGAACACCTACTACGTGCCAGGCAAGGTGCCGTGGATGTGGAGGAGACCGGGCAGGTGTAGAGGCTCCCTCCGGGGCCTCCTGATTCCTGGCACGCACTAGGTGCTCGTGCAAGCTTGGGGGATGGGAGAATCTGGTGCTGGGTAGTTGAGCCTGGCCTTGTCTCTCTGTGAGTGGGCAGCACTAGGTAGACTGGGGGAAGCTGGGGGAGGTCTGAGGGCTGGGAGAGGCCAGGGCAGGCACAGGGAGTGGCCTGGAGAAGGATAGGGCTGGCCGGACTGGGTTCTGAGGGGTGCATAGGAGTTCCTGCCCTGTAGGCAGGTGCGAGGCAGGTGGCAGGGTGTGGCGCGCTAGCACAGCGCCTGGCGAGGGCCTGGACTATTCCAGGTTGGCCCTCCTCTGCCGCTGACCTGTCCTTTCAGCCTTGGGGGTGCTGCTGGTGCTGCAGGGGGCCAGGTCGGGGTGCTTGGCGTCTGTCCAGCCTAAGGTTTGGAGCTCCCTTTGAACTTCCTTTGCAGACATGGTTTTGCTGTGTCCCTAGGGGGGTTTTGGGAGCTGGTGCTGACCACGGGCTGGGTGGGGTGAGACCCCCTGCCGTGGTGAGGAGGGAGGCTGCCGTGAGGTGGCGGGACCTCCTGCCAGAACATTCCTCCTGGGGCCCATGGTGGCTTACTCTGCTGAAGTGCCACCCTGGCCTGTGGCCGTGTCACCTGGGAGACCCCAAGGACGCTAGGCCCTCTAGAGTGTGGCTGCTTCCTGGGTTCCTCACAGGCAGGGTCACCAGACAGGCCCCTGTCCTTTCATCCAGGTACAGAGGACGCCCCGGACAGGGCCAAGTGAAGCCAGAAGCCCCAGGGACCGGGCTGTGGTGCCTGGGGAGCCTTGGAGGCTGGGGCCCTTGGGGAGGGGCATGGGGCTGGGGTGACCGACGTCCACCCCGCTCCAGGGCCAGGTCTGGCCCGGGGGTCTAGGGCCCGACACGTGCGCATAAATGTAATATGCAGTGGCCGTATCTCAAGTTTGCCAGCGCCGTCCCGGGGAGCGTTTAATTACCTTTGTGCTTCGTTACGAGGCTGTCTCCCTTTCCAGAATTTATTTTAGCTAATTAGTTGCAAATGCCAGAGTAGTATTTTCAGATGATGGGAAGACAACGTATTATCGTACATGGGGCAATTCGTGCTCGTGACAAATATTTATTGTGGCTTCTTCTCGGTCGTGCCTCTGGGTGCTCCCAGACAGATGGCCCAGGGGCGAGGGGTGGTCTGTCCGTCGGTCCTGACCACTGTGGTCCCTGTGTTTCTGGAACTGGAAGGGGGAGGGGCTGGAGAGTCCAGTCCCTGGGCGGGCGTCTGTGCCCACCTCTGCTCCAGGCACTCCCCGAGCCGGCTGGTCCCGTGCGTGCAGGGCCCAGGGAGCTTGCTGGGCTCCGGGGTGCACGGGCCTGCTTCCCCCCGACTCCCCGGTGAGGGACGGGTGCCTGTCCCTCATGCGGGCTCCCTGCTTCTCTCCAGGCTGAAGCAGCGGTGGCCGCGGTGGCGGTGGCAGACACGGTCCGGGACGGCCCCCCTTCCGTGGGCCCTGATGGCGCGTCGAAGACGTGGAGCCGCGGCGGGGCCTGCTCAAAGGCCCTGGTCACCCCAGCCCCGGGCGCCCCAGCGGGGGCCTCCACGGGCCCGTCAGCCGCAGCCTCCTTCTTCCTCAGGTACGTCCTCCTGGGGCAGGGCCGGGGCCTGGCTTGGGGGCAGCTTGGACGCGGACGGTGTGAGGCGGCCCGCGGGCCTTCCCGGGGGATGTGCGGCCTCGCGCTGCCGGCCGTCGAGCAGAACGGGAGCTCGCAGCCGTCCGGCCGGCCGCCGGCCTCTCAGGGCGCCACGTCGACGGCAGCGTGAGTGGAGGCCTCTCGCCCTGGCTGTGGGGTGCAGCCGAGGACAGGGTTCGAACTCTGCCCCTCTGAGCCGTGCAGCCCCGGGCAAGTCACGTATCCTCTCTGTCCTCTCTGTGCCTCGGTTTCCGCAGAGGCGCAGCGCGCTGACGTCTGTGAGGCCCTGAGGGGACGCTGGCCCGGCGTGAGGACGCTCAGCTGTGGCTGGTGGATGTCCTCGGGCGGCCCTGAGCGGGGCCGGCGGGAGGGAGAGGGCGGCCGCGGGAGGCGCGGGAGGCAGGTCTCAGGGCAGCTGCCCCTGCAGTCGGGGAGCACAGGGGTGGAACGGGCCCGGGGGAGCGTCCCTGCGCGACCGAGGCGGCCGTCCTGGGGGCCGGCTGTACCCCCCCCCCACCCCGCCGGGCTCCCCCTTCTGGGGAGCTGCTGGCACACCCCCTCACGGCCCTGCTGTCAGATCCGGCTCCACCGTCAGCGGGCGCCGGGCGGCTCCCCGTCCCAGGCCCGAGCTCCAGTGCGCGGGGCCGCCCCGAGCCCAGCGTTTGCTCCGTCCGCGTCCCCGGGATGCCTTGCGTGGCCCCGCAGACACCAGGTCCTGGGCCGTCGGCTGGCGTGGACGAGGCCTGGCGGGCCGGGGCGCTGCGTGAGCAAGGTGCGGGGTGGGGGGGAGTGGTGCGTGGGGGGGCAGGGGGTCCCTTCTCCCGCCTGCGCGCCCCCCGGCGATGCCCTTGGGTTCCGAGCTTCCCCCTGCGGTGTGGGGAGTGCAGGAAGTGACGGTGGCAATGAGGGGCGATGGCTGGCCCGGCACGGGTCACTGTCCCATCAGCAGCCCCTGCGGGCGCTGAGGAGCCGGTCCCCGGACCCCGGGAGCCTGCGCCGCGTCAGCTTGGCCCAGCGGTGGGCATGCGGTGGGGCGTTGGGGGGGGCGCCGGGCTGGTGAGCACAGCGTCGTGGCCCCAGTTAGGTGCAGAGAGCCCGGCTGGGACTCTGGCTGCGGGGCGGGTGGGGCCTGCCCGGAGGGCCCGGGAGCCCTGTGGAGGGGACGAGAGGGGCAAAGGGGGCCTCCGGAGGTGTCCTGGCCCGGGTAGTCTCTGCCCCTGGGCTTCGGGCAGCGGCCGTGCTCCACCAGGCCGTGCTCGCTGGGGGATTTCAAGCCTGAGCCCCTCTGAGGAGGAGGACCAGCTCCAGGGGTCTGGGGGCCACACTGGCTCATTAGCGACCCAGGGCCCTCAGGAGGGGTGCGCCTTTTGTCTCCAGCCGAGCTAGGCTGCCTCCACTGACCTTGGGAAGTTACCATAGAAACAAGCGCTCAGGCTGGGGGCTGGGGGCGGGTTTACAAGGCGTGGGGCTGCGGGGCGGGGGGGCACTGCCGGCTGCCATTACTTCCAGCCTGTTGGATCCCCCCAGTCACAGCGGCTTCCGGAGGGTCATGGGCCACGTCGTGGGGTGGGTGTTCCCGATGGGAAACACCGCCTCCAGCTCGTGCCTGATTTGGGCCCGAGAGCCTCTGCTCTTTGGGGCTGTGGCACCCTTCACCGTTGGGGTGAGGTGGGGTGCTCTCAGCTGTGTGTGCCCTCCTTTGTTTTGTGGGGCTGTGGCTCCGAGGGGGAAGGGGCTTGTCCGGAGTCCCCGAAGGCCAGGAGCTGCTGGACCCTGGGGGGCCTCGGGCACGAGCTGAGTGCACGTTCTGTGCTTCCACCTGCATCCCTCACTGGGCCCCTGGGGGGCAAAGCTGACACCCAGCCCGTGCCCTGCCCCTCGGAAGTTCCTGGTAGTCGGGGGTCGGGGTGGGGTCTGTCAGCCTTTGACGGCAGCACGGAACCTTTGAAGGAGCCGAGCAGTGTCGCGGGACACAGGCTTTGAGGGTTGAGTAGGAGTCCGGTGTTTGCCAAGTGGAGGCGGGATAGGGTGGGGTCAGGAGCTGGGCTCTCCACTGGCCCCGAGCACTGCCTGCGGGCACGCATGCCGCGGGCCTTCCCGACCACCTCCGAGCCCCTCGCCCCGCTGTGGGCAAGCCAAGGTGGGGGTGATTCTGTGGGTGGCTTGGCGCCCAGGGTCTTGTTACGGGACGTAGGGCACAGGGGTGAGGCCCGGCGCCCTGCACCCCTCTGCTGGGCTGGGTGGGTCGCTCGGGCATTGCAGCCACAGCTGTGACCGAGAGCTCAGCGTGCCAGCCCCCACCAGAGTCCTGAAAAGGCCGGGCCGCCAGTAATTACATTTTCTCCGGAGGCTCTGGTGACCTTGACTCCCCCTTCCCGAGTTCTCCCACTCCCCGCTGTGTGACGTCCCCGTCCTTCCTGTCTCTGCAGCCTCTCCTCCCCCGAGATGCGTCCATTAGCACTCTCTCCTACCCGCGCTTCTGGGCCTTTCCGGGGCTCACCTCCTGGACCCCTGGATCTAGATGACGTGGGAAGAACTGCTGGGGGTCTTCTGGGCAGGGGCAGGGCAGGGGGAGTGGTGGGTTCCTTCGGCGGCAGGAGCCGCCTGCACTCGTAGGCACCCCTGCCGCCCCACTGCAGCCTCAGCGGAGCCCCCTTCCCCACGTCTGCCCGGGTGCCCAGGCCACGGAACGTCAGGTGTGGCACCTGGCAGAGGCCCAGAGCCAGAGCGGGTGCTGCCTAGAGGCGCACGGGCGGGAGGGCCCCGCGGAGAGGTGTCCCTCACCTGCAGGGTGCGCGAGGCAGCTTCGTAGCCTCAGCGTGAAGTTCCCAGGTGACGTGGAAAATGCAAGCAGGCCATGGCAGGGAGCAGGGGTCCAGGTCAGGGCTGCTAGCACCTTGGGCCTCGGCCTTGGAGGCGTAGGCCCCCTTAGCAGCCAGCTCCGAGGGGGGATGCAGGCGTGGGGCGTGGCACGTGGCATGTGGCCTGGTCCGCCGGCCTCCAGGCGGCCCAAGCAGGAAGCCCTGGGTTGGCCGCAACTGACCCCACATGCATCCAAACAGGCCCATGTGTCCCTCAGGGTGATTAAGGGCCTCACCATCAAGGCCAACTGCCTGTGAAATTACCTTCTTGTTTGGAAGAGGCAATTTTTCTTTGTAAAAAGGCAAATATTTTCCTTTCTGTTTTTGTGAATTAATGACCCGGGCCAGCGAGCCTGGGGAAAGGCCTCTGGGATTAGGTGAGAGGGCTGGGGGCTCAGAGGGAGGTTGGAGGAGCTCGGTCCCTAACTCATTCATTAGTTCACTCCCTCCCTCTTTCCCTCCCTCACGGCCCCATCTTGAGCTTCCTTGTCTTCTAGGCCTGGGCTTGGCAAACCCCTGCCCTCCAGAGCCCCCATCTGATGGGACACAGCCGTGTAAACCTGTGGCTCAGGGCGTGGAATGGTTCCCGTGGTAGCAGAAGGCACAGGGTTTGGGGAGGCCCAGTGTGGGGGCATCAGGGCAGGCTTCCCGGGGGAGGTGTCCTCTGAGTTCGAGGAGAGCTGCGCGTGCAGGTGAAGTTCCTGCTTTTCCAAGTCTCCTCTTTAGAGCCAGACCGCTCAGACGTGCCCACACGCCCCCTGCGGGTTCTGCCTTGAGCACCCCATACCCCAGCCCTGCTCCCCAACAACGCAGTGGGTGTTCGGGGTCCTGGGTGTGGTGCCTGTGTGTTCTCTTAGCCTCTGTGAGGCCTGGCGTCACTTCCTCCCCCACCCCCACTGCCTGGAAGCCAGGTCTGTGCGCCCGGAAGGCTGGGACCCTCCCGAGACCACCCCCAGACCCTGTGAGCGGAGGCGCAGTTGCTCGGTGGCTGCCGGGCTTGTCCCGGTTTTGAAGGGAGCTGGATTTCATCATAGGAGACAGTGCTGTCCCGAGGCCCCTGAGTCATGCCCGGTGAGGCAAGCCTGTAAGAGCAGAGACCTGGAGGGCCGGGCAGGCTGGGCACGGCTTCTCAGCTCCCAGCCCCGCGGGGGCTGACCCAGGGCCAGGGAGGGAGGAGGGGGTGCCCCGAGTTAGGTCAGACCACGGGGCAGAGACGCCCGGCCGGTGCCATTCCAGCCTCGTGGGGCTGGCGGGACCTCAGATGGCTCCGGGCCCAGCCTCTGTCCAGGCAAGACCTGGGTGTGTCCAGCGGGGAAGGACACCTCCCCGTGCTCTGCTGCTGGGACCTGAGGGTGACGGAGGGGGCTGAGGTCTGTGCCGGACACCCTGCTTCCTGAGAGGGTCACAGAGGGTGCAGAGCCATCTGTGGCCTTGAGCACCAGGCAAAGCACTGCCTTCTGGCCGTGGCCTCTGCAGCCCGATGTTGTCCCGTCTCCCCCGGCGCCTTACCCGTCCTCCTGGCCTTCACGCCCCCTTGAGCCTTGGGGGGTTTAGGGTGTCCCCCCCCAGCCTCGGGGACCCTGGGTGGCCCTGCCCGACCTAGGGAGGAGCAGGGAGCCAGCTGTGACGGGAGCGGGGGACACAGCCCGGCCGTGGTGGTCTGCTGACCTATCCGGTCTCCCTGAGGGCCCAGCCGGAGCCTCCCAGGATAGGCTGGTGCCGGGCGGTCCCTGTGCTACCCACCCCCCCACGTCCTGGGGACAGCACCGCCGCGCACACGTGGAACTGGGGAGCCCAGTCCAGCGGGCCCTCTCCACCTTCACCGGCGCCGGTCCGCGTCCCCGCTTCCCCAGCCCTCCCCGCCCAGCTGCCCTGGGTGTCCCCGCCCTGGGGCAGCGCCCGGGGATGGGGCTGCCTGCTGGACCCTGACGTCCTCCGGGTCCTCCAAGTCGGGCTGCAGCTTCTTCCCGTGGGAGTGGTTGGCGGCAGGCTGTGGCCTAACCCGGGATGGCCGGGGTCCGGGGCAGCCGGCGGGCTGGGGGGGCGCGGGGCGGGGCGGGGGGAGCCCCAGGAGCTGAGCTGGCCCCCGGTCCCCATCCTGCCCGCTTAGCCGCCTCCCCTGGCCTTCCCTTCTGCGCTCCTCTGCCCCCGGCGCTTCACCCCGCGCCTGGGGACGGTGTCAGCGCCCGTTCGGCCCCGTGTGCGGTCCTTGGGCGCCGTGGGGATGGGGGCCAGGACGCGGGCCTTCTGTTCAGGCGGCCTTGGGTTTAGGGCACGTGGGCTGAGGCGGCAATCGGGGCCGCGTCTCCGGCTGGGGGCCCCGGCCCGAGTTGTCTGGGCAGCTCGTGGGTTCCGCTCACGGGCCCCCGCCAGGCGCGCACCAGCCGCCCCGCTGCGGTAGGAGGGGTCCGCCCCGCACCGTAGATTACTTTTATTTTCCTTGATGACACCTCGCTAGGAGGAAAGCCGTCCCTGGGGTCTCTTAAAAGACAACTGCTGTGAAAGATGAGAGGAGTCAAGCAGAACGCCGGTAGCCCCTCCGAGTGGGAGGCGGGCCGAGGGGCCGTGTGCCCGGAGGGTGCAGACCCTCCTGTCGGGCCCCTCTGAGGGGCCCAGGTTAGACTCAGGGGCCTGGGGGCTTTGGGAGAAGGAGGGCGGGCGCAGGAGGCGCGGGAGAGGGGCAGCTGGGCGGGGCGGCGGGGGCTGCCTGCGGGCCTGGTGGGCAGGTTCTTTCGGCCCTGAGCTGGCCTTACTCTGGCCTCCAGCCCCTTTCTCCGGGAAGGCGGGCGGGGTGGGGGGCGGACGGAGGCCCGGGCCATCTGGACCCAGGCCCGTCTGTGTCTCCTGTGCTGGGTGCCCCGAGTGCATTCACTCCTCAGGGCTACACGCGAGGGCCTCTGGTGGCCATGTCATCCCACGTTAGAGATGGGGAAACCGAGGCACAGGGAGGCTAAGTCGCCACGTGTGGGTCATACAGCCTGTGAGTGGCTGACCCCAGCATGTGCCTTCCTGCCCCAGCTGCTGAGTTGGGGACTTGGGGCGGCAGAGGGTGGGGGGAATGGATGCCCTCAGCGCGGGGAGGGGGAGAGGGGCCGGGGCCCCGTGTCTGCCTGGGGCCCCTGTCGCCTGGCCTGTACTGGCAGAGCTGCCAGGGGCTGGACGTGGCGGCCCCAGCCCCAGGGGCCCCTGCTTGGCTGCGGGGCAATGACCTGTGGCCGTGTAGCCGCATTTAGGGCGGGGCGGGTGGCAGGACAGCTCTGAGCGCCCGCACCCGCCTCTCCTCCCCTCCCCTCCCCTCCCCTCCCCACGCGCC
>NC_041224.1:181190419-181194273 GCF_002837175.3 Physeter macrocephalus
CCCCTCCCCTCCCCACGCGCCCCCCCCCGCCCCGCCCCTGCCCTCTCCGCCCCTCCCCTCCCCTGCCCTCTCCGCCCCTCCCCTCCCCAGGGCTGCCCAGAAGCTCAGCCTGGCCTCCAAGTGCAAGAAGCCCCACCCGCCGCCGGCCCCCGCCGCCCGCGGAGCCTCCACCTACCCCACGGACTTCAGTGGGGTCCTGCAGCTGTGGCCGCCCCCTGTGCCCCCCTGCCTGCTCAGGGCTGCCTCCAAGGCCAAGGACAACCCCAGCAGCGTCGGAAAGGTAGGCCCTGCCCTGACTTGGGGGGTGACGCTGGGGGGTGGCGCGAGGCTGGGGTGTCTGGGCAGGTGCGGGGGTGGGAGCGGGAGATGGAGGGGATGCTTCCTTCTCCCGGGCTGGACCAGGCTGGAGAGTGTACAGATGGGGCGACGGAGGCCCAGGCCCACCTTGACGGCTCCAGGTGGCGGCGGGGAGCCTGGGAGACTGTGGTGGCCCTACAGGGAGCGGGTGGGAGGGTCTCAGGGGCACGGCTGGTCTCGGTGTGGGGCGGGACGGCCAGGGCTTCCTGGGACTCGGGTGGGGTCTGGCCCCAGGAGCCCCCTTGCCTCGTCTTTGTTGGTATGCTGCCCTCGGGGTCTGGGATCCCTCAGCTCTCCAGAGTCCTGGCAAACCCCAGCCGCAGGCTGACGTGAGAAGTCGGGGAGCAGCTGAGTCAGGGTGCTACCGGGGTTCAGGTGGGGAGCAGGCGCGGAGTGGAGAAGGGCCTTGCCTCGTCACGGGCTGGCTGCCTCCTGGCTCCTGTGGCCTTCGGCGGAGACCGGGTTCTGTCCTGGTCCCGTCTGGGTTGCCTGTGGCGGCCCCCCACGCCTGGGTCGGGGCCTGCGTGCGCGGCTCTGTGTGAGTGCATCAGCGGGGGGATTCTGTGCCTCTGGCGGGTGCGAGACCAAGGCACAGCGGGGCTGGGCCTGTCGCCAGGGCCACGCGGCTCTGGGGTGGGGACCGGACCCCCCGCCGAGCGTGCGCCCCGTCGCGTTTCCCTGGCCTTCTGCCCCGCTCTGGCCCTCCCTGAGAGTGGCGGCCGCCCCCCGGGCACTGGGTCCGGCCTTGCCAGCGCCCAGAGGCCCAAGCCCTGCAGAGCTGGGGGTGGTGGGCTCCACACACCCCTGGACTCAGTCTGTCCTGCCGCCTAGGACGTGCTCCAGGGGGCTTCTGCTCCTAGTGACGGGTCTGCAGAGGGGTCTGATGCATCTGCAGGGGGCGCCCTGCCCGGGCCTGAGCTGCTCCCCCGGCCCTCCTGCTGTAGCCACTGTACTCGACCTCCCGGAGGTCAGTCTCTGTGTCCGGACGTCCAGGAAGCCTTCCCTCACCCCATCACCACCACGCCCTGAGACCGAGGTAGACATGTCCCCCGAGCGCTTGCTGAAGTGGGGAGTCTGGGCCCTGCTTGGGCGGTGGGAGTGCCGGGGCCAGAGGCGGGACACCGCGAGCTGGCCGTGGGGGAGGGGCCCTAAGCAACTCTGGCCCTGGTCACTGGGCCCGGCCGGGTAGGGGCTGGGTGGCTGGAGGGTTGAGGAGCCTCGTGGCGCAGACCCTGCTTTCTTACTGCCGCCGTGTTACTTGGGGCTCCAGCAGGCCTCCCCGTCCCCCTGGGGCCAGGCCCCGCACCCGAGTATTCCAGGGCGGGGGCTCCTCCCTTCTCTCCGGCAGACCACCGCTGTGCCCTGGTCCCCTGCGGCAGGGAGCCCGTGGCCACCCGACCTGGTCCTCTCACCGTGCCCCCCAGAGCCCCCTCCCCAGCTCCCTGGATGTTATCTGCACGAATAGCACATAGTTAGAAACGCCTCCTGAAAGGCATTTAATACTGTCAGAGGAAAGAAAGTTAGATTACACTCGATTCCTGACATTAATGTGCCACTTAAGATAATTCATCATCTTGCGGTATTAAAGAAGACGGCCCCTCCCCCCAGGACTGCCTGGGCCGTCTCTTAGGAGTGGAAGCCCCTTTTTATGCAAAATGTATTTTTTCCCTACCTGGCAGCTATTCAGCGGGGCTTTGCAATATCTGAACATTTAGGGGGGAGACGTGCTTGTGCGGCGCGAAG
The DNA here is from genome assembly GCF_002837175.3 of Physeter macrocephalus. Taxonomy (NCBI): domain Eukaryota; kingdom Metazoa; phylum Chordata; class Mammalia; order Artiodactyla; family Physeteridae; genus Physeter; species Physeter macrocephalus. The sequence goes on from NC_041224.1 coordinate 181,192,520, forward strand.
ACCCTGTCATTTCCCTGCGGTAGTGAAAGGTTTCTCGCAGACGGTGACCCGGGCATTTAGCTGGGACGGCGGAGCGTGGCGTGGGGCTGGCGCGTGCGATGTCCCCTCCCCGCCGGGAACGCGCTCCCATCCACAGGACCCATTTGGCTCCTGAAGCGGCCAGGAGCTCACGCTGAAGAAACGTTGCCCAAAATTACTGGGACGTGCACATTTTCATCTGCTTGGCAGTGGCGTTTGGAAATGAAATAGTTTTGTTCATGTCGTCAGGGAATAAGAGAATCGATTCTCCTCGCCTAATGGAGCCCAGGTTCGGAGGAGCTCAGTAGAAAAGTATGTCTTTCCGCGTCTCCCCGGAGGACCCCCCTCTCCTTACGCGGCGCGATTTTGCATGTCAATTTGCCACATGCTGAAGGGACGTAGATGGTGCCTCGTGCGAACGACCCACGGTAAACCAATTTCGCCGGAGTTATGTATCTGTCACTTACAATTAAACCCGTGAAAAATATTGGCTCTGAGATGAGGCTGGTAATTTGATTTACACTGTACTGGAGAAGTCGGAGATTTCACCGGAGAGCGGAGGGCGGTGTCCTCCAGCGGAAACGGGAGTCTGGTGCCTTCTCCTGGGAGGGGCCCTCGGCCAGGGTGGCTTTGCCCTGTCAGCACCCGGCCCCCCTGGGCCACACACAAGATGCGTGGCCCAGGGTGTTTGTTCTCCACGCGGGTTTGGGGGTGTTTGCAGCGTAGCTTGTTCTGGGCTCTTGCATCTTGGTTCCTGGCCCCTCTCCCCTCTGAGCCTTCCGTTCCCTTGAGGGCCTTGGGGCTGGCGGTCCAGCCCCAGGAGCTGGCATGACGTGGGTGGGGCAAGGCTTGCATCTGTCTTTGTGTTTGGGGGACTCACAGTGGCAGAGGCCGCCCGGTGGCCTGTCGGGCCCTGAGCTCAGCCGAGCCCTGTCCAGCCCTGCTCTGTCCCCACCCCGGGCCCCCACCCCACCCCAGCCTCTGTCTCTCTGCCGTCTCCCCTGGCCTGGGGATCCAGAATTCCCGTCTCCTCTGCGATCATCCTGCCCTCTTCCTCCCGGGTTCTGTGCCAATGGGATTGCCTCTGGCGTCCTGCTGACCCGGAGCCCTGCACAGGCGTCCGAGGGGTTTGAGTCTCCCCAGGTGTCCTTGGGGTTCCCAGCGGCTCTGGGGCCAGAAGCACCAGATCCCGTTTCTCCCGAGGGCACCGCGGGCGTCAGGCCCGTCCCCCTCCGTGTGTGTGTCCTTCCCTCGCTCCGCAGCTCCCGCCCGCCGCCCGCCTGAGGTGCAGACGCGGGAGGATGTGCCCAGGACCCTGCGGCCTCTGGCTCGGGGCTGGGAGCTGGGAGGAAGGGCTCCCTGGAGGAGGTGAGGCTGGACAGACACGTGGGGGCTGGGGTGTGGGGCGCCTGTCCCTCCCCTCGGCAGGGAGTCAGCCGCTCATGCGGCCTGCGCGCCCCTCGGCCTGCCCGGCCGCGGCGCACGGCTGTCTTTCCGTGGGGCCGCACCTTGCTGTGCGTGGAGCCCGAGGTCGGGAGTTGGGGGGTGTGGGGAGGCCCCGGCTCTGAGGCAGCCCCTGTCCTCCGCATCAGGGCTGGAGGACACACCTTCAGAGGAGCGTGCGTGGGGTTCTGAGGGGACCCTGCGGGAGGGGCCGGGGCCTGTGCCTTCCTATCTGGTTGGGCCGGGTCTCGCTGCCCCGATCTGCTTGCCCCTCTCTCTCCGCCCTCGGATTT
>NC_041224.1:181198578-181214820 GCF_002837175.3 Physeter macrocephalus
CCCCTCCCCTCCCCACGCGCCCCCCCCCGCCCCGCCCCTGCCCTCTCCGCCCCTCCCCTCCCCTGCCCTCTCCGCCCCTCCCCTCCCCAGGGCTGCCCAGAAGCTCAGCCTGGCCTCCAAGTGCAAGAAGCCCCACCCGCCGCCGGCCCCCGCCGCCCGCGGAGCCTCCACCTACCCCACGGACTTCAGTGGGGTCCTGCAGCTGTGGCCGCCCCCTGTGCCCCCCTGCCTGCTCAGGGCTGCCTCCAAGGCCAAGGACAACCCCAGCAGCGTCGGAAAGGTAGGCCCTGCCCTGACTTGGGGGGTGACGCTGGGGGGTGGCGCGAGGCTGGGGTGTCTGGGCAGGTGCGGGGGTGGGAGCGGGAGATGGAGGGGATGCTTCCTTCTCCCGGGCTGGACCAGGCTGGAGAGTGTACAGATGGGGCGACGGAGGCCCAGGCCCACCTTGACGGCTCCAGGTGGCGGCGGGGAGCCTGGGAGACTGTGGTGGCCCTACAGGGAGCGGGTGGGAGGGTCTCAGGGGCACGGCTGGTCTCGGTGTGGGGCGGGACGGCCAGGGCTTCCTGGGACTCGGGTGGGGTCTGGCCCCAGGAGCCCCCTTGCCTCGTCTTTGTTGGTATGCTGCCCTCGGGGTCTGGGATCCCTCAGCTCTCCAGAGTCCTGGCAAACCCCAGCCGCAGGCTGACGTGAGAAGTCGGGGAGCAGCTGAGTCAGGGTGCTACCGGGGTTCAGGTGGGGAGCAGGCGCGGAGTGGAGAAGGGCCTTGCCTCGTCACGGGCTGGCTGCCTCCTGGCTCCTGTGGCCTTCGGCGGAGACCGGGTTCTGTCCTGGTCCCGTCTGGGTTGCCTGTGGCGGCCCCCCACGCCTGGGTCGGGGCCTGCGTGCGCGGCTCTGTGTGAGTGCATCAGCGGGGGGATTCTGTGCCTCTGGCGGGTGCGAGACCAAGGCACAGCGGGGCTGGGCCTGTCGCCAGGGCCACGCGGCTCTGGGGTGAGGACCGGACCCCCCGCCGAGCGTGCGCCCCGTCGCGTTTCCCTGGCCTTCTGCCCCGCTCTGGCCCTCCCTGAGAGTGGCGGCCGCCCCCCGGGCACTGGGTCCGGCCTTGCCAGCGCCCAGAGGCCCAAGCCCTGCAGAGCTGGGGGTGGTGGGCTCCACACACCCCTGGACTCAGTCTGTCCTGCCGCCTAGGACGTGCTCCAGGGGGCTTCTGCTCCTAGTGACGGGTCTGCAGAGGGGTCTGATGCATCTGCAGGGGGCGCCCTGCCCGGGCCTGAGCTGCTCCCCCGGCCCTCCTGCTGTAGCCACTGTACTCGACCTCCCGGAGGTCAGTCTCTGTGTCCGGACGTCCAGGAAGCCTTCCCTCACCCCATCACCACCACGCCCTGAGACCGAGGTAGACATGTCCCCCGAGCGCTTGCTGAAGTGGGGAGTCTGGGCCCTGCTTGGGCGGTGGGAGTGCCGGGGCCAGAGGCGGGACACCGCGAGCTGGCCGTGGGGGAGGGGCCCTAAGCAACTCTGGCCCTGGTCACTGGGCCCGGCCGGGTAGGGGCTGGGTGGCTGGAGGGTTGAGGAGCCTCGTGGCGCAGACCCTGCTTTCTTACTGCCGCCGTGTTACTTGGGGCTCCAGCAGGCCTCCCCGTCCCCCTGGGGCCAGGCCCCGCACCCGAGTATTCCAGGGCGGGGGCTCCTCCCTTCTCTCCGGCAGACCACCGCTGTGCCCTGGTCCCCTGCGGCAGGGAGCCCGTGGCCACCCGACCTGGTCCTCTCACCGTGCCCCCCAGAGCCCCCTCCCCAGCTCCCTGGATGTTATCTGCACGAATAGCACATAGTTAGAAACGCCTCCTGAAAGGCATTTAATACTGTCAGAGGAAAGAAAGTTAGATTACACTCGATTCCTGACATTAATGTGCCACTTAAGATAATTCATCATCTTGCGGTATTAAAGAAGACGGCCCCTCCCCCCAGGACTGCCTGGGCCGTCTCTTAGGAGTGGAAGCCCCTTTTTATGCAAAATGTATTTTTTCCCTACCTGGCAGCTATTCAGCGGGGCTTTGCAATATCTGAACATTTAGGGGGGAGACGTGCTTGTGCGGCGCGAAGACCCTGTCATTTCCCTGCGGTAGTGAGAGGTTTCTCGCAGACGGTGACCCGGGCATTTAGCTGGGACGGCGGAGCGTGGCGTGGGGCTGGCGCGTGCGATGTCCCCTCCCCGCCGGGAACGCGCTCCCATCCACAGGACCCATTTGGCTCCTGAAGCGGCCAGGAGCTCACGCTGAAGAAACGTTGCCCAAAATTACTGGGACGTGCACATTTTCATCTGCTTGGCAGTGGCGTTTGGAAATGAAATAGTTTTGTTCATGTCGTCAGGGAATAAGAGAATCGATTCTCCTCGCCTAATGGAACCCAGGTTCGGAGGAGCTCAGTAGAAAAGTATGTCTTTCCGCGTCTCCCCGGAGGACCCCCCTCTCCTTACGCGGCGCGATTTTGCATGTCAATTTGCCACATGCTGAAGGGACGTAGATGGTGCCTCGTGCGAACGACCCACGGTAAACCAATTTCGCCGGAGTTATGTATCTGTCACTTACAATTAAACCCGTGAAAAATATTGGCTCTGAGATGAGGCTGGTAATTTGATTTACACTGTACTGGAGAAGTCGGAGATTTCACCGGAGAGCGGAGGGCGGTGTCCTCCAGCGGAAACGGGAGTCTGGTGCCTTCTCCTGGGAGGGGCCCTCGGCCAGGGTGGCTTTGCCCTGTCAGCACCCGGCCCCCCTGGGCCACACACAAGATGCGTGGCCCAGGGTGTTTGTTCTCCACGCGGGTTTGGGGGTGTTTGCAGCGTAGCTTGTTCTGGGCTCTTGCATCTTGGTTCCTGGCCCCTCTCCCCTCTGAGCCTTCCGTTCCCTTGAGGGCCTTGGGGCTGGCGGTCCAGCCCCAGGAGCTGGCATGACGTGGGTGGGGCAAGGCTTGCATCTGTCTTTGTGTTTGGGGGACTCACAGTGGCAGAGGCCGCCCGGTGGCCTGTCGGGCCCTGAGCTCAGCCGAGCCCTGTCCAGCCCTGCTCTGTCCCCACCCCGGGCCCCCACCCCACCCCAGCCTCTGTCTCTCTGCCGTCTCCCCTGGCCTGGGGATCCAGAATTCCCGTCTCCTCTGCGATCATCCTGCCCTCTTCCTCCCGGGTTCTGTGCCAATGGGATTGCCTCTGGCGTCCTGCTGACCCGGAGCCCTGCACAGGCGTCCGAGGGGTTTGAGTCTCCCCAGGTGTCCTTGGGGTTCCCAGCGGCTCTGGGGCCAGAAGCACCAGATCCCGTTTCTCCCGAGGGCACCGCGGGCGTCAGGCCCGTCCCCCTCCGTGTGTGTGTCCTTCCCTCGCTCCGCAGCTCCCGCCCGCCGCCCGCCTGAGGTGCAGACGCGGGAGGATGTGCCCAGGACCCTGCGGCCTCTGGCTCGGGGCTGGGAGCTGGGAGGAAGGGCTCCCTGGAGGAGGTGAGGCTGGACAGACACGTGGGGGCTGGGGTGTGGGGCGCCTGTCCCTCCCCTCGGCAGGGAGTCAGCCGCTCATGCGGCCTGCGCGCCCCTCGGCCTGCCCGGCCGCGGCGCACGGCTGTCTTTCCGTGGGGCCGCACCTTGCTGTGCGTGGAGCCCGAGGTCGGGAGTTGGGGGGTGTGGGGAGGCCCCGGCTCTGAGGCAGCCCCTGTCCTCCGCATCAGGGCTGGAGGACACACCTTCAGAGGAGCGTGCGTGGGGTTCTGAGGGGACCCTGCGGGAGGGGCCGGGGCCTGTGCCTTCCTATCTGGTTGGGCCGGGTCTCGCTGCCCCGATCTGCTTGCCCCTCTCTCTCCGCCCCTCTCTGCTTGCCCCTCTCTCTCCGCCCTCGGATTTGGGGTTTGGGATTTCAGGAGACCCACTGGCAGGCTGTGTGCCACGGGTGAGACAGTCGACCTCTCTGAGTGCGTTTCCTCCCCGCTTCTGAAGCCTGTGCGGGCCTGGGGGGGTGGGTCGCCATGACGGCTGGTCCAGCGGGGGGCTGGCGGGCCTGGGGTGTGCCTGTGTGGGGTGACCCTGCTCTCAGAGGCCGCTGTCTTTGGGTTCAGCTCCCTTGGTGCTGTCTCTGCCTCGGAGTCAGCGAGAGGGTGTGGAGGAGCCCCAGGTGGAGGTGGGGTGCGCTCTGGGTACCGGTGGGCCGCCATGACGGCTGGCCCAGCGGGGGGCTGGCGGGCCTGGGGTGTGCCTGTGTGGGGTGACCCTGCTCTCAGAGGCCGCTGTCTTTGGGTTCAGCTCCCTTGGTGCTGTCTCTGCCTCGGAGTCAGCGAGAGGGTGTGGAGGAGCCCCAGGTGGAGGTGGGGTGCGCTCTGGGTACCGTCCTCGTCCTTCTGTCTCTCTGCTCACTGGGGCGGCTGGAGTCTCCTCCCTCCGTCCTGTGCCCCCCCGCCCCCGTGCTCCCCGTTCCGTGCTGACGTGCTCTGTTCCCGGCCAGCCTCTCCTCTCGCTGGCCCTCGTTTTCTCCCTGCCTGGCTGACCTCATATGGGAGGCGCTCTGGCCTGGAGCTGGGGTGCCGGCGCTGCGTTCCTGCGGCGGGGACCCCATGCCGGGGCCTGGCCCACTGTCCTGACTCGCGTGAAGCTCCTCCTGCCCTGTACTTAGCAGCCGCTCAGATGCCCGCCCTGCCCGCCTCCCCAGGTGAAGGTCATGCTGCGGATCTGGCCTGCGCAGGGGGCCCAGCGCTTGGCCGAGTCCACGTCCTTCCTGAAGGTGGACCCGAGGAAGAAGCAGGTGACCCTCTGTGACCCGGCCACGGGACCCCCAGGCAGCGCGGGCCCCCGACACGCCACCACGGCTGCCGTTCCCAAGATGTTTGCCTTCGATGCCGTGTTCCCCCAGGACTCGGAGCAGGTGAGGGTGACGGTGGCGGCCTCGCGGTGGGGGGGGTGGGGCGGGGGCCTTCTCGTGCAGAGCCAGGGCTGGGCGGGGGGAGGAGGCGCTGAGAGGAGGCCGGCCGTGTTTCCCCTTCCTCGCTGGCCTCCCCAGCCCTCGTGGTGTCTCCACCCAGCTCCTGGCCTGGTTCTCAGGCCCAGTTTTTCAGAGCCCATGCCCCGTGGAAGCTTTCCGAGTGGCGCTTCGTTTCCCAGAGATGCTCCTCCATGCGTCCCGTGTGTGCCGTGCACGCGTGCAGCATGGTCTGTGCCCCGCGTGGCTGCGAGGGCGCTGTGACTTCTGTGTGCGCGTACTCTGCGTGTGCCCGTCAGCTGTGTCTGGCTCGTTCTTGCTGTGAGCGTGTGTGTGTCCGTGTCCGGTCCATGTGTGTCGTGTGTCCACATGGAGATTTTTGTGTCCTTGGTCTTGGGTGCCCTGCCGGCCACCTCGTGGACTCACTCTCTGCATGTGATGAGACAGAAGTGGCGGGAGGCCGGGTGGCCGCCTGACTCTGTGCCCCTCCCCCAGGCCGAGGTCTGCTCGGGGACAGTGGCCGACGTGCTCCAGTCGGTGGTCAGTGGGGCCGATGGCTGCATTTTTTCCTTCGGCCCCATGAGCCTTGGTAAATGCCCCTTACCATCCCCTCTCTGCAGTTGCTGGGCGCCATTTCTGGGTGGGGTGGGGGGTGGGCATATCCCATAGGGGCAGCAGGTGGGCACCTGGGGCGGGGGGCTTGTGGAGAGGAAGCTGAAACCCTGTAGGCCTAGAAGCTAGAGCCATGGAGTGGGTCAGAAGAGGCCCCCGGGGTCTCAGTGGCCCCAGGTCGGCCCTGAGGGCCCCGGGCAGGGCCAGGGAGGCAGCTGCCGGGTCTGGCTGGGCTCTGAGGGCTGGTCACGCTGGCCCCCAGGCAAGTCCTACACCATGATCGGGAAGGACAGCTCGCCCCAGAGCCTGGGCGTCGTGCCCTGCGCCATCTCCTGGCTCTTCAGGCTCATCGACGAGCGCAAGGAGAGGGTGGGCGCCCGCTTCTCCGTCCGCGTCTCGGCCGTGGAGGTGTGCGGCCGGGACCAGGGCCTGCGGGACCTGCTGGCCGAGGTGGCCTCCAGCAGCCCGCAGGACGCCCAGTCCCCGGGGGTGTACCTGCGGGAGGACCCCGTCTGCGGGGCGCAGGTACGCCGAGGCCGCCGCGTGGGGAGCGGGGCGGCGGGCTCGGGGGCCGCGTGGGGCGGCGGCTCGGCCCCGAGCCACTCAGGCGCCGTCCCCGCCGTCCGTCCGTCCGTCTGCAGCTCCAGAGCCAGAGCGAGCTGCGGGCGCCCACGGCTGAGAAGGCGGCCTTCTACCTGGACGCGGCGCTGGCTGCGCGCAGCACCAGCCGGGCCGGCGGCGGCGAGGACGCCCCGGGCAGCTCGCACATGCTCTTCACGCTGCACGTGTACCAGTACCGTGTGGAGAAGTGCGGCAGGGGCGGAAGTAGGTGGCCGTGGCGCCTGCGTGGGGTGGGTCGGGCCGCCCTCCCTCTCTGCAGGACTGGCGCGGGCGCGGGCCGCGGGGCGGGGTCTGGGTGCCCCGGGCCGAGCCTTCACCCCCCGGCCCTGCGCTTTCAGTGTCTGGAGGCCGCAGCCGCCTGCACCTCATCGACTTCGGCAGCTGTGAGGGGGCGCCCGGCAGGGGAGGGGAGGCCCCCGGGGGCCCGCCGTCTCTGTCCTTGTCAGCCTTGGGCAGCGTCATCTTGGCCCTGGTCGGCGGAGCCAAGCACGTGCCCTACAGGTGAGTGGTGGGCTCCTGGCCGGGGCCCTGGGCACCCAGCCCAGCCCGCGTCAGGCGTGTCCGGCGTGTCTGTGGTCCCTGAGCCCCTCGGTTCTTTGCGCCTCCATCACCTGACGGGCCTTGCTGCCCGAGGGCTGGGGTGGGGGGGTCCTGGCGCCCGGGGCGTGGGGAACAGAGGTGGGGGTCAGCCCCGACCCCGAGGCTGCAGGCCTGGCCCTGGTCCAGCGAGAGGCCCACCTCCCTCCCTCCAGCCCTGCGGCAGCCCACGCGCCCAGCCTGCCACCCGGCGTCCCTCCTGGGCCCTCAGGCCCTGACCCCCGCCCCTCCCCGGCCCCCAGGGAGCACAGGCTCACCATGCTGCTGCGGGAGACCCTGGCCGCCGCCAACTGCCGCACCACCATGATCGCCCACGTCTCCGACGCGCCTGCCCGCCACGCCGAGACGCTCAGCACCGTGCAGCTGGCCGCCCACCTCCACCGCCTGCGTAGGAAGAAGGTCAAGGTTGGCTCCGCCTCCCGCCTGCCCCTCCCTCTCCCCGAGGGCCCCTGCCTGCACGGTGGGGCTGCTGGGGCCCCGCGTGCCCTGGGGTCACAGGGCTGTGCCCACACGGCCTTGCCCAGAGGCGGCGGGGCCCACGCTCGAGGTCGCCCCAAGCAGAGCCAGACCTGATCGCGCTGGGGGCTGTGGTTGTCTGGCCTCTCTCTGCCTGGCCCAGGGCAGCCCGGTGGGGTGCCCGTGGGCTGTACCCCTCCCAGGCCTGGCCCAGCAGGGCATGCCCCAGGCAGCCCTCCGTAGAGCCGGAGGGTGGAGTTGGGGGCACCCCGGGGTGCTCTGGGTCTGAATCCTGGGTTTGCACTTACTCGCCACGTGCTGAGGGCCCGTGTCCTCTCCTCCCCGTGACTCGGCTTAACGCTTCCTCGGAAGTTGCCGAGGAGGTCCGGTTGTGTTCGGGGCCTGAGACCTTTCGTGCCGGTCCAGTGCTTGGTGGGACACGGTTGGTGGCTGCGCTGTCGCTTCCTTCACCGGAGCGTGGTGTGTGCGGCTGGGGTGCGGGGGAAGGGGGGGGCAGGCGGGGAGGCCGCTCAGGTGGGCCTGCTCTGTCCCCAGTACGCGTCCAGCTCCTCGGGTGGGGACAGCTCCTGCGAGGAAGGCCGTGCCCGCCGCCCCCCGCACCTGCGACCCTTCCACCCGCGCTCTGCAGCCCCGGACCCTGACCGCCTGGCCCCCGGCTCGCCCGGCGACCCCGACTACTCATCCAGCAGCGAGCAGTCCTGCGACACCGTCATCTACGTGGGGCCGGGGGGGGCGGCGCTGTCGGACCGCGAGCTCACGGACGGCGAGGGCCCCCCCGACTTCGTGCCCATCATCCCCGCGCTGAGCCGCCGCCACCCCTCCCGGGGCCCGCGCGACGCTGACCACTTCCGCTGCAGCACCTTTGCGGAGCTGCAGGAGCGGCTGGAGTGCATCCACGGCAGCGCGGGCCCCCCGGGAGGCCTGGGCGGCACCAGCGGAGCCCAGGCCGGCCCGGCCCGCGGGGGCGGGAAGCCCCCGCTGCCCGAGGCTGCGGCCCCCGGGAAAGCCGTGGGCTCCCCGCTGGCCGCCAGCACGCCTCGCGGCAGCCCCGGCCCGGACACCCACCGGGGTGCCCCGGAGCCCTCCAAGGCTGGTGGGGACCAGAGAGAGGACGGCAGTGCCAGGCCTGAGCTGCCTGTGCCGGATGAGACCACGGGGGCCAGAGACAGGAGGCCGCTGCCCAGCCCGGCCCCCCCGCCGCCTCGGCAGCCGGGAGCCGGCGGGGCCCCGGAGGAGCCTGGGGGAGCCGACGGTGTGGGTGTGGCGCGGACACCCCCCGTGGGCATGAGCGGGCAGGAGGGCGGCCCCCGCCCGTCCGCTCGCGGCCGTCGTCTGGAGCGGGGCCTGCTGACCGCCACGGTGACCTTGCGGCAGCCCGTGGCGCTCAACGGCGAGGACGAGCTGGTGTTCACGCTGGCGGAGGAGCTGCCGCTGGGGGCGCCGGCCGGCCCCGGGCGCCCCTCCAGCCTGGCCAGCCTGGGCAGCGGCCGCTCCCTGCGGGCCCCGGGCCCGAGGCCCGTGAGCATCATCGGCTGCATGAGCGACGAGCTCGACGCGTACGCCTCGCAGGCCCCCGGCGGGGCCCGGGCCGGGGCGGCCGGGGCTGGCGGCGGCCACGGCTCCTCCATCAGCCCGGGGCTCAGCGCGGTCAGCGCGCGCACGGCCGACAGCCTCGGCCCCGCCCCGCGGCCCCCCTCGCGGGCCAGCCCGGGCCCCTTCGGCCCCGGCTCGCCGGCGGGGCCTGACCCTCTGGGCTCCCCGATCCTGGACGGCTCCTTGGGGGACAGCAGCTTTCAGTCCTCAGAGCACGACAGACCGGACAGTCCCGGCCCCGCCCAGAGCCCCTGTCCCACGGGGGAGGCCACGGCGGCTGCCAGCCGACCTGGCCGGGAGCCCCACGCCGCGTCTCGACGGGGGGCCGCCCCGGCACCAGCTCTCCACTCCAGCCTTCCCCGCAGACCGAGGACTCCCTCAGCGGCCGGTCGTGCGGGCTGCCCCCGCCTGGCCCCGGGCCCGCCCGGCCCTGGAGGCCTCTTCGAGGACCCTTGGCTGCCGCGGGCGGACGAATGTGGCCCGCTGCCCCTGGCCTCTGCCAGCAGGGCCCCCAGCCTGGCCCCGATGCCGTCTTGTGCCCGCAGGGTGGTGGATGGCTGTGAGGTGGGCAGGGCAGCCCGCAGGCCAGAGGCCGTGGCTCAGATCCCACCGCTGCGGAGGGGGGCCACCACGCTGGGCGTGAGCACGCCCTCCACAGCCTTCGGGGACGCCTCCAGCAGCAAGAAGAGTGTGGCCTCCAAAGGGGACCTCTGCCCGCGGCCTGGCGGGGGGGCGGCCCCCCCGGCCCCGCCGGTGCGCAAGTCCAGCCTGGAGCCCAAGAACAGCGCAGCGCCGGCCCCTCCCCAGGCCGGGAGCCTGGCTTGGGCCGGGGCTGCTGCCCTCCTCCGAGGGGAGGGGGAGGCCAGGCCCGGCGGCCGGGCCGACCACTCCGTCCCCAGGGCCACGTCCAGCCTGAAGGCCCGGGCTGGCAAGGCAGAGGCAGGGTGCCGTCCCGCCACTCACGGGTCTCTGGAGCGGTGCGAGGAGGGCCCGGCGCACGGCAGCAGCAAGGCCAGGGAAGGCCCCGGGAGGCCGGGCCGGGCCGTGCCCAGGTTGGGTGTGCCGCCTGCCAGCCCCACGCCTGGGCCCGCTCCTGCCTGTAGGAGCGGCCCGGCCAAGGGCGTGGGGGCCCCCAAGCCCCCCACCAGCGGGGGCAAGGGCCGCAGCCCGGCGGCCGGCGGGTCCAGGGCTCTGGGTGCTTCGGTGAAGCCGCTGGCCCCTGCGGCGGGCAGGACCCCGGGGGGCCCGGTGACGGGCCCCAGGGTCGCCCCGCGAGCGGTGCCTTGCGTTGGGGCCAAGGCCAGCCGGGGCACCATCATGGGCACCAAGCAGGCGCTCCGGGCCGCCCACAGCCGTGTCAACGAGCTGGCGGCCGGCGGAGGCCGCGGCCGAGGTGGCCCCCTGTGGGGCTCGGCCGACTCGGACAGCGGCAACGACAGCGGCGTGAACGTGGCGGAGGAGCGGCCGCCCGCGGGCCCGGTGCTGCCCTCTCCGTACAGCAAGGTGACGGCCCCGCGGCGGCCGCAGCGCTACAGCAGCGGCCACGGCAGCGACAACAGCAGCGTGCTGAGCGGGGAGCTCCCGCCCGCCATGGGCCGCACGGCCCTCTTCTACCACAGCGGCGGCAGCAGCGGCTACGAGAGCATGCTGCGCGACAGCGAGGCCACCGGCAGCGCCTCCTCGGCCCCCGACTCCATGAGCGACAGCGGGGCCGCGTCCCCGGGCGCCCGCTCCCGCAGCCTCAAGTCCCCCAAGAAGAGGGCCACAGGTGGGTGGGGCCCGGCCCCCGCAGGGCCCCGGCCCGGCCGCGCTTGACGGCTGGGCGCCACCGTCGTGGATCCCAGCGTAGGCGGCCCTCGCGGTTTCGCAGACGTGCCTGGGGCTGTTCAGGCTGTGGGTGTGTGCAGCCCCTGCCATCCGTAGACGCACCCAGCGTGCGCCCGTCTCTGATCCCCGCGCTGTCTCTGAGGCTGGCTCCCCCCCTCAGAGCGGGCTGGCGGGGGTGGGCCCACGCGGGGCACCCTGCTGAGGCGTGGGGAGCTGGGAGAAGACGGGTCTGGGGCTCCAAGCCTGGTGCCCCCCCCCCGCCCCCGGGGCTGGTGCCCAGCCGCCTGGGAGCCGCCTGCTGTGCTGTTCCTGCCTCCGTCCCCTGGACCTTCCGTCTCTGGGGACCCGGCTAGGGCGGGCCTGTTTCTCAGGCTGTGTGTGGCTGGGGGGATTTGGCCACTGGCTGATGTCCTCCCGGGGGGCGGGGGGGGGGGCACGCCCTGGCCGAAGGTGGGCTGGGAAAGCAGGAGGCCTGCGTGGGGAGCAGGGAGGGGCGTGCTGGGAGATGTGGGTGGTGCCACAAGCGTGGGCCTGGCTTGGGAGTCTGTCCGGGGGCGGGGGCGGTAGAGACGGTTGCGATTAGGAAGCAGCGTGGCCCCTTAGGGTGTCGGAGGCAGTCCTCCGGGGCTGGCGGGTGTGACCTTGAGGCTGCTGGCCAGTAGGGAGGGTGTGGCCGTCCAGGCGGGAGGCGGCTGGGGGAGGGGCGGGGGGACAGGAGCCCATCTGTTCCACTGGGCAGACGGGGTGGCCGGGTTTCCGGCCGGCGCTAGGCTGAGCGTTTCAGGATTGGGCGGGCCCCCGTGCGCTCTGCCTGTCAGGACCGCAGCCCGGCGCCCCCCTCAGTCCGGGGCCGGGGGTGGGGCCCGGCGTCTGCTCCCCCAGCGCCCGGCTCTCTGTCGCAGGTCTGCAGCGGCGCCGGCTGGTTCCGGCCCCGCTGCCCGATGCCGCCGCCCTGGGCCGCAAGCCCAGCCTCCCCGGCCAGTGGGTGGACCTGCCGCTGCCCCTGGCTGGCTCGCTGAAGGAGCCCTTCGAGATCAAGGTGTACGAGATTGATGACGTGGAGCGCGTGCAGCGGCACTGCCTGCCCCCCAGGGAGGACCCGGCCGAGGTCGGTCCTGGGAGGGCGGGGCGGGCCCCCGGGGTGTGGCGGGGCCGCCCACTGACCTCACCTTGCCCTCTTGTCCGCAGCCCTCCCAGAATGCAGAGAAGGTAGGAAAGGCCCCGCTCGGCCCTGAACCCCCGGCATCTCCCGATGGCCCCTGTGGGCCGAGTGGGGGGCTGGAGGGGTCCTGAGGCCAGCGCCCTCGTGCCCTGGAGTTACGCCGGGGTGTGGGCGTGCTTCCCTCCGCCGTGGCCACTCGTCCTGGGCCCGGGTTCCAGACAGGCACGGGCTGCTTTGGGAGCACGTGGCGTGAGCCCCCTCGGGCGGGGGGGGCCCAGGTCCTACCCCTGCCCGCCTCTGAGGCCCCGCTGTGCGCCGGCCCGGGCCCGGGGGGTGGAGCGAGGCTCACGGAGCCCCTGGGCGCGGGCCGTCCACCGTGCCTGAGCCCACCCGCCGCCGTCCCCGCCGCCCAGGGCCCGGCGTGCGTCAGTGCGAAGTTGCGGCTGGCCGAGCGCAGGCTGCAGCGGCTGCAGGAGGTGTGGGCCAAGCGAGAGGCGCTCCGCGAGGAGCTGGCTGAGACCCAGGGCCGGCTGATGGTGGAGCCCGGCCGCTGGCTGGAGCACTGTGAGTCTCCCCGCTCGTCCCCCCGCGTCCCGGGAGGCGCGGGCGCAGGACCCCAGGCTCCGCGCCCCACCTGCGCCCCAGTCCAGCCACTTCACCCCGCCCCAGGTGGGGACCCAGAGGCTGGGAGGGAGAGAAGCACTCCCTGGGCCCTGCGGGGACCGCGGCCTGACCGGCGGTCTGCCGTCCGTCCCTAGTCGAGGTGGACCCGGAGCTGGAGCCCGAGTCGGCCGAGTACCTGGCGGCCCTGGAGCGCGCCACGGCCGCCCTGGAGCAGTGCGTGAATCTGTGCAAGGCCCGCGTCATGATGGTCACCTGCTTCGACATCAGCGTCGCCGCCGCCACCGCTGCCCCGGGGCCGCAGGAGGTGGACGTCTGAGGCCGGGCACTGGGACACGGGGGAGGGGACGGGGGTGTCGGGGGCGCGAGGACGGGACGGGGATGGAGCGAGGATGTGGCAGGGGTGGCGGGGCGAGGACGCGGAGGGTCCGGTGGGACCCGCGGGTCTGGGAGGCGATGGCGCGTGAGGCAGGGGAGGGGCCGGCCGAGCACGTGGACGGAGGAGCGAGCGAGCAGGACACGGGAAGACTGTCGCCCCCGGACAGCAATGCAAGTGCCTTTAACCTTGGACTGGATTTCTCTCCTTTTTGCGTTTGGTGCTAAGGACTCAAGACACCAGCAGACGGTGCGCTGGGGCCGCCGGCCCGGCCGTTTGATCTGATCGCGCCTTCTTGACAGCCAAGCAGTTCCATGTAGCAAGACAGCCCCGGGCTCGCCGGGCTCTGGTTTGGGATTCAGGGTTGCTCTTCTTTCATAGCTGTTCTCTCTCAGCAGAGCCCGCCTTGGTGGTCTCCAGACCCTCGGCCTGCATGCGTTCTCTGCGCAGATTGAACCGGTGGGGTCTTCCAGGCGGGGATGGCCGACCCTCCTCTCCCCAGGACCTGCTCTGTTCTGAGGTCACCAGGAGGGCGGCGCCCAAGGGCTGAGCTGAAGGCACCTGGCGCCTTCTTCCACGGCAGGAATTCTTACCAAAACCACAAGCAACAAACAAACCAACACACACGAAAATCGGGGGGTGGGGGGGGGGAGGGTTTTGTAAAGGTTCTGTTAGGTTTGTATTTTTATATCGTTTTGCCTATAAATGAGGTATTTGCAGTCGGAATTTGAAGACAAATGATCTATGTTTTTATGGTTTTCTATGGAAGGTGTCCCTCCGGCCGGACTCTTTCTGGGGGGTCCCCAAGCAGGGCGAGGGTCCTGGGGAGGCACTTCTTGCCAAATGTAGACCAGGGGTGAGCCTGCTGACGAGCGGGACATTCCCGTCACTACGGGTTCTGTTTTCTGATCGTCGTGTATTTTCTAGGGTTGTCCCAGCCTTTGTACAAACGTGTAGATAATACCTTGCTACAGCTTTTATTTGTGAATAAAAGATGCATCCATTGTTCACGCGGCTCCTGAGTTCACTGGGCGTGCAGTCCTCTGAGGGTCCCGGGGCGAGGGGGCTGCCGAACGTTGGAGGGGATGCGTCCACGGGGTCAGAGGGTCGGGGGCAGCGGGGGACCCTCCCTCTGCTCACAAACCCGACGGCAGCCCCTGCAGGGACCAGCGTTGTAGGCGAGGAGGCACTGACCGGGAGGGGGTTCTCCCGCAGGCTGGGATTCAAGCCCCCATCTCCTCTCTGTCCCCCTCCGCAGCCACTCCGTCTTGAGTCGCCCCGGCTCTCGGGGTCCTGAGGCAGGGAGCCAGGGGCAGGGGCTGGGCTGATGGGAAGCAGCATTTTCTGGTGGGCTCCTGGCCCCCTTCCCAGAGGTTATGTTAGCTGGGGAAGTCCTGGCAGCGGCCATGGTGACGTGACCCCTCGGGAGACCCCCACCTGCCTTTCCAGGAGGGAGACGAGCAGACACTCCACGGGCACGTCAAGGTTCAGGACCCCCTGAGCTGGAGGGGGTCCCCGCCCAGCACAGCCACCCTCCCCACTCCGCCCCTCTCTGCTGTGCTCAGGCCGCCCTACCCGGTGGCCCGGGATGCTCCCTGGCTGCCGTCCCCACCCCATCTGGGTGTCCCCGCCGCAGGCACCCACGCGGGCACCTCGAGGCCCCGCCCAGCCAGCCGGGCCTCTCGCAGCCCCTACGTACGCCTGGGACTTCCCCTCCGGGCGGCGAGTGTCGGGGGGCCCCTCCTTGGTGGCCTGGCTGCCCCGGGCTGCATCCACCCGGCACGTCACACCCTGTTTGGTCTCAGCCCGTTTCCCGGCCTCGATGGGGCCTCTCGGGGGCGTGGTGGGGTCTGAGTCATGGTTGCACCCCCTCATCGGGCACAGGGCTGGACCCCAGGGGGGCCCCGGGGGCACATGCTGGATGAATGAACGAGCGAACAAGCGAACGAGGCCTCGCCGCAAGGAGCGTCCCCCTGGGACAGAGCAGGTCCAAGACCGAGAGCGCTTAACCGTTTGCAAGATGCTTCCCTGGACCCTCCCTGTCCTCAAACAGGCCCGGCCCTTTGTGTGGCCGTGTGGCCCCCGTGGTCCAGCCCCAGGGTCGCCCATACCGAGCCCCCCGCCCTGGGCTGCCTCCTTGCTCTCTGCTGTCGACGGCATTTGGGGCCCCTGGGATCGGGGTCGCATGTCGGCCGAGAGGCACCAGGACCCTGGACCCCCCTCCCCACCCTGCAGGCCCTCCCTCTCTGTTCTGAGGCCAGCCGGATGCCTCCCAAGCCTTCTTCTCTGTCACTGAATTTGGGGGGTTCTGGGGGTTGGGACAGGTGTGGTGGGACTTGGGGTGGGATGGGGAGATAGATCCTTTCGGGACCTGTTATCTGAAGGGAGGGGCTGAGAAGACCCCCTGGTCTGTGGATCTGGCGATCCAGGCTCTGACCCTGCGGTGTGGAGGTGCTGGCCCGGCTAGGTGGCGCTTCCACCCTGAGGGGCCAGGGCTCCATGCTCAGGGACCAGGGCTGGCCTGTGGGCCCGGGATCCGCTCTGAGGGCCGTGCTCTTGCTCCCAGCATGCCCTGCACCGTCTCACCTGGGCTGTGTGGGGGATGGGATGGTGCGTGGGGCATGCTGGGCGGGTCCCTCTCTTCCGCGTAGAAACCCCTGCTCCCCTACCTGACCCCCAGTCACTGAGGGGCCCAGAGCCTGCTTGTCACCGAGGGGGCCCCTCCTGCCCTTGATCCTCCTGGAGCCCCGCCCAGCACCTGTCCTGGGTGGGGGGTCTCTGTGGGGCAGGCCCCGGCTGGGGCAGTTGAGCTTTGGGGCCAGCGGAGCCCCTTCGCAGAGTCCAGGGGAGGCTCGGGAGGGCAGCGCCTGCTCTTCTGGACGGGGACCCCCTCTCCTGGGGCTAGCGTGGGAGCCTGGGCGGTCTTTCATCGGGACCATCAAAGCCCTCAGCCCTGTCATTACAGGCTGGGAGCCCAGCCGGGGAGCAGCTGTGAGGACGAGAATGCCCATTTTACAGATGGGAAAGCTGCAGCGGCGCGGGACCCAGCTCCTTGAGCAAAGCCCGGGCCGCCCCCTGTCATGCTGCGGGCGGGGTCTGTGGGCGTCCTTCTCATTCAACATCTGCGGAAGCCACGACACCCAGAGGGGCAGGTCCCTCCTCCTGGGAGGCGAGGACGAGGGGCGTTCCCGGTGGAGGCCCAGGACCAGCAGTCTGAGGTGCAAGCAGAGGGCGGGGGGCTGCCTGGGCCGCTCGGGACAGGGGCATGAGCCCACCCAGGCGAGGTCTCTTGCAGCCTCCGAGGCGCCCGCCTGACTCACTCTGTGAGTTCAGGCCTGCTCCGCCCGCCTCCCGCCCCAGCCCCGGGCACCAGGAGGCCACGTGGGGAGGCGGGGCTGGGGGGGGGGG
>NC_041224.1:181214837-181216651 GCF_002837175.3 Physeter macrocephalus
CGGGCCCGCCCCGCCCGCCCCCCGCCCCAGCCCCGGGCACCGGGGGGCCCCGGGGGGGGGGGGGGCGGGGGGGGGGGGCGTCGGGCTGGGCTGGGTGACGGGGGGCGGGGGCCTTACCAGGCTCAGCGGTGGCTGGGAACAGGCCTGAGCCAGGGAGGGGGGGCGGGCTGGTGGGGCGGGACTGAGAACCTGGCCCGCGGCCCCCGGGGGAGACCTGCCCCCTCCTTCCTGGGCCTCATCTGGACCCAGGGGCGTGCTGACCCCTGCCCAGTGCTTCAGGCACCAGGAGAAGAGTCTGGATCTTGGAGAGCGAGCGTTGGGTCCTCTGAGCCTCTTCCTGTGGTCACCCAAGCCGTGGCCCTGGGGAGGCTGGCAGCAGTGGGCACGGTGGAGGGAGGGACCGAGCAGTGTCAGCAGAGGTGTGGGAGCCTGGCCGAGCGCCCACGGCCTTCTGGAGCCCGGGCTGCAGCAGGCTTCTTGCCTGCCTCGGGCCCTTCTCCGCCCGCGGGGCCACCTGTCTCCTGGGCTCTGGCCCCAGTGACGCCAGCGGTGGGGGCTTGTTCCCTCCTGACCCATGTCCTCCCTGGGAAATGGGGGTGAGGTCACGTCAGCCGCCCCCGTGGGGCTCCCACTGGGCCTGAGCCCTGTGGCCTGGAGGGGTGGAGTGATGGCTCCTAAATAAACAGCAGTGACCCACCGCCCACCGCCCCTCGGGGGCACCTGGAGCTCTCCTGAGGTCTGGGGCAGGGGCAGCGGAGAGCAGCGGCCTCGGTTCCCGCCTGTTTATGCCACCGTCTGTGTGCTCATGGCTGGGCGTCTGTCCCGCCCCTGGGTCTCCCCGCAGTGCCGAAACCCCTCGCCGGCCTCCTGGTGCACGCTGCCATCCAGGGGTGCATGCCCGACCTGTCTCATGGTGCGTGACACTCGCATGGGATCCCTGGCCCCATGGTCCCAGGGGAGTTCGAGGCCCCCCAGTGGGATCTCCCTGCAGCCCTGGGTGGGGGAGGGTTTGTCTCACGGGTGGAGACCCCGCTACTTGCCCCAACAGGGTGCCCGGAGCCCCCGGGGGCCGGGCCTGGGCCCTGGAGTCTGCTCCCGGCAAACAGGAAGCTCGAAGGGTGACTTCTCCCTCCTGATATTGTGTTTACCAAGGCGGGATCCAGGGCCCGTTTCCACACAGGAAACCCAGGAGGCTGGGAGGGGGCCGGGAAGGAATTCCCTGGGCTGGCCAAGAAGCTCGGCTTCCTGTGGGTCAGGCCTGTAGAGTGGGGGGTGGGGGAGGGGATGGAGCAGCCAAGAGCTCAGGGAGGCCCCTCCCCACTCGGAACTCAGGGCTGGGGGCCCTGGAAGGCCTGTGCCCCCCAGCCCCCTGTGGTTGGGGACACTAAGGCCCAGGCCCAGGGACTATCTCCCTACCAGACGGGCAAAGGGCCAAGGGGCATTGCGTCTCCCCCTCCCCAGAGTCCAGTGTGGCCTGGCACAGGGGCAGGTGGGCGCACAGGGGCGTTGGAGGTCTTGGGGAGGGGTCTTCTGGGAGGGGGTGGGAGCCGGGGTGGGGCCTCCACATGCGCTATACCTGGAGCCTGCCCTGCGGGCCCTCCCTCTGTGCCCGCCGCCCTGCCCGGGGGCCACCCACTTCCGCGCCCCACTCCAGCCTTGGGCAGCCAGAGGGTCCTCCTCAAACTTCCTTCTGACCAGGTTACTTCATCCCAGATTAAAAACCACCAATGCTCTGCTCAGCCTTCCAAACAAAGGTGGGCCTGGTAGCCAGGCCTGGAGGCCTTCCTGAATGTATGTCTTCCGCCCTCCCCTCC
>NC_041224.1:181216985-181223871 GCF_002837175.3 Physeter macrocephalus
CCCCTCCCCCTCCCCCTCTTTACCTGGAGAAACAACCCCCACAGTGACAAGCACAGAGTTTCATTATGTACCCACCACCCAGCTGCACCAAACCTTAGCCTCCTGCTATCCTGTATTTGTTTCAGAATCACCTTTCGAAAATAAACTTTATCTTAGATTTATAGAAAAATTCAGAAGATAGTACAGAGAGTTCCCATATACCCCATATCCAGGTTCCTCTAATATTAACATCTTACATTAGTGTGGTGTTGTACATTTGTTATAATGATAATTATTATTAACTGAAGTCCATTCTTTGTTCAGATTTTCCCTAATGTCCTTTTTCTGGTCCAGGGTCCCACCCAGGGTAACACCGTGAAAGGGCGGTGGCACTAACGTAAATGATTTGTAATTATCCTACACCAGTGAGCTGTTAATTATACCATCACTTACATCTACTGGTATGGACTTGCGGATATTTGTTTTATACTTTGGGTTATAATCCAATACTACTTAATTTTGTTGCTAAAATCCCTCCAGCTTTGGCCACTGGCAGCCCTTGCATTTGGCCGGAGTCACTTTTAAAGTCCTCGATGGTTGCATGGAGGCCCTTGTGCCCTCCCCAGGTGGCCCAGTCTGGAATGGGCGGCCCACCAGCCATCCAGTGGCAGACTCGGGGCCCCCTCCCCGCCCCGGCCCGCCCGGCCTGGCCTTTCTGCTGACTCTGTGTCGGTGGCCGCAGGGTCCTCACCAGCCTCCCACTGGACGTCCTGTGCCCGTGGGCCTGGGTCTCCAGCACTGGGAGGCCCCGAGCCCCTGAAATGACAGCTGTGAGGGCTGAGGCCCTGGGGGCGCTGCAGTCTCTGAGTGCCCAGGTGGGGGGAGCAGTCAGCCTAGGTCCCCTCCTGGGGCTCCCTGAGCGGAGGGGCGCTCCGGGGGACAGGGACTGCGCCGGGGAGGCACCCAGGCCCCACGTCTGAGCAGCCCTGGAGATCTGGGAGTGGTGATGGCGTCCTTGGGGGTTGCCCGAGGCTGGGTCCGTCTCCTCCAAGGCCGGGTGCCAGGCTCTGGGCCTCACAGTGGACTCAGTGGCTGACCCAGGAGGCGGCCTGCTGGCTGGAGGGCTTAGGGCTGCAGCCTCAGTGCCGACGAGGCGGGTCTAATAGCTGGTGTGACCTGGCCACCCGGCCCGGCCCCGGGGCTGGAGAAGGGGTAGCAACGCCCCTGAGAACCCACAGGGCGGCTCCAGCGTGAGGTCACCCTATACCCGCCTTCACGCGCTCATCACTTGGGGAATGTGAGGTCAGCTGGGACATGCCACCCACCCCCTGGGCAGCCAGGCCTCCTGCCATTGGTCATCTGGTCTGCCCACCGCCTCCAGCCGTCTCCAGGCACAGCCATTTGCCCACACCCCCAATCTGGAGGAAGGCAGCCTCTCCCCTCACTGGCTCCTGCTTTTCTCAGCTATTTGGGAAAACGTGGTCCAGGTTAATACATGGTTTCAAATGTCCTCTGAAGACGACCTAGGTGCTCCACCGAGAGAAAACTCCCAACCTGGGGGCAACTGGTGACCCGAGCACCCCCAGAATGGACCCCTGGGTATGGGGCCTGAGGCAGAAGTGACACTGTGGGTCCCGGGCAGGTCCCCCTCCTGTGCCTTGATTTCCCCTCCCGTGGAAGGAGCCACTGCCGGGCTGTGTCTGAGACACCCAGACAGCGGACACAGACCTCTTTGGTTCGGAATAAATCTCTCCGCTTTCTCCAGCAGCTGAGACATGGGGCAGTACTTCTTGCAGCCTCGGTGGCCAGCTGGGGAGGCTGCTCCGCCTGGCAGAGGGGGGATGCTCTAAATGCTGTGGCTGGTGCTGTTTTGTGGGCCTGCCTGTGCTGTCCCAGGGCTGGCTGGCATCTTTACACGGCAGGATGAGCCTCGGCTGAGAATTCGGGACTGGATGGGGATTGTCTACAGCCTGAGCCGGCCCCGCCCGCCCACCCACCAGCCACACTGTGTCCCCTGAGCCGGGCCCGGATCGGCCGCCCTCTGCGCCCCAGACTGAGGTCGAGCAGAGGCTGGTGCTTCCTCCACGTCCTTGCAGTTTGGCCTCAGGAAGGAATTCTCGCGGGACACGGTCAGTGGTGGGGGCTTCCCAAGCCCTGTGTGCCCAGCCCAGGCTGGGCTGAACCCAGGGGGACAGAAGATGCAGACCCAGGTCCTGCAGCAGGGAACCGGGGGTGGGGGCAGGAGGGATCTGTGGGTGGTGGCCTGGAGCCTGGAGATGTGAGGAGGCCGTCCTGCGCTGTGCTTCCCAAGGCTGCCGGCAGAGCGTCAGGGTTACAGGCGGGCTCTGGCACCAAGCCTGGGTGCGAAGCCCAGCTCTGCACCTGGGGTTTCACCATCTCCAAAACAGGGCAACAAGGCCGTAGTGAGGGTCACGGGGGCTCCATGCGCACAATTCTTCACCTGTGTCGGCAAGCGCCCGCCTCTGTTGTGCTAACATCGGGGCAGGGCTGACTCACCGTCCCGCCCCCATCCACCTAGGGCGCACAGCGCACCCCGAAAGCCAGGCTCCCCGAGGGGCTTTCCCGAGTCGCTCCAGCCCCTGGGGAGCCTGCTGCCTCCTTCCCAGGAGCAAAGGTTCCGGCTCCATTTCTCGCCGCTCATCTCTGGGTGATTCGATTTGCCCAGAAGTGGACACAGTCCTAATGACGTGCGGAGCTCCGGGGCTCCTACGGGGATGAGTGGAGCCGAGGGGGAGGGGCGGCCCATGGAGGGAGGGGGCGGGGCCGCGCTAGGAGCAGCGTAAGGGTCAGGCTCTGACGAGGGCCCTGCAGGTCTCCCGAGGGGGTGCTTAGTGGCAGCCCTGGGATGGGAAACTGACCCGCCTGGGGGCCCGCTTAGCTGTGATGTCACCTGCCGGTCCCTGCTGGTCACCACGCATCGGTGACTGTCCTAGCAGGACACATTTGGAATCCCCTGAGCCTCCATGTCTGTCTCACCAACCCCTCCTTGAGCTCCCATCAGGCCCCCAGCCTCCAACCCCGACAAGAACCTCAGCCCCTTTGGGTACCTGGGTGGCCGCTGCCTGGATGGGCTGCCGGGAAGATTGCTGACCGGGGCCCACCGTGCCCCAAGGCCTGCTGGCCGCTCCTGACTTCAGGACCACCCGCTGCCTACATGTGTGGCCCGTTTCCGGGGTCCTGGTCCCTAAACCGCCCTGCAGACGGGCGACCCTGCTCTCGCCTCTGTTAGCGAGAGTCTGCCGGTGGCTCTTGCTGGCTGAGCCTGAGACTTTCCTCGGCGGCGGATCCAGGCTCAGCCAACACACTCATCGGCTGGGCCTGTCACAAAAGGCTGGTCTCGTGCACATGCTGGCGGGTGTCCCTCCCGCAGCCAGGAAGCACAGCGTCGCCCCAGTTCCGTTTCTGGAGCAGGACAGAGCCAGGTCTGTGGCCTGGTTCCTGCACTTCCTGCTGAGTGATGCTGGGCGGGGGTGTGACCTCACCTCTCTGAGCCTCAGTCTCCTCCCTGGGAAAGTGAAGAGGAACAGCAGGCCATCCCTCAGGGTGGCAGTGAGGGGGACTGAGGGAGCACTCAGGGACCCAGAGCCTATCCTTGGAGGCCAGGCACCTCCCGGCCCTGCCTGCCTGGGCTTCTGGCATCTCTGCTCCCTGCATCCGCTTCTGGGCTCGGGTTTCTGGGGCCTTCTGGGGGCTTCCCGGCTTTTCTGGAGGCCGGGCGGGACCGACCCTTTCAGGGACGTGAGCCTAGATGTTCCCGTGTCTCTCAAGCCTCCGGACCCCGCACTGGTCCACTCAGAAGGGTGCACCGGACAGTGGGAGGCCTGGCATCTCCCACGGATGGACCGTTCTGGGCTGTGTCGTGCTGGGGGGATGCTGAGGTGCCCCCAGGGCCTGGTGAGCTCCAGCTGGGGACTCCCGTTCTCGAGCCCTTTGGGCCTGGAAACCCCAGCCTGAGGGAGGCCCCGAAATCACACCTCCTGGTCCCCAGGTCTGGGGTGGGGTTGTCTCAGAGCAGCAAAGCAGATGGCTGTGTGCTGGGCGGCCCGGCAGGTGACCCCTCCTCCGAGGCCCAGGAACCGGGGCGGGGGGTGCATCTCACGGTCCCATCTCCCTGCTGGCCCCCCTGCCGTGCTCTTTTCTCTGTCCTTGGAGAGAACAGCGTCTTCTCCTCCATCAGCCAGAAGGGAATCGGGAATCTGGGAACCATCGGCAGCAGGACAAGTGGGCCGGTGCCCCTGCCTGGCCGGGGGTGGGGGGGCAAGGCTGGCCTCATGTTTCAGCCCCGTGTGAGCCGAGGGTGGGCCCTTCTACCCACAGTTCGCTGTTTCCCTGTAAACACCACGGTGACCCCGAGGGCCTGCCCTGAAGACCCCCGGTTGGCTTCACGCAGGGGTCGGCGGGGGCAGCTTCCCAGGGCTGGCAGATGTGTGAGGGGAACCAGGAGGTCCTGGGGCCAGTCCCGGGGACCCCAGGCCCCTCCGTGGGCCATGACAGGCCGTGAGGGCTGGGAATCTGGCGCGGCTCTGAGCCCTCGGGGGAAGGTCCAGACTCAGCCAGTCCCGGGCAGGGCCCAGGGCCGGGGCGGGTGGGTGGCAGGCGGGGACGTGGCCGCTGGCCGAGCGCGGCTGGAGCATCGCAGTGTTTCCTTATTTCACATTATGCTGATCGCGTGGGGAGATTCAGTCCCCGGGGAAACGCGTGTCAGGCCATGCGATTTGTTAATAAGCTGAGGAAGATAATGAGCTTGGTGGGAAGCACGCCTCCCCCAGAAGCACAGATTCATTACTCGGCGGGCACGGGCACACATACACGCACGCACACGCGTGCAGGTGCGTACACGCACGTGGGGCCTCGGTCCCGATGCTCTGTGCTTGTCGTGTCAAAGTTCCTGGAATCCCGATGTCGGGTGAGTCTTTCCCACCAGGAGCCCTGCTCTCAGCCTCTTTCCCCACCGCCCCCGGTCCTGGAGGGACAGCCGGCCGGCCGGCTCAGGGGCTCCGTGGCAGGAGTAGTGACCTTCCAAGCAGTGAGCGTGTGACACCTGAGCAGAGGATGGGCGGGCGGGGTGTCCCAAACTCGGCACCGCCGGGTGCCTGGGGCTGTTGGAATGCGGAGTCCAGATTCTGGAGCAACAGGGCAGCAGGAGGGCCCCTGAGCTGCTGCCGGGGAGAGGGCGGGGCTCTGTGCTGCAGCCGGGCTGGGCAGGCGCCCTTGGCTGACGCTGGGGTTGAGAGAGCAGGGCCCAGTGGGCACCTTGGTCTGTGGAGGCCCGTGGACCGGCTGCCCCCTCGCCAGCCTCCCCGCTGGGCTGCCTAGGGGTCTTTAAGTGTAATTTAAGAATCCCCCCAGTTAGCCACGCTGGCTGACAGCTGCTGAGCTGCTCCTGGGGCAGTGGGATGAGCAGCTCTCCTTCCGTCTCCCGTGGGGGCAGGCGGGGGTCCAGGCGCCCGGCAGTCAAAGCTGAGGTGATGAAGCTCTGCAGGGGAAGCCCTCCTTTTTGGAGCCCCCCGGGGGCGGCGGGCCCGGGGCCGGGAGGAGCAGGGGTCAAGGGGGCTGCAGGAGATGGGTGTGGGCGGTGGCGCTCGGGCCCCAGGACCGTCCAGGGCGAGGGCAGCCACCTGGCGGGCTGGGTGGACGCTGTCTGCGGGGCACGCACCTGTAAGAAATGATTCTTCCCTCACCCTTTCTCTGGGTTTGTTTCTCCAGAAACGTTCCTCTCCGCAGCCCCTGCGGCCCCACGGCAGGGAGGGGCCTGGCTCCAGAGAGGGCTGCCCCCAGTTCCTGTAGCTCCTGCCCCTTTCCCGGGGTCTGGCGGAGGCGGGGGCCAGCTGTCAGCTCCGAGCCCCAGAGTCTGGACAGCCTCATTCAGCAAGGGGAGGGCAACTGAGGCGAGGGCCGCGGGCTCGCGCCCAGGTCTCCCAGGCAGTTAGAGGGGTCAGGACTGGGCCGGGGCCCGAAGGTCTCCAGCACCTCCCTTTCCTGTCCTGTCTGTCCCCCTGCCCCTGCCTGCTTCCCCTTGTCCTCTCTCTTTGTCCCTCACGATGGGCTCTGTCCCCGGCCCGTTTAGTGTCCTCACAAGCCATGGTCACCGGCCCCAGTCCTCCCTGGCCGGCCCTCCCTGGGTGCCGTGAGCCAGGACCCAAGCGTCTGGCTTCCAGGCCTGGTCCTGGCACTTAGAGCACAAGGGGCTTCTCCCAGGAGGCCCCCTTTCTGTCCCCAGGCACCAGGAATGGGGCGGGGGGAGGAGGGGAGGGGTCAAAGGGCTGTTCTGGCTCAGGCTGCCTCCCTGCCCCCCTCAGAGCCAGCCTCCACCTGCCACGCTCTCTGGGAGGCTCTGGTCTCCATGCCTCCCTCTAACCCCCATCAGCACCCTGCCTGTAACGGGGCCTCGGGCAGCAGGGCAGTGTCTCCTGCCCCCCCAACTGGCAGGCGCCCTGTGTCCCCTCTCCCAGTGCGGGGGTCAGGACTGCCTTGCAGGGAGGAAGGTGTAGGTGAGGTCTGAGTGAGGCACAGGTGAGGGGGCCGTTCCTTTGGGTGGGTGATGGCAACTTCCTGAAGTTTTTCATCTACTCCAGGCCTTCACCGTGAGCTCTGCTCAAACCGCCAACTCCCGTACCAGCTGCCCCTCGGTGGCGCCTGGGGTAGTGAGACCTTCCTGCTTCTGGGCGCGGGGGCGCTCTGTGCCTGTGACGGTCTGGGGTCTGGGGTCTGAGGGTCTCAGGGCCCGCAGGTATGGGGGATTGGGGGCCTGGGGGCCTGGGGGCCTGAGGGTCTGGGGCTCTGAGGGTCTGGAGGTCTGGGGGTCTGAGGGTCTGGGGTCTGAGGGTCTGGTGGTCTGGGGTCTGGGGGTCTGGGGTCTGAGGGTCTGGGGCTCTGAGGGTCTGGA
>NC_041224.1:181224159-181229701 GCF_002837175.3 Physeter macrocephalus
TCTGAGGGTCTGGGGGTCTGAGGGTCTGGGGGTCTGGGGGTCTGAGGGTCTGGGGTCTGAGGGTCTGGGGGCCTGGGGTCTGAGGGTCTGGGGGTCTGAGGGTCTGGGGGCCTGGGGGTCTGGGGGTCTGAGGGTATGGGGGTCTGAGGGTCTGGAGGTCTGGGGGTCTGAGGGTCTGTTGGTCTGGGGTCTGGGGGTCTGAGGGTCTGTTGGTCTGGGGTCTGGGGTTCTGAGGGTCTCGAGGTCTGGGGGTCTGGGGGCCTGAGGGTCTGGGTGTCTGAGGGTCTGAGGGTCTGGGGGTCTGGGGTCTCAGGGCCCGCAGGTATGGGGCCTGGGGGCCTGGGGGCCTCAGGGTCTGGGTCTCTGCTGCAGTGAGGCTCTAGGTGTCTCAGGGTCTGTGATCTGAGGGTGAGAGGGTTTAGGAATCTGAGGGTCTAGCTCAGGTCTGTGGGCTGCTTTGGAGTTTCCCTTGAAGGGAGCTGGAGTTTGGTGCAAGGGTTTTCTGTTTGAAGCTTCTATTGGCCCCAGCTGGCCATGCAAGGGGCAGGTGGGCCTCCAGGGGCCCCTGGCCTCCCAGTCTAGAGTCTTGGGCAGACTGGCCCAGACCCCAGGGGCATCCCCAAAGGCGGTGGGCCAGGGGTCCCCATGGAGGCAGCAGGTGTGGGGCTCGGGAGGGGGCAGTGAGGGAGGGGCAGGGAAGCTTCTGGGGCTGGAGTCAGGGTGGAGCGGGCCGGATGGAGGGGTGGGGGCAGGGCTGAGACCTATGCAGTCCCAGAGCCACTCTCGGGGTCCTCACTGCTTTCATGCTCAGCTGCGGCCACCTTGAAGTTCTCAGTTCCTAGCCCTGGGGGAGTGAGGCCCCAGCTGCTCCCCGCTCCCTGCCTGAACCCCAGTCCCTCCATTCTGACTCTTCTCCCTGCTCCCCAGCCGATGCTGCAGAAGGAGCCTGTGGGGGCGCCGCGATGGGGAAGGGGGGTGGCGGGGTGGAGGGTGGCCCCAGTGTGAGCTGCGGCAGGTGGGGAAGTAGAGTGGGGAGAGAGCCCTGTCCTTGCGTGTTCCCAGCCCCCTCCTCCAGGAAGGCCCCTGGGCCCCAGCCTGGCCTAGGCCCTCTCCCCACACCTTCCTGCCTGCCCCCTGGGGGCTCTCCCTCCTGGCTCCTGTGCTGTAAGTTGGGTGAGGAGGGGCCCCCACACTTGTGAGCTTATAGACACAGCTCACCCAGGCTGGCATCTCAGCGGCTCCGGCTCCGGTGCCAATATATGAGGTGTGAAAGGCAGAGAGGGAGCAGGGCAATTAGACTTGCAAATGGACCCACAGCCCAGGAGCCAGGCCTAGGACGTCACCCCAGTTCAAGGCAGGCGGGGGAGATTGAGGAGGGGTTGGGGGCCCTTGCTCAGGGCCGGCCGGCCTCCCCTTCCCCACACCGAGGTCACAGACAGGCTGCAGAGGAAGGTGCCACGTGGTGCCACTCCTCCGGGCATCTGGGCGCCTCCCCTCCGTGCTTCGCCTCCTCCCTGGACGTTCCGCAGCCGCCCCACCCTGTGGGTGTCCTTGCTCTGTCCTTTTGGTGGCCCCCCGCCCTCTCCCCTCTCCCCCAGGACCACCTTGCCCCGCCCTGTGACTTCATGTCCCCAGATCTGTGATTCTGTCGCCCCTACCCCCCACCCCGGCCTCTGCCCTGTGCCCCTTGGACTCCCCAGACCTGCGGGATCAAAACCAGTGCTCTCTCTTCCCTCAAAGCCACCCCTCACCCTGCCCTCCGCCCCGCTGTGGGAACTCCATCCTCCTCCCAGAACCTGGGGTGACCTGGGCTCCCCACTGCCCCGTGAGGCCTCCAACCCAACCCCATGGCCACACCAGTCCTGACCCTCGGCTCTCAGGCATGACCGGGAGAGACCCAGGTGTCTCCATCCTGGGGAGGGAGGAAGTGGGGGGGGGGTCTCTCAGTGACAGGCCAGAAGGCACTCTGTACTCGCAACTCAGCATTTCACTCAAAAAGACAACATGTATTTCCCGTGAAGTCTGGTCTGCTCTTTTCAGTCTGCTTTTGGTCATTGCTTTGTTTGCTGAGTTGCTTCCCGACACGTTCGAGCCGAGCAGTCCCGCAGTGGGTTTCGCGGTCCATCTGATGTGTTCCTCATGGACACACCTGAGGGTCTCCTGCTCTTTCTTGAAACAAATATTTGCATGGAATTCTCTGTTGCTCAGCTCAGCCCCAGGGAGCTCTGTGGCCGAGGGGGACGCCATACCCTGTATGGTGAGCGGTCAAGGTTGGGCTAAGGCTAGGGTGGTGGGGGCGCCTTCCACAGAGACCCAGCTTCCGCCCCACAAACCCAATCAACACGGGAGTGATGCTGTGCCTTTGGGGAGAGGAGCCTGTCCCACCGCTGCTCGGGCTGAGCTCCCGTAGGTCCCAGAAGCAGGACATACGGTCCAGCAAGTGACCTGCAGTCTGGGAGGCGATCTAGGCCAGGAGAGAAGTCAGAGAACGTATGTGGGGGGGCTCGGAGGAAGGGAGGTCCTGGGGCAGGGGTAGTCAGGGAAGGCTTCCTGGAAGAGGAGACACTTAGTGAGATCCTGGAAGGTAGAGAGGACTGGACAGGCAGGGGTGAGTGTCCTCCTGGCAGAAAGGATGCTAGGTGTAATGGCAGAGGATGCGTATGGCGAGGCGGGCAGTTCAGTTCCACTGACGCCTTGGCTGCCGGGGCAGGGGAGGCCCACCCGGGGCGGCCAGGTTGAGATGGGGACTCGAGAGGAAAGCAGAGTGCTGGCCACCTCCCTTGCGGTCCACTGAGCACCCGAGACCTCGTTCAGCCTTGGCAGCATCCCTGCCCTGCAGCTCCAGGTCTCTCCGTAGACCCTCCACCAGTGGATGGGGAGCTGGCCCCAGCACACTGCTGGTGTTTGGCGTGCTGGGCCTCTGGCCACAGCCTCACCCACAGCCCTTCTGGTTTAGGAGGCTGGTGAGGTGGGAGCCCCGGGACTACAGGATCGCCAACATTGCTTTGGGAACCTGTTTAGTCTGAAATGCTTTAGACGGTCCAGGAGACCCACAGGCAGCTCCAGAAGGAAGCTTTGGGCTGAGACACAGAGTTCGTCCGTTCATTCATTCATTCATTCATTTATGTCAGGCAGGTATGGAGGCAGGGGCCATGCTGGGAGCCGGCTCCTCTTGGCCAGCAAGAGCTGCTAAGTTTTCAGGGCTTTCGTGAGCCATTTGTGAAGCATATATGTCGTTATGCTGGGCCGTGGTGCCGGGTCTGTCTCACCCTGTCCCCGCTGCAGAGCCCTGCGCGAGGCCAGCCCCTAGAAGCGGTCAGACGATCTGAAGAGGGAGGGCTCCGCCACCCGGGTGTGTGGCCCTGGCAAGTCCCTCGACCTCCCTGAGCCTCAGTTTTCTCCTCTATAAACTGGGGACAGCGATCCAGGACCTCTGCGCGCACTGGCCCGGGCTCCCTGGAGCTGACCGCACGGGTGTGTGTGGTGGGGGCGACACAGCGGGGCCACTGGGGGCTCGGGGGGCTCCAGAGCCAAGAGGCAGGAAGCCCTGGGGTCTGTGGCTCAGGGAACCACTCCTGCGGGCCTCGGAACTCTCTGCTGCTCCCTGGACCTGCAGGACTGAAGCCAGAGGTTTCCTGCAGAGCGTGTGGGCCGTGGGTGTGTCAACACATGCGCCTGTGGACAGGGATGGGGCAGGTGTCTGGGCTGAATACGTCAGATCAGGAACCTCTTTTCAGTGCGGGAGGAAGCAGCGTCAGGAGCAATCATCTGTGCAGAACTGGGGATCCCCGTTTCTGCTTCCCAGGAGAGGGCACTGAGGTTCCTAGCGGAGGTGACGCGCTTGGGGTCCCCGCAGGTGGCGGGTGGCAGAGCCTCTGGCCTGTGCCTCTCGTGGCCGGCACGAGTGTCCCCCTGAGCTGCCCTCCAGGACGGGCTGGCCTAGTCCTGGGCATCAGGGCTGCAGGGCGGTCGGGCGGTCGGGGCCCAGATGCAGGCGGAGCCCGGCCTGGCCCTGGCTGAGGGCATCGTGACGACCCAGGCGGGGCACCGAGGAAAAGCGCTGAAACTTCGCGCCGTCCGTCTCTGGGTGATTTGTTGTGAAGCCGGCGAGGAGCTGCATCCTGAGTCATGTCGGGGGGGTGTTACACACGTGTCGCGAACAGACTGGTTCCTAAATTGCCTTTTATGATCGCCGGCGAATCTGCGGGCAGCGGGCGTCTGCACCCAAAGCCCGCCGTTATTTGTGGCGGCAGACGAGGCGGCATTAATTATTGACGCCCCAGCCCACCTCCGCGCCACCTCCAGTTAAAATTCATGGTCCGGCCACGGGCAGATATTGATTCTGACCCAAGTTGATGTTTTCCCCTTAACATTATTATAATGAGGGATAAAAATCAAATTGCCTTCACTGAAACTCAATCATTCTTCTGTGCCATTCCTCATCGATCTTTCTTTCCCCAGGTTTTACCATAAATTATTCTATTCAATTAAGTAAACTCACACATAATGGCATTTTGCAAACTGAATAATTTATTGACTGTCTTTGGCAAAAGTCTGGTTTGGGGTGGGTCAGGGAACGGAGGGGATTTGGTCCCCAGCTTGCGGAGGCCGGTCTGGGCTGGGGGCTCCAGGGGTTACCTTCTCCTCCCCGAGGGGCTCCTGGGCTGTGGGGTGGGCGGGACACAGAGCAGTGACGGTGAGGTCCTCGGGGAGGCTCTGAGGAGGACGGCTGGACCTGGGTGGCTTTCAGGAGGTGAGGGAAGGGAGGGGGCAGTTCAGGCTCAGGGCCTGGGGCTGGGGTCCCGGCAGCCCTGGAGAGGGGCTGAGAGCGGTCACCTGTCTGCCCTCTGCCCCGCCTTGGCCTCGGCTTTGTTTCTCAGTATAAAACATCTGTGTTCGCCTTCTCAGGGCCGCCGGAACCAAGTACCCAGCCTGGGCGACTTAGATAACAGACCTTTATCCAGACATTTATCCTCTCGCGGTCCTGGAGGCTGGAAGTCTGAGATCAGGGTGTCGGCAGGGCTGGTTTCTCCCGAGGCCTCTCTCCGTGGCTTGCAGACGGCTGTCTTCCTGCTTTCCACCCCGTCCCCGGGGGCCTGGCTGCCCACCCTACGGCTCACTCAGCCTGTGCCCCACCCCAGGGTCTCCTGCGTCCCTGCCCTCGGCCCGCGGTCTGAGGGGAAGCAGGACACGTGGGGGCATCTCCCCACACCGCTGGGCACTCTGCGGACAGCACAGGCGGGCGGGCCCCGGGCTTCCTGGGAAGCAGCTTCCGCAGCCCCGTACGGCCAGCCCCGGACTGTCCCCTCGGCTGTCCGTGCTGCTGCCCTCCCCCACCTGTGCGGCCCCACACGGCGCCGTGGCCCGCCGTGGCCGGGACGGCCTCACCCATGCCCTCCGTCCACACCTCCACCTCCAGCTGGTCCTGCTGTTTAAACTCCAGATCAGGTGTCCAGCTGCCCTTTGCCTGCGTCCCCTGGACACCCCTCTGTTTCGACACACCCCAGAGGACCATTGCTCCCCCCGGCCCGCCCCACCCTTC
>NC_041224.1:181232850-181255564 GCF_002837175.3 Physeter macrocephalus
TCTGAGGGTCTGGGGGTCTGAGGGTCTGGGGGTCTGGGGGTCTGAGGGTCTGGGGTCTGAGGGTCTGGGGGCCTGGGGTCTGAGGGTCTGGGGGTCTGAGGGTCTGGGGGCCTGGGGGTCTGGGGGTCTGAGGGTATGGGGGTCTGAGGGTCTGGAGGTCTGGGGGTCTGAGGGTCTGTTGGTCTGGGGTCTGGGGGTCTGAGGGTCTGTTGGTCTGGGGTCTGGGGTTCTGAGGGTCTCGAGGTCTGGGGGTCTGGGGGCCTGAGGGTCTGGGTGTCTGAGGGTCTGAGGGTCTGGGGGTCTGGGGTCTCAGGGCCCGCAGGTATGGGGCCTGGGGGCCTGGGGGCCTCAGGGTCTGGGTCTCTGCTGCAGTGAGGCTCTAGGTGTCTCAGGGTCTGTGATCTGAGGGTGAGAGGGTTTAGGAATCTGAGGGTCTAGCTCAGGTCTGTGGGCTGCTTTGGAGTTTCCCTTGAAGGGAGCTGGAGTTTGGTGCAAGGGTTTTCTGTTTGAAGCTTCTATTGGCCCCAGCTGGCCATGCAAGGGGCAGGTGGGCCTCCAGGGGCCCCTGGCCTCCCAGTCTAGAGTCTTGGGCAGACTGGCCCAGACCCCAGGGGCATCCCCAAAGGCGGTGGGCCAGGGGTCCCCATGGAGGCAGCAGGTGTGGGGCTCGGGAGGGGGCAGTGAGGGAGGGGCAGGGAAGCTTCTGGGGCTGGAGTCAGGGTGGAGCGGGCCGGATGGAGGGGTGGGGGCAGGGCTGAGACCTATGCAGTCCCAGAGCCACTCTCGGGGTCCTCACTGCTTTCATGCTCAGCTGCGGCCACCTTGAAGTTCTCAGTTCCTAGCCCTGGGGGAGTGAGGCCCCAGCTGCTCCCCGCTCCCTGCCTGAACCCCAGTCCCTCCATTCTGACTCTTCTCCCTGCTCCCCAGCCGATGCTGCAGAAGGAGCCTGTGGGGGCGCCGCGATGGGGAAGGGGGGTGGTGGGGTGGAGGGTGGCCCCAGTGTGAGCTGCGGCAGGTGGGGAAGTAGAGTGGGGAGAGAGCCCTGTCCTTGCGTGTTCCCAGCCCCCTCCTCCAGGAAGGCCCCTGGGCCCCAGCCTGGCCTAGGCCCTCTCCCCACACCTTCCTGCCTGCCCCCTGGGGGCTCTCCCTCCTGGCTCCTGTGCTGTAAGTTGGGTGAGGAGGGGCCCCCACACTTGTGAGCTTATAGACACAGCTCACCCAGGCTGGCATCTCAGCGGCTCCGGCTCCGGTGCCAATATATGAGGTGTGAAAGGCAGAGAGGGAGCAGGGCAATTAGACTTGCAAATGGACCCACAGCCCAGGAGCCGGGCCTAGGACGTCACCCCAGTTCAAGGCAGGCGGGGGAGATTGAGGAGGGGTTGGGGGCCCTTGCTCAGGGCCGGCCGGCCTCCCCTTCCCCACACCGAGGTCACAGACAGGCTGCAGAGGAAGGTGCCACGTGGTGCCACTCCTCCGGGCATCTGGGCGCCTCCCCTCCGTGCTTCGCCTCCTCCCTGGACGTTCCGCAGCCGCCCCACCCTGTGGGTGTCCTTGCTCTGTCCTTTTGGTGGCCCCCCGCCCTCTCCCCTCTCCCCCAGGACCACCTTGCCCCGCCCTGTGACTTCATGTCCCCAGATCTGTGATTCTGTCGCCCCTACCCCCCACCCCGGCCTCTGCCCTGTGCCCCTTGGACTCCCCAGACCTGCGGGATCAAAACCAGTGCTCTCTCTTCCCTCAAAGCCACCCCTCACCCTGCCCTCCGCCCCGCTGTGGGAACTCCATCCTCCTCCCAGAACCTGGGGTGACCTGGGCTCCCCACTGCCCCGTGAGGCCTCCAACCCAACCCCATGGCCACACCAGTCCTGACCCTCGGCTCTCAGGCATGACCGGGAGAGACCCAGGTGTCTCCATCCTGGGGAGGGAGGAAGTGGGGGGGGGGTCTCTCAGTGACAGGCCAGAAGGCACTCTGTACTCGCAACTCAGCATTTCACTCAAAAAGACAACATGTATTTCCCGTGAAGTCTGGTCTGCTCTTTTCAGTCTGCTTTTGGTCATTGCTTTGTTTGCTGAGTTGCTTCCCGACACGTTCGAGCCGAGCAGTCCCGCAGTGGGTTTCGCGGTCCATCTGATGTGTTCCTCATGGACACACCTGAGGGTCTCCTGCTCTTTCTTGAAACAAATATTTGCATGGAATTCTCTGTTGCTCAGCTCAGCCCCAGGGAGCTCTGTGGCCGAGGGGGACGCCATACCCTGTATGGTGAGCGGTCAAGGTTGGGCTAAGGCTAGGGTGGTGGGGGCGCCTTCCACAGAGACCCAGCTTCCGCCCCACAAACCCAATCAACACGGGAGTGATGCTGTGCCTTTGGGGAGAGGAGCCTGTCCCACCGCTGCTCGGGCTGAGCTCCCGTAGGTCCCAGAAGCAGGACATACGGTCCAGCAAGTGACCTGCAGTCTGGGAGGCGATCTAGGCCAGGAGAGAAGTCAGAGAACGTATGTGGGGGGGCTCGGAGGAAGGGAGGTCCTGGGGCAGGGGTAGTCAGGGAAGGCTTCCTGGAAGAGGAGACACTTAGTGAGATCCTGGAAGGTAGAGAGGACTGGACAGGCAGGGGTGAGTGTCCTCCTGGCAGAAAGGATGCTAGGTGTAATGGCAGAGGATGCGTATGGCGAGGCGGGCAGTTCAGTTCCACTGACGCCTTGGCTGCCGGGGCAGGGGAGGCCCACCCGGGGCGGCCAGGTTGAGATGGGGACTCGAGAGGAAAGCAGAGTGCTGGCCACCTCCCTTGCGGTCCACTGAGCACCCGAGACCTCGTTCAGCCTTGGCAGCATCCCTGCCCTGCAGCTCCAGGTCTCTCCGTAGACCCTCCACCAGTGGATGGGGAGCTGGCCCCAGCACACTGCTGGTGTTTGGCGTGCTGGGCCTCTGGCCACAGCCTCACCCACAGCCCTTCTGGTTTAGGAGGCTGGTGAGGTGGGAGCCCCGGGACTACAGGATCGCCAACATTGCTTTGGGAACCTGTTTAGTCTGAAATGCTTTAGACGGTCCAGGAGACCCACAGGCAGCTCCAGAAGGAAGCTTTGGGCTGAGACACAGAATTCGTCCGTTCATTCATTCATTCATTCATTTATGTCAGGCAGGTATGGAGGCAGGGGCCATGCTGGGAGCCGGCTCCTCTTGGCCAGCAAGAGCTGCTAAGTTTTCAGGGCTTTCGTGAGCCATTTGTGAAGCATATATGTCGTTATGCTGGGCCGTGGTGCCGGGTCTGTCTCACCCTGTCCCCGCTGCAGAGCCCTGCGCGAGGCCAGCCCCTAGAAGCGGTCAGACGATCTGAAGAGGGAGGGCTCCGCCACCCGGGTGTGTGGCCCTGGCAAGTCCCTCGACCTCCCTGAGCCTCAGTTTTCTCCTCTATAAACTGGGGACAGCGATCCAGGACCTCTGCGCGCACTGGCCCGGGCTCCCTGGAGCTGACCGCACGGGTGTGTGTGGTGGGGGCGACACAGCGGGGCCACTGGGGGCTCGGGGGGCTCCAGAGCCAAGAGGCAGGAAGCCCTGGGGTCTGTGGCTCAGGGAACCACTCCTGCGGGCCTCGGAACTCTCTGCTGCTCCCTGGACCTGCAGGACTGAAGCCAGAGGTTTCCTGCAGAGCGTGTGGGCCGTGGGTGTGTCAACACATGCGCCTGTGGACAGGGATGGGGCAGGTGTCTGGGCTGAATACGTCAGATCAGGAACCTCTTTTCAGTGCGGGAGGAAGCAGCGTCAGGAGCAATCATCTGTGCAGAACTGGGGATCCCCGTTTCTGCTTCCCAGGAGAGGGCACTGAGGTTCCTAGCGGAGGTGACGCGCTTGGGGTCCCCGCAGGTGGCGGGTGGCAGAGCCTCTGGCCTGTGCCTCTCGTGGCCGGCACGAGTGTCCCCCTGAGCTGCCCTCCAGGACGGGCTGGCCTAGTCCTGGGCATCAGGGCTGCAGGGCGGTCGGGCGGTCGGGGCCCAGATGCAGGCGGAGCCCGGCCTGGCCCTGGCTGAGGGCATCGTGACGACCCAGGCGGGGCACCGAGGAAAAGCGCTGAAACTTCGCGCCGTCCGTCTCTGGGTGATTTGTTGTGAAGCCGGCGAGGAGCTGCATCCTGAGTCATGTCGGGGGGGTGTTACACACGTGTCGCGAACAGACTGGTTCCTAAATTGCCTTTTATGATCGCCGGCGAATCTGCGGGCAGCGGGCGTCTGCACCCAAAGCCCGCCGTTATTTGTGGCGGCAGACGAGGCGGCATTAATTATTGACGCCCCAGCCCACCTCCGCGCCACCTCCAGTTAAAATTCATGGTCCGGCCACGGGCAGATATTGATTCTGACCCAAGTTGATGTTTTCCCCTTAACATTATTATAATGAGGGATAAAAATCAAATTGCCTTCACTGAAACTCAATCATTCTTCTGTGCCATTCCTCATCGATCTTTCTTTCCCCAGGTTTTACCATAAATTATTCTATTCAATTAAGTAAACTCACACATAATGGCATTTTGCAAACTGAATAATTTATTGACTGTCTTTGGCAAAAGTCTGGTTTGGGGTGGGTCAGGGAACGGAGGGGATTTTGTCCCCAGCTTGCGGAGGCCGGTCTGGGCTGGGGGCTCCAGGGGTTACCTTCTCCTCCCCGAGGGGCTCCTGGGCTGTGGGGTGGGCGGGACACAGAGCAGTGACGGTGAGGTCCTCGGGGAGGCTCTGAGGAGGACGGCTGGACCTGGGTGGCTTTCAGGAGGTGAGGGAAGGGAGGGGGCAGTTCAGGCTCAGGGCCTGGGGCTGGGGTCCCGGCAGCCCTGGAGAGGGGCTGAGAGCGGTCACCTGTCTGCCCTCTGCCCCGCCTTGGCCTCGGCTTTGTTTCTCAGTATAAAACATCTGTGTTCGCCTTCTCAGGGCCGCCGGAACCAAGTACCCAGCCTGGGCGACTTAGATAACAGACCTTTATCCAGACATTTATCCTCTCGCGGTCCTGGAGGCTGGAAGTCTGAGATCAGGGTGTCGGCAGGGCTGGTTTCTCCCGAGGCCTCTCTCCGTGGCTTGCAGACGGCTGTCTTCCTGCTTTCCACCCCGTCCCCGGGGGCCTGGCTGCCCACCCTACGGCTCACTCAGCCTGTGCCCCACCCCAGGGTCTCCTGCGTCCCTGCCCTCGGCCCGCGGTCTGAGGGGAAGCAGGACACGTGGGGGCATCTCCCCACACCGCTGGGCACTCTGCGGACAGCACAGGCGGGCGGGCCCCGGGCTTCCTGGGAAGCAGCTTCCGCAGCCCCGTACGGCCAGCCCCGGACTGTCCCCTCGGCTGTCCGTGCTGCTGCCCTCCCCCACCTGTGCGGCCCCACACGGCGCCGTGGCCCGCCGTGGCCGGGACGGCCTCACCCATGCCCTCCGTCCACACCTCCACCTCCAGCTGGTCCTGCTGTTTAAACTCCAGATCAGGTGTCCAGCTGCCCTTTGCCTGCGTCCCCTGGACACCCCTCTGTTTCGACACACCCCAGAGGACCATTGCTCCCCCCGGCCCGCCCCACCCTTCGCCTGGGATCCGGTGCCAGCAGAGTGGTCACTCTTTACCCGTGGTCCAGGCCGGGAAGCCGGGGTCACCGGGCGCCTCTCTTCTTGACACCCCTCCACCTCCATGGCCCCCGAGCGGTGCCAGGGCGGCGGAAGCTCTCGCTTTGGGTCGGGGCAGGGTGGGAGTCAGAGACCCACCTCTAGGTCAGCCCTGGCCGGGGTGATGCCACCTTGGCCAGGGCTTGGCCCCCCAGCTCCACCCCACCCTGGAGCTGCCCCTCAACCTCAGATTCTCCTTGAGATGGGAACAGGTCCCCTCCCTCCAGGGAGTGCAAGGTCAGGGAGGGCGTGGAAGGACCCTGAGACACGGAGAGCACTGGTGGGCATGGGGCAGGAGCTGGCACCGCGTGTGGTCCTTGGGTGGGGTGCTGGGTGGAGCCGGCTGGGGGGTGTGCGAAGGGCAGAGGGAGAGCTAGCCTGAGCCTTCTGGAACCCGGCTCCCTCCCCCCTTCCCCCCCACAGACAGGCTGTGGACCGAGGCGCCAGAGGGCAGGGACCTGCGGGAGCCAGGCTGCGGACCAGGCCCCTGCTGCCACCTGGGGGACCTCACGCGGCCCAGCCTCGACTTCTCCTTCCCGGGCCTGGGGGCGGGCTGGGGGCGCGGGGACGGGGATAATTACAGTTAATTGCTCCTGGAACTGGCCCTGCAGAGGCTGCCCGGGAAAGCTGTTAGCACTCATCAAATCGATAATGAGCTGCAGTTGGCAGGGCTCTTAGGCTGCGGGCTTTGCCGGGGCGCCCTCCCCTGCACCCTCCCGCACAGGCGGGGGCCCTCGCTGGAGAGGGCCTCGTGAGCAGGCCCGCGGTGGGGGGAGCCGAGGGGGGGCTTGGGCTCACCCTGCCCCCCAGAGCCCTCGTGGCGAGGAGCATCCTGGGGGGGGTCCCTGTTGCTGCCCTGGGGCGAGTGAGTGGATGGGTGGGCGAGCGAGTGACGTGGCCTGAGCCGGGGGGAAGGTCCGCGGAGTCCCGGGGCAGAGGAGGGGTCCACACCTCCCCAGTCTCTGCATTTTGCCCGGGGCTCACGTCAAGCGCGGGAGCAGTGACGACGCTGGACCCTGAACTCACGGTGGAGGCCGGGGGTCTGGGACACCGGGGCTGCGCAAGCCGCTGGACGTGGACGAAGGGGCCACTCCTCCTGAAGGGCGGGCGGGGAGCTCAGGCCTCTGCGGGGCCGGGGGGCCGGGGGGGCGTCCTGGGGGTCCCGTGAGCGCCGTAAGCCGCCCAGGCTGAGAGCCGTGTGTGAAACGCTAAGTATATGAACGTTGGGCCCGCCGGAGCCACGCTTTTCCAGATGAGCAACTGCGGGGCGGGGGCTGGAGTGGAGCCCCGGGGTGGGGCAGCGTGGGCCCCTGGCT
The DNA here is from genome assembly GCF_002837175.3 of Physeter macrocephalus. Taxonomy (NCBI): domain Eukaryota; kingdom Metazoa; phylum Chordata; class Mammalia; order Artiodactyla; family Physeteridae; genus Physeter; species Physeter macrocephalus. Next base: position 181,239,786 of record NC_041224.1, read on the forward strand.
GTCTGCGCCCCACGGCAGAGGCCGGCGGCGCAGACCAGCTTCACTCCTGGGCAGAGCCAGCTCTGGGTGGGGACACGCCGGCCACCGGCGGCGCCGACCCGAGGGGAGGTGTGCAGGGCGCTTCGGGGATGGGCTGCGACGGGCCGTGTGCGTGGCCTTCCTCCGCCTCTGTCTCAGCCCCCGCCGCGTGAGGCCCTGGCCTGGCGGCCTGGTGTGGTGGGGACACAGGGGGGTCCCCCACTGCCCTCGGTGCCGCCAGCCTCAAGGCCGGGCGAGCGGTCTCTGTGGCCCCTGGCTTCGGGGCTGGCGGTGTGCGGACCCAGGGCAGGGGCACCCCGCGGAGTCAGCCCGGGACAGAGCCGGGCCCAGCCCGCCGGCCCGCACGGCGGCTGCGGGGAGCTCGTGTCCTGTCCGTGTTTAAGGTGCCCTGGCAAGTACCCTTTAGGAGCCGTTCATAGGCAGCACAGTGACAGAAGGTGCCAGGAGAGGGGGCTCTGACTGCCCCAAACTCTGAGTCCCAGGGGAGCAAAGACCGCGGGGGCCGGCTGGGCGTGGTGACGCTGGGCGATAGACCTGCAGGTTTATCCTGGGATGGCGCATCTGGCCTTTTCTGTGTGGTTTGGATTTTCTACGATCGCCTTGAGCTGTTCTGAAACAGATGAAAAAAATGTAAGAAAGTTAAGGGATTGCACCTAAACATCTGATTTGAAGACTAAGGTTTCCTCTCTCATATGCCCAGTAATATTTTCACTTATCCCGGGCCTGAGCAGAGAGGCCTGCCCGGCTCAGCCCTCAGACCCGTAGTCTGAACCCAGTTCCGCAACCCCCTCATGCAGCAGGTGGGCACACGGTGCGGGGCAGGGGCGCTGCTATAGGGGCAGGTGTGGTGACCGGGTTGGGGGGAACAGCTGGCGGAGCCTGGCACATCCGCTCGTCAGGGTGTCCCAGGCCCCGGAACGCTCAAGGTCACTGCAAGGACATTGCGCAAAAGGTGTGTCCCTGGCTGTGTTTAAGCTGAACGGTGGGCACACAGAGTCCTTATTTCCAACCAAGAGACCTGAAACCCTACAGCTAAGCCCCGGCACCTAACGGGAACATTTGCATTTGGAGAGCATCTGTGCGAGGTTGCCAGAGGGAGGGGAGGAGGGTGTGTTCTCCACATCTCCAGCTTTCCTCCACTAATTTAATCACTCAGCGAACAACAGCCCACGTGGGTTGGGGTTCAGCGCGTGCCTGCCTTGTCCTAAGGGCAAAAATGTCCTGTCTCCCCCCAAGAAGGGAGGTGGCGGGGGGACCGGGCCCAGGCTGCCTAGTGATGGCCTGGGATTGGGGAGGGGGGACCCTCCAATGGTCCCACCCTCTGCCTCCGTCTGTTGTTGGGTGGGGGGCAAATACTGGTACTTGAGGGAGAGTTCATTTTAGGTGTGCAAAGGCCAGCTGGGCTCGGAGGCCTCCTGCCTCCCAGGCCGCCCAGAGGGGCTCAGCTGGCCCTGCCCCCCCGGCCGTGGGCGGTGGGGGGGGGTCGGGGGGCATTCTGGGGAGTGGCCACTTGCTCCCGGGGGATGGCCTTGGGCCATCAGCAGGAGCTGAACGCCCACGGGCCGGCGCGCTGGGTACGTGGGGGGCAGGCAGACCAGGGGGCCGTCCCCCAGCTCTCTGTCTGTCCTGCTCCTTCACAATGAGCTGCCAGAGGCACAGCTCTGACCGTGGCCCTGCCCTGCTCACGCACCTTCCATAGCTCCCTACCGCTTCGGCCACCCAGCCTGGTTTCCCGTCATTCCGCGTCCTTCCCCGACCTTGGAGTTTGCTTGGCTGCTGCATGGCACACAGTACCACGGCCTGTGGGGCTTAAACAGCAGGCATGCATTGTCTCAGCCTGAGCCATTCTGGGGGGCTGGGGTTAGAACTTCAACATGCAGGTTCTGGGGGACATAATTCAGCCCGCAAGGCTTGGATCCGGCCAGATTGGGTGAAGCAGCCCCTGCAAGCGTGTGACACAGCCCCACCCCACCCGTCTTATGCCCTAGCCCCTTCCTTCCCAGCTCCGCCTTCATCCTTTGTGGAGGTGGACGGCCCCAGGCAGCAGGCCTGTGGAGCAAGGGTCTGGGGGTCAGGACGAGGGTGGGCGAGGGTCGTGGGCCTGGGAGAGCCAGGCCGTGGGTTCCCGTGAAGCCACAACAAAGACTCCGGAATTCCCTGTCTCCTTTAGGAGGAAGGGGGCGAGGGACCAGCGGGCCGACTGCACCATCTGTCCGGTGTGACCGGCGAGGGCCGGGCGGACAGGGCGCCCCCCGTGCCAGAAGCCCCGCTGGGCGTGTGGCCAGCCTGGCGGTCAGCATGCCCAGCTGGGTCATCCCTGGGCCCGGGGCTCGGAGGACGGTCCCCAGACGACCCCAGGATGGACTTCCAGGGCGAGGATTAACTCGTTTAGGGCATTCAAGCCGCAGCGAAGCTGGTAAGTGAATTTTGCTGGGGGGTCCCTCCCGTGGTGGCTTCCGGGCTGGCTGGCGGCCTGCCCTTTCCCCTCACCGCGCCCCCTCTTACGGGCTCCTTTAGCTCTGTCTGGCTTTTGTTCTACTGGGTGTCCTGGGGGTGCAACCTGGGAGGTGATTTAGGGGGATCTCCTGGCCAGAAATAACATCAAGGAAAAATAGGTCTTGGACCATCTTTTGGTTTTTCCATTAAATCCTGTTCGTTTCCATTTCACAAAATGGTTTTCTAATCCTGTTTGTGACATGCCTGTAAGCCACAGATAAAAATGGGACATTTGCATCGGGGGTGCGTGTGGGGCGGGCAGCCCTCCTCCCTAAAGATAATATTAGGTTCCTCGACGCGCTCGCGCTCCTGGGGTTTAAAATTTTTATATGGAGGCTTACATATTCAAAACCAGGTAGGGGCTTTCCCCCTTCTGCTAACTATTAGAGACAGATTACATTGAAAAGAGATTTAATCTGTCAGGTTGTCGCGAGCATTAATGGAGGATAAATTGCGCGTGCGGAGGGGAACGTGTCGCCTTTGTCTGGCCGAGTCGGGGGCTGTCTGGGGTTAGCGAGGGGCGTGATGAATAGTGAACGATCTCACGCTCTGCCCGGCCCCCTCCGTCTGCACCGGGGTCATCAGTTACCTCTGGGGACACCTTACTGGGAGGAGCGCCAGCGACGCGCCCAGGAGCCCGTGGGCGCGTGGGGGGCTTAGCCACCAGCCCCCGTCCCGTGTGGAGACCCTCGAGCGAGGGGGCTCGTGCGGGTCGCACCAAGGCTTGGGGTCAGGGCTGGCCCTGAGCGTCCATCCGGGGCTCTGCCCCTGATGCACCCTGGCAAGCAGGCCACCTGATCCGGGAGTGCAGCCGCGTGTGCCGCGGGAGGCCCTGCTCACTGTTGAGCTGGCTGCGTGGCCCTGCTGGGCCTGCAGCGTGGCCGCTGGTGCTGATGCTGTGAGGGGGTGCGGGGTGTCCCCCGGGACGGAGGAGGAGGCCGGGGGCTCCAGTGAGGCAGCAGTGGATCCAAGTGGGAGAACTGAACGGGGCCGTGGTGAGGATGGAGATTCGGGGAACGGCTCAGATCACCTTCAAGCATATGAACTACAGGGCTTCCCTGGTGGCGCAGCGGTTGAGAGTCCGCCCGCCGATGCGGGGGACGCGGGTTCGCGCCCCGGTCCGGGAGGATCCCACATGCCGCGGAGCGGCTGGGCCCGTGAGCCATGGCCGCTGAGCCTGCGCGTCCGGAGCCTGTGCTCCGCAACTGGAGAGGCCACGGCGGTGAGAGGCCCGCGTACCGCAAAAAAAAAAAAAAAAAAAAAAAAGAATATGAACTACAGCCTCCAGGAGGAAGGGCTTGGGGGTCACGGTGCATGTGGAGGCAGCGGGGACGCGTGGCCGGGGCCCTAGACGGAGCATAAGGCTGAGAGACAGACTGGGGACCCTTATCGAGATGGCTGGGCCCCGTGGGAAGAGGGCATCTGGGCGTCCTGGGCTTCTGCCTGGGCAACTGAGGGCTGGGTGCCCCTTGGGGAGCCCGGGGCGGGAGGAGCAGGGGGCAGGGGCTCCTCGGAGCCTGGGCTGGGGCCTCTCTTCTTGGGTGCCCCGTCCTCTCCTGGTTCCCCCCGATGGAGTCTGGGACGAAGACCCTCCTGCTGTCTGTGCAGCAGCCCCATGGCGGGTGTCGGCGTCTGATGTGCCACAGGTCAGGAGGGGGCCTCGGGCTCCCCACAGGTGGTGGGACGCTGGATGCTCAGGTCTCAGGACGTCTGCTGAGCCGCCAACACCCACACCTGCCCTGGGGAGACAGGAGACTCATGAACCCCCCATGGCGCCCATGGGTTGCTGCCTGGCCCCCACTCTGGAACCGTGGATGAGGCTGTCGGGTCTGAATGCACAGGTGGACTTGCAGGGCCCCGAGCTCCCCTAGCCCGGGGCCCACGGCACACGCTCCTGCTCCAGAGCAGAGGTCGGGGAGCCCCGGCCCCTGACTCCCACTCCCCCGTCCACCTGCGCCCGTGTGAGCGGCCCTGGAGACGGGCCCTGGTCTGGGCCTACCAATTAGAGCCTCTTAGCGGAGGCCTGGCCTGGCCCGGGCACCTGGGCGCCCTCCGGGGACAGGGACGAGGATTAGGGGGCCCAAGCCCAGCCTGATCTTTGTTGGGGGATCAGCCGGTGGATGCTTTGTGTCCCGGCAGCAGGGCCTCCAATTACAGCCCCCCTCGGGAAGGCGGCAGCGGGCTGTGTGGGGTTCCTGGGCCTCTGCCCTCGGAAGAGTCCCCCAAGCTCCTCGGCTACACCTCGGGCCGGAGCCGGAGCCCAAGCCCCGCCCTGGGCAGCCACAAAACCACCGCCGTGCAGCGTAGGCGTGGCCAGGGCTTGGGGCCTGTCCTGGTGGCCGGGGGCCCCTGAGGTGCCAGGAGGCCTGGGCAGAAGCCGGGCTGCCACCGCTGCTGAGCTGGGACCTGAGGGACCACGAACTCCAGCGGGATGCGCCAGGGCTGCGGTTTCTCCCGCGGCCTTTGGGAACCTGGCTGGTCCAGCGGGGGGCTGCCGAGGCTGTGGCTATAGGTGCTAAGGGCGGGGGGGGCCCTCCGAGTGCGGGCCCGGCCCCCTCCCCTGCAGACCCCAGAGGCGGGTCCGGGCTCATCCCCGCCGCCAACCTGTGCTACGCAGACGGGCGCCGAGGGCTGGGAAGCTGGGCAGGTGTGGCGGGAGGGCGCCCCTCTGGCCGTGGGGCCCTGCACGCCGCCGCCCCTGAGCCGCGGAGGTACGTCTCAGGAGCCCCTCCCTGGGCCTCAGCCGCTGCACCCCAAGCGCACGGTGTTTCTGGGAGGGCCCGGAAACTCTGACCCTCTGGAGCGGGGCCGCCCGCAGAGAAGCTGGCGGCCTGGGCCCCTTCCCCTGGGCGGCTGGGCGCTGGGGGCCCCCAGGACGGGAACCCTGAGGAAGGCCGGGGGCGCGCCGGGGAGGGACGACCCGACGGGGGGCAGGCCTGGCGCTGCTCGCCGGGGTTGGTGGCCTCCTCCGCGGACACCGGTCCCCGCTGGAGCATATGCCCAGCCTCACCGCCGGCCCGGCCGCCTCGGCCTCCAGCCCCCCCCGCCCTGGAGGTGCCTGAGTGGAGGTGCCTTCTTCCCCAGGAAGAGCCATCAGCCAGCTGTGGCTGGGGTTTGTCCTCGAAGCCGGCTTCCTCTGCTGCAGCCCCCGCCGGCGGCTGCACGCTGATGCAGAATGTTCTCTGGGCGCTCTGAGCGGCCGGCGGGCTGGCAGGAGGCGGCCTGCTTGGACCCTCACTTGGCGGCCTCCGCAGGACCCCTGAGGCCGAGACGTGTGCCTGCCCCGCCCGCCCGCCGCCTCGCGCCGCGCTGCTGGCACAGCTGGCTCCTTCCGGGCGGGCGGCAGGTGCGGCGGCCACAGCAGCTGGGCAGGTGTGGGACTTATGGGGGGGCCCCTCCTGCTGGGCCCCCGCCGGCCGCTGCTAGTGAGCCAGGTGACCTACGGCAGCTGGGGGGCCCCGCCCGACCGAGGGGGCCTCGTTTGCATCCACCACGGCCCAGGGCCGGCCTGGCCCTTCCTGATGGCCATCCGGGGACGCCTGGTGCCCCCCCGCCCCAAGGAGGCAGACCGCCAGGGTCTCGGCTGCTCCCGGGTCCGTCAGACCAGCCTGTCGGAGCCTTTAGGAGGTAGCTTGGGGTCTGGCTAATTCCCTGATGAGGAGGCATTTGTGCCTGGAGTGTGCATGTGCCCTGAGTGAAAGCACAGATGGGCAGGTGACCCTCAAACGGTGCACAGGGACACCTCCCAGTTCGGGACACGCCAACACTGTCCCCCCTGCAGACAGGCGACGGGCAAGACGTCCTACGGCTGGACCCCGGGGCGGTTGTGAGACAAGGAAGCCGGGGTGCTTGGGCTCCAGGGGTACAAGATGCAGGCACAGATGATGCTGGCAGAAGGGGAGAGTGAGGCGTGATCAACGGGTCAGAGAAAGTTCTAGAAAGAGGAGGGAGAGGCTACTCTTAGCTAGGAGAGTCGGGGAAGGGGCCCGGAGGTGGCCGCGTGCCTAGTCTCCCTGCCCTCGGTTCCCTCACTGGCCTCCCAGGGGAGGCTGCTGGCTTCTCTATCCCTTGGGCAGCTCCCCACACCTCACGCCCTGGCTCCAGCTCACCGGGCCCCTGTGTCTGCCCTCAGTGCTGTTCAGCCGGCTGAGCGTTTCCCATTTACGCTCAGGCCAAAGCAAATCAGAGGAGCTGAGGCTGCAGGCGGCTCAGCTGTTTCGGGGCCCTCTGGGTCTGCACCGCCCACAGTGGGTCAGGGCGATGGCCCCGGGACATGGTACACTGGGGGGGGGGGCGGTTCCCCCCGGTCCCGTTTGCTCCAGCCCTCGGGGCCGTGGACGGAAGGAGAGGGACACGGAAGCTGGCCTCAGAGGACAGCTTAGGACGGCAGGGTATTGTGGGGTCACTTTGCAGCTGTGTCTCCCGGGGGCCGGAGCAGCAAGCGGCCCGTGAAGGAGAAGCCTCCCAGTCATGCTGTCACTGGGAGGGACTCCTTTGCTTAGTGTGTCCACCTGTCCCTCCCACCTGGACATCCTTCCTTCTTTGCTTCCATCCTTCCTTCCTGCCCTCGTCCATCCGTCCACAGCCTACCTTTCCTCCTGTGTGTCCACTGACCCATCCCTGGTCCTCCGACCGTCTATTCCTCCCCCATCCCTTTCACCCATCCTTCCTGCCGACCATTATCTCTTCCTACACCGTCGTGCCCAGTTTGACCCTAGGCTGTGGGGTCGCACTGGCCATTATGGTCCAGTGCTGTGGCCCAAAGAGAGGAAAGCCAGAGGCCGGAGGACCCAGAGATGATCCCAGCTCAGCCGAGGGCCCGGGCGGCGCTCCTGGGAGGACACCGTAGTGCCTGGACCAAGTGTGTTGGGGCAGTGGACCAGGACAGGCCACTGTGGGGCATCCTGGAGTGTCCCTGAGCTGGGACGTCCCCTTCGAGGGGGGAAGGCCGGCCACGTGTGCTTCCCCTCGGGGTGCGGCTGGAAGGCCCTGGGCCCCGTGACTCACCGTGGCACCCACACCCTCTCGGAGCGGGAGGGGGTGGCGGGCGCACCGCCATGTGTGTGTGGAGCTCTGCGCTCTGCGGTGAGGCTTCTCGGTGGTCCGCGGAGCCCATTTTACGGGGTGATTCTGTGCATTCTATGGGTGAGGAAGCCGGCTCTGGGCACATGCCTCTAGCAGCCTCCCGGTGGTGGCAGCGGCTCTGAAACCTGCCCTGGGGCCCAGCTGGGCGACGGTTGATGTCCTGAGCTGGGTGTCCCTGGAAAGCTGAAGGGGCTCTGACCCGCGTGGGGGTCAGCAAGCCTGTCCCTGCAGCCCCTGGGGCCTGGGGACCCTCCCCTCCTGCTGGGACGTTTCCAGGGAGGGTCTCACAGAAGCCGGTGCCCTCCCCCCGGTCTACCCGCTTGTCCCTCTCTCTCTGTCTCTTGTCCTGTCACATATTCGTCTTCAGGGGACAGATGGTGGACACCTTGCTGCTGTCCAGGAGGGCTGGAGCCCGAGGCAGGCAGGGACGGCTCCCTGCAGGTGTTTTATAAGCACCCTGTCCCTACCGACAGGAGGAGGAGGAGCAGACGAGGACTTAGGGCTGGTGGGGCGCTGCTGCCAGGCTGGGGGCGGGGGCGGGGAGAGACAGCCGCCCCCCCGACGCCGGCCCTGCATGCGTCAAGGGCTCCCGGCGTGGGGTGCGGTGCAGCTGGGACGAGAGGCGGTGAGCCAGCGGGTGGGCAGGCCTGGCTCTCCAGGTGGTTCCTGGGCCACTTCTCGGCTCCAGCCCCGCAGCGCTGGGCCCCGTGGCCCTGCCCGGCGTGGAGCGAGGCTCTGTGGGGAGCCGGGGGCAGGCGTGGGACAACCGAGCTCTGTGCCCTGGACTGAAGCAACAGCGAGGGCCACATTGGTGCAGTTGCCAGTTCGGTTCTCGGGGGGCAGAGTCTGGGGGCATCCGGCCAGACACCTGGCTGGGCTGGGACACTGTCTCGGGCCACAGAAAGCTGGACGGGGTGGCTGGAAGCCAGTGCTGTCTTGTCCCAGCGTGGTCCCTGCGTGGCCTGTCCCGCTTGCTGACCCTGCCGCCCGTAGCCTTTGAGGCTGGCTCTTCTCTCTGGGCCTCGGTTTCCCCTTCTAAGCAATGGTGATCTTTCATTTGGCAAATACAGATGTCCTTCCGGGCCCCGGGGGAAATGGCGTGACCAGGCAGACCCGTCCCGGCCCCATGGAGGGGACGACCTGGTGGCGAGGGCCATCAGTAACGGGGGCCACGAGCAGTGTCCACTCAGCCGGCCGAGCCCCGCGAAGACCAGGCAGGCGCAGGTGGGTGCAGAGAAGGCGAGGGCTCTGCTCTTCCTTGCTGGGGGGCGCTGGGAGGGAAGATGAGAGCATGCACCCCCGCCCGCCCCCAGGGGAGGGCAGGCCAGCAGGCCCCGGGTGCAAGGGAGGAGGTGCCAGTTACAGGCGCGCCCACTCCCCAGGAAGCGTGCCCCCAGCCCGAGGGTCGAACGCCGCTTCCTGGTCGTCCGGCAGCGGCGGGTCCAACCTGAGTCTAACCGGGGCGGTCTCATGTAAATTCAGGGGTTGGACCCGTCCCCCGGCTCCCAGCGAGCACTGTTGCGCCTGTGTGCTCGCGTGCGCCTGTGCGCGTCCCTACAAGCCTGTGCGTGCAGGCATGCTCGTGGGCCCGTGTGTGTGTGCTCAAGCGTGTACATGCACGCGCGTGCCTGGCAGGGTGAGGGCACACTGCTCTTTATGAGGAGAGCCTGCAGGGTGCCCACTCCCGTGGGTGTCAGGTGAAGGCAACTGAGCTCTCGAAAGATGACAAACACAGTGATGGGGCCCCACACTTGGACTTGACGCGCCCGGCTTTGGTCCGGCCAACCCAGACCAAAAGGGAGCGGGGAGTGGGCGGCCCCGGGTCCTTCCACAGATGAGAAGCTCAGAGCTGGGAGACAACCCCTCGCTGCCCAGCTCACGAGGCTGAGCTGCGGGCTCAGGCTCAGGGGCAGGGTGGGCAGGGCTTCCTGGGCCGTGGGGGTCTCCCTCTGTGGGGGGCCTTGGATGTGGTGTCAGCCTGGAGGGGAGGGGCAGGGCCTGGGGGGAGCTCTGTCCTGGGCATGTTCTGGGGGCTCCTGGGCTGCACCCGCCCTAGTGCCGAGCCCCTGCGGGTCAGGGGGACACCGCCTTCCTTCCTTCCTGCCTTCCACCCGACCATCAGACCCGCTGGGCCTGGGACAGCGGGGGCTCAGGAGACTAACCGGCCTGAGATCCAATACAGGCCCCTCCCTCCTCTGGGCTGAGTGGTTCTGCCTCAGTTTCCTCATCAGCAAAATGGGTGACCCCCCTGACGTGACCCCTCTTGGTGCTGGCGGTCTCTCTGCTTGTCTCCCCGCATCCCCACGTGGCCCTCGAACGCATTGTAAAGCACGTGTGTGGGTCACACAGCCACGTTGGGGGGCCCACCTCGTGGGGTCCACCACAGGGCACCACAGGGGGGCTGAACTGTCGCAGGACATGGACCCCAAAGGCCCGTCTTTGCTCCCTTTGGAGAGTCCTGTCTCTACGGCCTTTCACCCTCTGTCCACCTGTCCGTCTGGGTCGGAGGGCCGGCCAGCGTGCGGTGACCCAGCCACTCTGCAGGGGGCAGGACGGGAGGCTGCAGGCAGCTGAACTATTCCGGAGGAGGCCAGGGGCTCCTGCCAGGCTGGGGTGGGGGGCTCTGAGGTCCAGCCCTTCCCCAGCCCGGGCCACCCCCTCTGTGGGCGGGGTGGGGTCCTGGGGGGCAGTGAGGCTGGATGCTCTCCGGGGGACCCAGCAGCCCCAGGAGCCGTTTGGCCAACTCGCCCAGCTGGGTCTCCCGCACGAGAGTCTGTCAGCTGGCCCGTCAGCGGCGGGAACAGAGCAGCGAGCGGTGGCCAGCTCCGTCCCGGAGACTCCTGTCCGCCCCCGGCCGCCAGAGAGGGCAGGAGTGGTGAGCTTCCGGTTACAGCTGAAGGGATCTCCATAGAAACCCAACAAGTTCTAATTAGACACAAGTAAGTGCTTCCCGAATGCATTTTCATTACAGCTCTGCCAGAATAAACGTCAAACTGAGGATTCGGTTGCCACTTGCGTGATCCGAATCAGTGCCTCTTCTTTCCAACAGTCAGTACGCCCTTGGTGCTGCTTTGCGCCAGGATCCAGCAGGACCTCAGAAGAGCTCGGGGAGGGCCCAGCCCCGCCCCCGCCCAGAGGGGCAGCGGCATCCGGAGCTTGGGGGGCAGGGATGGGGGCCCTGGGCCTGGAGGGCAGGGACTCCGGAATTCCAGGAAGCGGGATTGGCCGGTGGGCAGGTGGCCAGTGATGGGGGATGGGCTGAGGCGGGATCAGGAGAGGCAGCCTGGGCGGGGCAGGGGGGTGGGCAGGGCACACACCAGAGCAGGCCAGAGCCGAGGGGCTGGGGAGTCCCTGCCGGGGTGGGTCTGGGTTACCTGGTCAGAGCCAGGTGCCCAGGAAGGAGGCTGGCCCTACACTGGTAGGTCCGGGTCCAGGGGGCCGGGTGAGGCCTTGAGCAGTTAGGGGTCTACGAACTGGGCTGGTTTTCCTTCCTTCCTGGAAAGAGACCTGGGACCTCCGGGGCGTCACTCGAGGGGCTGACTCCAGCCCCCGAGGTCACAGCCGTGGTCCCTTCTGAGCAGGCGGCGTGCGCACCTCCCCCGCCCCATGCCTGTGTGTCACCCCCCGTGCCCCTACCCCGCCCTCCGCCCCAGGCGGGCACCTGCCTCTCAGGCACACGGTGGGTCTCTGATCCCTGGGGGCAACTCAGAATGTGACCGGTCAGCGGAGGGAAGACCCCCGGCGCTGAAGGCAGGATTGATTGTGGAGAGATTGCACCTTAACTGCTGTCGGCTTTAGAGACAGACTTTTCAGCGCGTGGATCCTGCAGCTCCCACCTGGCAGGTAAGCCCGGCGCATCTGTCTGGGGGGACGCGCGAGTGACAGGCTGAGCGGTGCTGGGGTGTGGGGGGACCCGTGGACGCTGCCCGGGGTGCTCGGGGGGCAGTGAGCCCGCGCCCTGTGTCTCGGGTCTGCCGGGGTCTCGGTCTCGCTGGCCAGCAGGGCCCGAGCCATCCAAGGCTGCTCCTGAGGGAACGCACATTCGGGTTGGCCCCTGACTCACTGGGGAGGGTGCAGGGCCAGGGAGGAGGAGACCTTGGCAGCAACACAGAAGAACTGGAGGTTAGGAGGGTGGCCTTGCAGCCAGATGGGGTCGGGCCCCACGCTTGCAAATTACCAGTTTTGCCATCGTGGGTGGGTTATTTCATGCCTCTGCCTCGCTTTCTTCATCGGTGAAAGGGGGTGCATCCTCTGGATCTCAGCTCTCCGTGTTGGGCTGAGGTTCCCCCAGAAGGGACCCTTGAGACTCAGGACAAGTGGTGAATTTGGAGAAGGATGCTGGGGTCACCAGCAGATAAGCGGGGACAAGACGTGGATGGATCAAGCCAACACAGGGGGCTGGCGATGGGGGGCGGAGCGCAGGCCCTCTGGGGGCTTCTGGTGCTGATACAAAACCTACCAGAGTCGGCCCACCCGAGCTGGCTGGGCTGATCCTGGGGGCGTGGCCGGAGATGCCCTCAGGTGGAGGGTCACAGGTGCGTGTGGCTGGACCATGGCTCTGAGGGCCGAGGGCTCGTGGCCGGGGCACCCACGGTGTCTACACTCAGGGACTGACTAGATCTGGAGCGTGCAGGGTCCTCACTTGCACCCCTGGGGTACTGAGCACACAGCCTCTGACACGGCGGGTGCTCCGTAAACCCACACGGGCCTCAGCACAGCTGGGACAGGAAGCCAGGCCCTCGGCCTCCAGGCCCCTTCAAGGACTGGAGGAAGGTCAGCCTGGGCCCAGGGTGGACCAGATGGGGCCAAGAGGCCCTAACTGGGGACAGTGGGAGGTCAGGTTGGAGCCAGGAGGAAAGGTCTTGGGTGCACCACGCAAGGCCCAGGGCCCAGACTCCGTTGCCCTGTGGTTCCAACCTGAAGATATTTGACCCTGAGCTGTTTGACCTTATTTCTATGAATATTTTCGTCAGCACAAGGCTGCCTGCGGTGGGCAGGTTTCCAGGATGGTCCCGTGGCCCGATCCACTCTTGTGTTCTGTTACATGACACCAGGGACTTCATGACGAAGGTTATGAATCCGCTGACCTCGACACAGGGAGGTTCTCTGGATGGGCCTGACCTGGTCACATGGCCTTTACATGCAGAAGGTTTTCCCTGGCCCGTGGCAGAGGCGGGGTCAGGGGCTCTGGAAGCACAAGGGTTCCACACGCCACTACCACTGAAGGTGGGGAGGCCGCACCACAGGCGGCCTCTGCTTGCTGAGAGCCCCCATCCCCGGCCGATAGCCAGAGCGAGAGCCTCTGTCCTAGGCGTCCAGGAACTGAATTCTGTGAAACCAAGGGGCCTGGCTGGGAGCCTTCCCCAGGGCTTTCAGATGAGAACTCAGCCCAGCCCGAGCGCAGAACCAGGCCACGCCGCGCCGGACGTCTGACAGCCAGGCTGTGCGTCCGCAGTGGGTGTTGTCTTAGGGCGCCAAGTTTGTGGCGATCTGTCACACAGCACCAGAAACTAACACACCCCCCGATGGGGTATTTTTCTGGAGATGTGCCTCCTATTAGCTTCCTGTGGCTGCCTTAACAAATTACCACAGACTGGGAGGCTTAGAACAGAAAAGCATCCTCTCAAGGTTCTGGGGGCCAGAAGTCCAAAATCAGCATGACCAGCCTGAAATCGAGGTGTCGGCCGTACCGAGCTCCCCCCAGAGGCTTTAGGGAAGGACCCTGCCAGCCTCCTCCAGCTCCTGGTGGCTGCCGCGTCCCTTGGCTTGCGGCCACCTCCCTCGTGTCTGCTGCCAGCTTCACAGGGCCTCCTCTGGGTGTTATCAAATCGCCCTCTGCCTCCCTCAGATAAAATACACATGATGCACTCGGGCCGCCCCCGCCCCGCCCCCACTGCCAGAAAATCCAGGATAATCCAGGGTAACCTCCCCATCTCAAGAACCTTGATTAATCACGTTTGCAAAGGCTCTTTTACTACATTAGGTCACACTCCCAGGTTCTGGGGTTGGGGTCTCCTGCCTTTGGGGCCACGTTCAGCTTCAAAGACAATCGAATTCCCTGATCAATTTTCTCCGCAGAGGCGTGGATTCACATTTCTAGTTGTCTCTGTAAACATTTCCATCTCCCTGCAGCCTCCTTTGCCCATGGTGTTCCGGGCACATCCTGCATTGCACGGTTGATCTGCGCCCGTGCCTTCCCATCCTGGCTTCTCACCCGGGAGCCCCAGCGGGTAGGGCACACTTCTGCCAAGCCTTATGCAGGCACAGCATTTTCCAGGAGAGTCTGGCCATTGCCAGTTTTATTTTGTGTTAATTATTCCTACCGGTGAACGTCATTGTGAACGGGACAAAGGCTTGGAGTGAGGTTTGGTTTCCAGCACGGGAGGGGCGGAGAGGGTTAATGGGAAACGCGGCTTCTCAGCCTTTCACACCCTGTCCTGCTGGGGCTGCCTCTTAACACCTTGGAATGAACTGGAAGGAGTGGCTGGAGAGGCCAGCGGGCAGCGGACCCCTCCCGCAGGGACGGGGGATGGGCTGCCAACAGCCCCCCCAGGCTTGTCCTCCAGGAGGAGGGTGTGGGCCAGGGCTCGCGGGGAGCTGAGGGGCTCCCCCAGCTCCTTCCCTGAAGCCTCCCCACGAGCAGAGCCCGCTGAGTGTGGGACATGGAGGGAGGCAGGAAGGGCCTGAGACTGGGTGTTAGGACCTGCTGGGTCAGCTGGGGGCACAGCGCCCACAGGCTAGGAGGGGGTGAGAAGAGGTGTGTTGGTTCCCCCGGGGCTGCTGCCCCCGCCTCCACCTTGGCATATCTGACCGCGGAGCAAAGGGCTCTCTGCTGAGTGGCACCTGCCCCCTTGGGGTGCATGGGGGCGCTGAGCCCCTGCTGCGGGCAGGACGAACGCCGATTGGATTTCCAACTGTGTGCAGCACCAGGCAGGTGGGAGGGTCACAAGTAGCCCCAGCTGCCCCTTCTGCCGGGGGTGGAGGGGCCGGGGAGACCCCAGCAATTCAGTCCTCACAGCAACAAAACGCCCTTCCTTGTCAGGTTTGGTGGGGGGACAGGAAAATCCTTTTCTCTCTTTCTTCCAGGCAGGAGAAAGTCCTGGAAGTACGGATGGGGTGGGGAGGATGCTGCCTGCTCGGCCTCTGCCCAGATGTGTGCTGGGAGGAGGACACACACAGGGAAGCGGGTCTGCCCCGCTAACCCAGCACAGGCACCTGGGTAGGGGAAACTGAGTCTGCTGCTGGCCTGCCCCCCCAGCTCGTGACTTCGACATTGAATGATGGGGAGGGGGGAGGGAGGCGGGGACAGAGGCTAGGCCAGATGTGAAGAAGGTGGGATGGGGGGGCGTCGCCTCCGTGGGTCCAGGGGCACAGCTGGCGGAGAGGTCCGCTGGCCTGGACTCTCGCCCCTGTGAAAGAAAATATTCATGGCACTTGTCAAACGGGGGAAGGCAGGCTTAATTGAAGGGGCCATCAGGGTAGGCATGGGGACCACCACCACGGCGATGGGATTTTGCTGGGGGGCGGGATTGGGCTCAAATCCGAAAACAGCACGGGCCAGTGGGGTGCATAGCCAAGGAGCAGGTGGGTCAGTGGACAGAAAACTAATAAGAGGAAACAGAGGTGGCGGACCTGACTAAAGCAGGGGAGGTGTTGGGAAATGTTGGATGAGGAAACACGACAGTTGCCTTCCCTGGCTTATCTCCCAGGCTGACCAGGAACACCATGACCGCAACCATCACCACCACCACGACCACAACCACGACCACCACCACCACCACGACCACGACCACCACCACCACCATGACCACCATGACCACCACCACCGCGACCACCATGACCACCACCACCGCCAGGACCACCACAACCACAGCCATGACCACAACTATCACCACCAGTGCCACCACCATGACCACCACAACCACCACCACCACCACCACCACCATGACCACCATGACCACCACCACCGCCAGGACCACCACAACCACCACCACCACCACCACGACCACCACCACCACCACGACCACCACCACCACCACCATCACCACCACCATCACCATCACGATCACCACCACGATCACCACCACGATCACCACCACCGCCACCACCACGATCACCACCACGATCACCACCACGATCACCACCACCATCACCACCAC
>NC_041224.1:181258380-181258898 GCF_002837175.3 Physeter macrocephalus
ACCACCACCACCACGACCACCACCACCACCACCACCACCACGACAACCACCACCACCACCAGCACCACCACGACCACGACCACCACAACCACGACCACCACGACCACCACCACCACCATGACCACCATGACCACCACAACCACAACCACCACCACGACCACCACCACCACGACCACCACGACCACCACCACCACGACCACCACCACCACCACGACCACGACAACCACCACCACCACCAGCACCACCACGACCACGACCACCACCACCACCACAACCACCACGACCATGACCATGACCACCACCATGACCACCACCACCATCACCACCATCACCACCACAACCACCACCACCATGACCACCACCATGACCACCACAACCACAACCACCACCACCACCATGACGACCACCACCACCACCAGCACCACCACCACCATCACGACCACCACCACCATGACCACAACCACAACCACCACCACGACCACCACCCCCACGACCACCACGACCACCACGACCACCAC
>NC_041224.1:181263390-181334020 GCF_002837175.3 Physeter macrocephalus
ACCACCACGACCACCACCACCACCACCACGACCACCACGACCACCACCACGACCACCACCACGACCACCACGACCACCACCACGACCACCACCACGACCACCACGACCACCACCACGACCACCACCACGACCACCACGACCACCACCACGACCACCACCACGACCACCACGACCACCACCACGACCACCACCACGACCACCACGACCACCACCACGACCACCACCACGACCACCACGACCACCACCACGACCACCACCACGACCACCACGACCACCACCACGACCACCACCACGACCACCACCACGACCACCACCACCACCACCACGACCACCACGACCACCGCCACCACCACCATGACCACCACAACCACAACCACCACCACCATGACCATGACCACCACCAGCACGGGGATGGCACTAGGCCAGGAAATCCCCACCAGGAGGTCTGTTTCTGGAAATCAGAGGTTTCCAGATAGCTGAACAGCCACTTCTTAAAGAAACCACTTTGGAAAGGAACCATTTTGCATCAGAATCTCTCTAGAATGAAGGATGGACCCACTCGTTTCTTAAGCAGAAGGCACAGTGCCTGGTTAGGGGCCCCTGGGGTCCAGCAGATGTGCGTTTACAAACTGGCCTCGTTTCAGACAATCCAGGAATCGGGGGTGGTGGGGCCTGGCACAGATGCGGGGCTCTCTGAGGATTAAAGGAGACAAGGCAGTGCCGCTGGACGGTCAGAATGTTCCAGGAGAACGTTCCTGTCTCTAGAAAGGGGGGGAATCTTTCAGAAGCTTCCATCCTCATGTACCGAGCTCCTCACCTGCCCCCTGTGATAATTTTAGTCTTACCTTTGGAAGGAGAGGGGAATGCTGTTAGAGCCGCCGCCCTTTCAAACAATGGGAGACATTTTTATTTCTTCTTGAAAATTTAAGCATCACTGTTCTTTAAAACAGGTATATAATTCAGTTCTTTGAGGTTTTTTACAAAGGGAATTTTCAAGAATATACATTTGTCACTAGTACCATTGTCACTAATTTTTAGAGATTTACTATGCAAATTCTTTTAGGATAAAAAAGTCAAATCCTTCTTTAAAAAAACAAAACCCATGCAGGCAGCAAAGCCAGAATGCAGATCTGTGTGTGTGGAGCTATATCTCACACCCGGGGCTGAGGCCCCCTCCTGCAGGGTGGCCCACGGAAGCAGGGGCTTCTCTTAGCCAAGGAGCAGAGGCTGGGCAGCTGGACGGACTGCCCTGGGCCCTCCCCGCCCACTCCTTCCTTTGGTTCCGGGACCCCAGGGCCTGCTGGGCCCCAGGCCCCGTCCACGGCAGGCTGGCATGGGGGGGTCTCCTCCCAGCGCCCTGGCCCTACTTGGTCCCCTCATTAGCTCGGCCCTGCCCGGGAAGATCAGTCTCTAATTTGCATAGCTGTCCCCTCTCGCCTTTCATCAATATTTAATGACAAGCCGCAGGATGCGATTGGTGGCACATCCTTCTGCGGCCCCTTCTAATGTGACAGTGACAGAGGTCTTGGCAGGTGTCCGAGCTCACAGGTCACCTCCTCACTGCTGTGGCCGACGGCTGGGGGGGCCTGGAACGTGACGATGGATTTTAACAAAGCGTCCGGTGGCCTTGTGGTTAGGGGCTGCGGATGTCTGGGTGGGCTCCAGGTGGGAGGCGGGGCGGGGCCTCCTGTCCGTGTGGGGCTGTGTGGTGAGGTGGGGGAGACGGGCTCCCCACGGGGAGGACCAGGTGAGGGGGTGGCGTGCGATGGCGCGTTGTCTCTTGGAGAGACTTGGCAAGAAGGAGCGTTTCATTTGCTCACACCAGGGCTACGCGCAGCGTTCCTCTGCAGGTGTTGCCGAGAGGGGACCACGCTGTCACCACCCCCTCAGCAACAATAACACGGTGGCTGCCCCCTCCCATCCCCTTCAGCATTCTAGCCTCCAAGAGAGAAGCTGGTCCTGTCTGTATCCATGAAGTGCCCGCGATGGACCGGGAGCCCGCGGTGGCTGGAAACTCTGGGCTCTCGGTAAACAAGGCAGCACGGGGACAGGTTTGGGGCCTGAAGACGAGCATGCAGTACCAGCTCCCCACCTTGTCCTGGATAATTGGGGGGTGACAAGGCGAGTGTCCAGAGGGAGTCAGCTGTGGCGGCCGTGTGCCTCTGGGTCTGGTTTCCACGTCCGTGAATAACTCAGCCCCCTCGGCAGGTGGGGAACGCGGAGCCCAGGGTATGGGGCTGGAGCTGGCCAGGAGGAGGATGCTACCACGTGGCTGGCAGCCTGTTCCTCTGACATAACGGAGGCTCCCGGCTCAGGGATTATTCTAGCCATGGATGATGGCCCTTCGGGGAGGCGGTGGGAGGGCGCTATGGGCTGAGCCCCACATGGCGTTTGGCGCTGGGGTCAGTGGTTGGAGAGGCCTGGCTTTGGGAAGGAGCGTTCCCGCACAGGTGGGCGGGTCTTAGGCCTCCAGGGGCCTTCTCCGGGCTGGCTGTCTGCATCGGGAGATGCTGCCCGGGGCCGAGGACACAAAGTCCAGTTCGTGCTCATCGGCTCAGGCCAGCGGGAGCCTCTGTGGGCTCTGTGGGACCCGCTGTGGCAGGGGCCTGGGCCAAGCGGGGCGGCGCACGGGGCTCCCCACCCCTCCCCACCCTCTGTGGGCCACACGCTCTCCCCAGGGAGGGCAGTGGGAGGGTATCTCTGTGGCAGGTCCTCCAGAGGGAGGGGGGAAGGAGAGGGTGTCGGCCAGGGGGTTTACCACACTTTGAAGCAGGTTCAAATCCAAGGACTGATAAGCAGTGAGATCAGGGGCTCGCCTTGGAGCCCGCGTGGCACAGGCCAGGTTACCCAGTGCTCCGTGCCTCAGTGTTCCTATCTGTATATGGGGGTCAAGGTAGCAGCTTCTCAGGGTGCTTGGGGAGAGTCTGGAACATCGGGCAGCTGGGACCTGAAGCTCCCGGAGCCCCCGGACCCTCCCCCTCCTGGATCTACACACAGGCAGCTCCTGGCGCCCTGGGTGGGCATTGGCGGCTGCCCTGTGGAGGAGGCCGGTCGAGGATCGAAAGTGTCTTTCTCTCTGCTTCTCTGCTCGGCAGAGTTCGTGTTTCCTGAGCGCCTACTGTGTGCCAGGCCCGGAGCTGGGCCCCAGGCTCCTGAAAGACATCAGAGCCGGGTCTGTCTCCTGGGAGCTCATGGCCCAGCAGGCGAGGGGACCAGGGTTTGGGAGGGCCCAGGGGCTGGAGAGCCCTGGACGGGGTGGGAGGAGATGGCACCAGAGGAGCCTGGGCCAAGTCCTAGGGTCAGAGCTTGGTGTCCAGGAGGGAAGAGCAGGGGGTTTCTCAGTGCAGGGGTCTCTCAGTACAGGGGAGCTCTTAGTGTCGGGGGCTGGCACCTCGTGGGCAAACCCCGAGGATGGAAGAGCTTTGCTGCCAGCGCTGAGCGAGTGGGCGTCGAGGGATGTCTGGGGCTGGACGCCAGGTGAAGAGGTGGACTCCGTCCTGCAGGTGGGGAGGGCGGTCTGGATGGCCCCAGGCTGAGGGGTGACCGTTTCAAAAGGTCTGGGGCCTTGGCAGCCCTGGCGCCCGCGAGGCCCTCTGCGCCCTGCACCTGGACGCTCGGGTCGGCTCTGCTAGGAATCTGCCTCCCCCAGAGGTGGGCAGGCCCCACCCCAGCCTACACACCCTCCACCCGGGCCACCCACCGCAGGCTGTGGCCACCTGACCCTGGGAGGCTGCCTCCAGGGCGCCCGGCTGTGGGCCCCGACAGAGCAGATAAAAATGATGAGATGTGTGTTCTCTGACACGGAGACCCAGACTCCCGTGTTTGAGGTAATTGGAAAAAGCCCTTCCTGCTGACCTCGGTGCGTAGGTTACAGACCTACCCTCAGGCCTCTGCCCGCAGCTTGCCCCGCCTTGGGAGGTGGCCGGAGTGAGGGCTACGCCTGGGTGAGCACCCATGGGCGTGGGGCATCTGTAGGGTGTTAGGGAGCTTGGGACCGGGGAGGGAGGAGGGGACGTCGGTGGGGCCTGTTTCGGCCCCAGCGGAGCCGCGCCGTGGCTGGCTGGCCTGCGGATGTGTCTGCGCGTGGCCGGGGGCTGCGGGGACGGTCCTCAGCGTTCTCAGACCTTGGCAGCACAGAGGGGACATCGGGCGAAGCTGAGGTTAACGTTTCCATTAAACCCAGAAGGATTTCCACTGGCTAGAGGGAGCTACCTGTGCTGCGGGCTGCAGAGCAGGGGCCCAGCCTGCAGCTACAGCCCCGCACCTGCCCCTCGCCTCCTGGGGGGGCCGCGTGGCCCGCCGTCCCCCACCCCACGGCCCTTCCTCCTCCTCGGATGAGTAGAGGACCCTCGCTGGTGTTCCCTTTACAGCTGAACTGCAGTCAGAGCAAAACACAACCCCCCACCTCCCTGCAGCCGCTCTGGCCGGGTGCGTGCTGTCTGGTGGACGAGTCCCGTCTGTTGCTCTTTGGTTCTCAGCCCGTTTCTGTGAATTCCCATCTTCCATCTCCTTCCCGTGACGAGCCTGCTCGGCAGACTTTGGGGTCTGGCATCTGGGGAATGTCTCCAAAGAGATTTATGGAGCTTCCCCCTCCCGGGCCCCTCCCTCACCCTTAACAGGCAGCTCGGGTTGGCGGGGCTGTTAGATCTGGTTTGGTCCTGGACCTTGGAGGACGGAGGTCTGGGCTGGGGACCGCGGCCCGGAGGCCGGATGTCAGCTCTGGATGGCGGGACGTTCCTGGCTAACGGTGCATGTGGCCCAAGGTGACCCAGGGAGAGTGAGATGCATGGCTGGGGCTCTGCAGATGGCCAGGCTGGGCCCAGGCTCTGTCCGCAGACACGGCCACTTGACTGGCGCACACACCCTCAGCCGAGCCTCCCTGCCGGCACGGTGGTCTTCTTCACCCCGCCTCGTGGGGGAGGGCTGCCCTGTCTCAGACCCACCCAGTCACACTGTGATAGTTGGCCTTGGGTCTGGGGTCTCCGGACCTGACCCAGGCTCTCCAGGGTCTGGGGACGCCAGGCTCAGTCCACTGCCTCAGATGGCCTTGCCTGTGAGGCTTCAGCCCTGTTTCCCTGGCAGGAGACAGGGCAGCTGTGACCAACGGGGTGTGTGGACTCCGGGCTGGAGAGGACGCTGTGGTCCCCGTGGGCTGGGGAAGCCAGAGCTGTGGGCAGCGGAAGTGCTTCCGTGGTGGCCACCCTGGTCACTGAGTGACCTGGCCCTGCCCTGCCGGGTGTGGGTTTCACCTGGAGACGCTGAGGGTGCGAGCCAGGCGGGAGGCAGGAGCAGATCCAGGTAGGCTCCCTGGGCCCAGCAGTCCTGCCCAGACCTCTGCCATGGGGGCCAGCTGGGGACCACGGTGGGGGGACATCGGGGGTGGGCTGCGCCCTGCAGAGCTGTTGACACACGGCGGAAGGGGGCTCCAGGAAGCTGGAGGGCCCTGCGGAGGGCGGAGGGGCTGCCTGCCTGAAATCACCCTTCCTCAACCTCCACGGCCACCCCAGCCGGGGCTTGGGGAGAGGGCGCTGGGCTTGAGGTCGAGGTTGGTCTGACCTTGGTGCATGACCTTGGGCAAGGCTCCCAACCTTCCCGGACCAAGTAGGACTAAGGGTGGGAGTCGGCCTGCCATCACCCTGGCCACGTTTCCTGCTGGGACCAGGGCTCTGTGGGTGGTGTGGCCGGCGGGCAGGCTAGCTTCGGGTCCCACCTCTGACCCTCATACTCTCTGCAGCCTCAGTTTTCTCAGCTGCAGGTTGGGTTAATAAGACCCATGACACAGGGTGCTGATGGGAGCAGACGTGATCACGGCGTAACTCCGCATGCCTCACGGCTGCTCTTGTCTTGGGTGAGGCGGGGCATCCGTCAGCCTCTGCCTCTAGGGTCCTGAGCTGTTTGCTGAAATAACAAGGGAGCTCCCACAAGGATGCTCCCGGACCCACACGCTTGCTCCCGCGTGACTGTGCGGGTCCCGGAGCACATATCGTGCACATGTCGCATCGCAGCCGAGGAGGCCGCTTTCTGGGGAGAGGCCACTGTGCCTTTAAGAGGACGCCAGTTAAGTTAAAGACACCAGCTTGTCCCTGGTGTGTGCGCCTGGCTTGCCTCGGCAAACACACGATAAATTACCACTTCCCAGGCCGCCTGCCCCGGGCCTCCAGACAGCCGTGTCTTATTAACATTTACGTTGCATTTTGTGTGGCTAATATTGTCTTAGAGAAATTAGGGGAGCTTATTAGTGTTTGATTTACCGGCAGGAGCCCTGGTGAGCACGTTTTCGTTCATGTATGCGGGGCTCCGGGGGTCGGGCGTCCTGGGAGGACCAGGGGAGGGGTGTTAGCACGGGCAGGCCTCCCTGGCCGCTGGGGACAGTGATCTGGCGAGATGGCCCCCTGTAGGGCCTGGGCGGGCACGACACTGCCATAAGGAACGGGCTGGCCATGTGAGAGCGCGTCCCCGGCTCCTTGCTAAGGGCGCGCTTTGGTTACGACAGGGCCGTAAAAGAGACCTGCAGGTGCCACCAGCTCTGCGCCTCCACTCGTTCACGTGCCTGAGTTATTAAGGGGGCCTGGTCAGGAAGCCCGAAATTACTCATGTCCACAGGACCCCAGGGGCATGTCCACACTGCCCGTGTGTCTTCTGTGTGCTGGGCACCAGGCCAAGAGAGGGTCCCAAGACACAGTCCTGAGTCCCTGGGGGACCTCGGGCACTAGGGGTGCATCCCGTGGGGCCTGAAGCTTATGCAATTCGGGGGTGGGGGGGAGTATTCTTTAAGAAAGAAAACCTACAAATAAAAATATCACATGAGTTCCTGGGCCTTGCAGGAGCCCGTGTGAGTGAAGGGCCTGCACTGAGCCTTCTTGAGGGGCTGTCAGGTGGGGAAGGACCTTTGCCATTCCCAGGGATGAGGCCTCTGGTCGGCAGGAACAGAAATGCTCACAGTAAGTGGGGCTGAGGGTTTTCCTGGACCAGACCTGGGCATCGTATGGAATCCAAGGATGGTTCGACCCCCTGGAATGAGAAGGGCGGGAGGAGCTGGGCTTCAGGGGCCACTGAGGCCCGAGCCCAGAGGTCTGCAGGAAACTCTCGGCCTCTCGCCTCCCATGCTGGGCTTCTGGTCTCTTCCTGGTTTGTTCCATATTGTGGCAAACACGTGGCTGGAGGCTCTTGAATTTTACACCTTACACCTTTGGCTACCAGAGAGATGGACTTTTCTTTCCCAGTTCCAGTTCCAGTAATCCCAGCAAAGTGCTCTGATTGGCCCAACTTGAATCAGGTGACTCTCTCAGGATTAATCAGCTGGGGCTAGGGTGGTAGGGCCACATCGTACTAACGCAATGGCTCTTGTAATAGCTGTGGGTGTGGAGAACTGGGAGTAGTTCCTAGAGTATTGGGCTAAGGGTAACATTGGTCTCCACTCTCACTAAGCTCAGAGGGAGGTGTGACTTAGCTTTACTTATAAGAATAATGAGGGACTTCCCTGGTGGCGCCGTGGTTAAGAATCTACCTGCCAATGCAGGGGACACGGGTTCAATCCCTGGTCCGGGAAGATCCCACATGCTGCGGAGCAACTAAGCCCACGCGCCGCAACTACTGAAGCCCGTGTGCTCTAGGGCCCACATGCTGCAACTACTGAGCCCGCGTACCTAGAGCCCGTGCTCCGCAACAAGAGAAGCCACTGCAATGAGAAACCCTCACACCGCAAATAAGAGTAGCCCCCACTCACTACAACTAGAGAAAGGCCGTGTGCAACAATGAAGACCCAACGCAGCCAAAAAAAAAAAATTAAAAAAAAAAAGAAAGAATAATGGACAGTTTTATAGAGGAGGGGACATGTGGATAGGGTTTTGCAGTATCAATAAGAGTTCACTAGGCAGAGCTGGAGAGTGAAGAAACCTGAGGGAGTGGCATGGAGATCTGGACTTTCTTGGGAAGAACAAATTGTTCAACAAGATGGAGCATGGATCCAGAGCCACAATGATGGCGGGAAGGGTGGAGAGCCTGGGGGAGTAGCTGGGCTCTGGATGGAGCGGCCTTGGACTTCAGTCTGGAGATGATGGAGAGTTACAGGAGGACTTTAACAGGGTGACAAGATCAGATCCTTCTCGTGGCACTGTGGCGATGGGCGGGTGGTGACTGGAGGCTCAGAGAGGAGGAGGGCCTTGAAAAATTAAAAAAAAAAGAAAGAATAATGGACAGTTTCATAGAGGAGGGGACATGTGGATAGGGTTTTGCAGTATCAATAAGAGTTCACTAGGCAGAGCTGGAGAGTGAAGAAACCTGAGGGAGTGGCATGGAGATCTGGACTTTCTTGGGAAGAACAAATTGTTCAACAAGATGGAGCATGGATCCAGAGCCACAATGATGGCGGGAAGGGTGGAGAGCCTGGGGGAGTAGCTGGGCTCTGGATGGAGCGGCCTTGGACTTCAGTCTGGAGATGATGGAGAGTTACAGGAGGACTTTAACAGGGTGACAAGATCAGATCCTTCTCGTGGCACTGTGGCGATGGGCGGGTGGTGACTGGAGGCTCAGAGAGGAGGAGGGCCTTGCCCCCAGCGGCACGCTAGCTGGAGGGGGCACCAGCATGCCTGGGCTCTGGTGCAGCCATCGTTCCCCCGAGTCGTGATCTCTGAGTCCCTCCCCCACCCAGGCCAGTGGCCACAAGGGACTCCCAGTGCTCCCGAAGCCTGGCTCTCCCTCCCCAGGCTGCCGGCAGGGCCAGGACCAGAGGTCTGGCTGGCCGATGGTGACCACCGTTGGCGCTCCTGTGTGCGGGCGGGTGCTGGGTTCTGTAGCTCACTTGAACCCCCCACCCTCTGGGCAGGAGCTGCTGTTTGTCCCTTTACAGATGAGTAGATGGAGGCAGAGGGCTATGCTCCTCAAGCAAGTCACTCAGTTCAACCAGGTCTGGCCCCTGAGCCTGTGCTCTGACCACGTGCTGGCCCCAGATCTGTCCATCGGGGTGCCCCGGATGCCTGGCCACTGGCAAACTGCCGGCTTCTTGTTCCAGGAGTTTGAGCGTGAAGTGAGACCCACAGGGAGAGCCAGGGAGAGGCAGCCACGGGGCAGCAGCCCCGTGGGAGGGACTGCCGTGGGGGGGCGACCACGAGGGCCTCTTCCACGAGGCTGCAGCCACAGGTGCAGCGGCTGTGAGGGAGGACTGTGGGGCCCGGGAGGGCGGTGGGCGCCCCTCCCAGGTGCCCGGCCCGCGGCCGCCCTGCTGCGCTGCCCACAGACCCCGCTACTGCGGCTGCCATGAGGAGGGGCCCGGCCGCCCTCACCCTCCCTGGGCTGGAGCTGCCCTGGCCCCGGGCCCCAGGCTCCCTCCTCCCTGCTGGGCCTCCTGCTCAAGAAGGTGTGGACGGCGGCTCCTGCTGGACCCGCATGTCCATTTAGATTGAGATGTGCTGAGCGGCGCGTCCTCTGTCACTCCGAGAGCCTGTCTGTCGGGGGACAGGAGGACGCCAGCGAAGGGCTGTCTGTGGGCTGTCAGGCCGGGCAGTGGGCCTCCCCGCTGCATGCTGAAACGGGGATTTCCATCCTGTCCCTCGTCGGGGGGAGGCCACCTCCCCATGGGCCCCCGACCCCCGCGTGCTGCGATTCCCGCTTACTAGCCCGGCTTTCCCGTGAAAGCGACCTGCTAATCCCAAGCATCACCGAGCGGGGATCTAACCGGGTTTTATGGGGCAGGCGGCATAAATTCCTGGGCCGCCGTGGTTCTGGTGGGGCTGTTATTTATTTGCCATGCAGTGATGTAGTCGCGGCCTTGGCTGTGCGGTATTTATGGTGTTTGATCGACTTCCAGCTCGCCTGTCTGGGAGCGTTTGTTGAGATGTTCTATGGAGCCCCCGGCAACTCCCGACATGGGAGGGCGTTGATCGGCCCGGAGCCCCGCGGCAGCTCGCCCCTCCCCCACCCCACAGGACCCCTGCACCTGGCTTGCAGGGGGCATCTCTCGGTGTGGTGGCCTCGGACGGGCAAATGGTGCCGCATCACTGATGCTGCCATGGGGCGTACACCTGCCGGCTGGGCCGCGGGTGTCCTGCGTGAATGTGACATGTGCAATATGCCAGGATGTGTGATGGCTTCACGTGGACAGCTGCAGTGTTAGAGGCAGCTGCACCAGCAGACACTTACTGAGCAGCTGTTATGTACCAGGCTCGAGTACAGACCCTTCACAGGACTCTCTCCTTGAGCGCGTCCAGCAGCCTGAGGTTGGTGTCCCCGGTGGGAAGCCGAGGCTCAGGGTGGCAGGAGACTTGCCCAAGGGAGCCCGGCCTGGGACTCAGGCTGCACCTTCCTCTGTCTCTTCCCGTGGGAGGACCGCGGTCTGACTCTCTGGGGCCCGCCCCTCCCTTTCCTGCCCCTTTGTGTGTCTGCGCTGATGGAGACGCTGCCTCTGAGGAGCTAATGCGGTTTTTGTTCTGGCCTGGGGAGATCTGATCACTGTAATTCTGCATTCACTCGCCTCTATTTATCCCCCAAGCCTGGCCGGCACCGGGCGGCAGATTATCAGCGCCGGGCTTGATGAATTGGACTCGGGGCTGAAACGGAAGAGAAACCCTGTTTTTATTATTGCAGACGAAGCTGGCGGGCGGGCAGCGTATGTTGTGTTGGCAGCCCCTCAGTGCAACGGAGGCTCACGGCCTCAGAGCGATCAGGGCCTTTCAAGAGGCCCCCACCTGCAAGGGAGGCAGGGACCCTATTAGCCCAGCTACTGGGGGGGAGGGGTGACAAAGTGTCAGTAGGACGGAGGGGAGAAGAGTTGATCAATGATGGTCGATCGATTTGCATCTTTCCCCTTGATTTGGTGCACAGCAGTATGGAGATGAGGCCTGCGGAAGGGGCGTTGGCCCGAGCGGGGCCAGCGCAGGCTTAGAGGGTCTTTTATGTCGTGGAGGGTGGGGAAGGGAGCTGAGAGCTGCTGCTTTGTCTGACGCCTGGTGAGTATTGATCGGTATTAGAAATGATAACGAGCCAATTCTGCGGGGCTGGGGGGGTCTTAACCATTTCACGGCTTGCCGGGCGGTCCCAGGTGGGTGCTGGAGGATGCTCGCCCTCAGGTACCCCTCAGCAGGTCTGCAGCTGATACTCTGCCTGGACTGGGCCATGGCCCGAGCCCATCCAAGGTCCTGGAGTGGTGGCCAAATAGGGCAGGGCACTGGGCTAGGAGCCTCGTGCTCATGGGCCAGAGTCAGACCCAACTAGGTTGACCAAGCACTCAGTGGGTGCCTGGCGCCCAGTGCATCTCCCCAGCCGCCTGTGAGATGGGTAATGATGACTCTGTAATTCTGAAGCTCCCCACCGTCAAGTGGCTGGGCCTCTGCCGGCCTCTCGTCCCCAGAACGACGCTGCCTCTCACTCCTGCCATGCCCTGATGGAGCGCTGACTTTTGTTGGGTCACTTAGCCCCCCTGACGCCCCTCTCCTCATCTGTAAAATGGGAGTCATGACAGATGGGCTGAGAAAATTCAGAGAACAGGGACGGGTGTTCTGTACACCCCAGCCTCTACCATAAGGCCTGGCCTGAGTCTCAAAGTGGCTCCAGCTCTGCGTCTGTCCACTCTGGTGAACGTTTCATGTTGAGAAGTCTGTTTGTTCCTCCATGGAGGGAAGAAATGCCATGCACTTTTCTGAATGGTTGTGAGAACCAAATGAGTTGATGCCTGGAAGTACCTAGCATGAAGTTGGTGCCTAATAAGAGACGACTATCATTATCGTCATTGTCAACATCACCGTCACCATCACCACCATCATCGCCATCATCTCTGCCACCACATCATCACCCTCACCATCATCATCATTATCACACCATCACCACCACCATCGTCACCATGACCACCATCATCACCACCACCATCACCATCACCACCATCACTATCATCACCACCATCGTCACCATGACCACCATCATCACCACCATCTCTGCCACCACATCATCACCCTCACCATCATCACACCATCACCACCACCATCATCACCACCAACGTCACCATCACCATCACCACCGTCACCACCACCATCACCACCATCACCATCACCACTATCATCACCACTGACACCACCACCACTATCATCACCACCGACACCACCACCACTATCATCACCACCATCATCACCACCATCATCACCACCATCACCACCATCATCACCATCACCACCATCACCAACACCATCATCACCATCACCACCATCATCACCATCACCACCATCACCAACACCATCATCACCACCATCACCACCACCACTATCATCACCACCATCACCATCATCACCACCACCATCGCCATCACCATAACCACCATCACCACCATCACCGTCACCACTATCATCACCACCACCACCATCACCACCATCACCATCACCACCACCATCGCC
Organism: Physeter macrocephalus; assembly: GCF_002837175.3. Classification (NCBI taxonomy): domain Eukaryota; kingdom Metazoa; phylum Chordata; class Mammalia; order Artiodactyla; family Physeteridae; genus Physeter; species Physeter macrocephalus. Next base: position 181,275,768 of record NC_041224.1, read on the forward strand.
ATCACCATCACCGTCGCCATCGCCACCACCGTCATCACCACCGTCGTCACCGTAGTCATTGCTGTGGTCACTGTCTTTGTCATCACAGTCATCATCTTCATTGTTGTCATCATCTTGGAAGATAACGCCTTTCAAGAAAAGAGGGTGGAGAAATGGGGCCACACAGAAGAGACGTGACAGAAGAAGGATAATATTAAGAAATAATTTTACGTCAAAGGAGTGAACGAGGAGAGAGGGAGAAATTGATAGTGCAGGAGAGAGAGTGCTGGTTGCAGGAGAAATACACCTGCATTTTTCCTCTCTGTTTTTTCTCAAGATTTTCTCTTTATCATTGGTTTTCAGTAGTTTGACTATGATGTGCTCAGGGGTGCGTGCGTCTGTGTGTGCGTGTTCACCCTGTTGGGGGTTTGCTGAAATTCTCAAATCTGTAATTGACATTTTCTTCAATACTTTTGTAATACTTTTCAGGGTATTTGGCCATCCTATCTTCAAATATCTTTCCTGCCCTTTAAAAAAAATTTGTGCGATATTTTATTTTATTTTGGCCACACTGCATGGCTTGTGGGATCTTAGTTCCCCGACCAGGGATCAAACCTGTGCCCCCTGCGGTGGAAGCACGGAGCCCTAACCACTGGGCCACCAGGGAATTCCCCCTCCTTTCTTTCTTCATTCCAGTTACGCATATCTCTCAGGCCACCTCAGGCCATTGGGGCGTTGTTATAAAATGTAGGTTTTATTATCATTCAGGTATGGTGAGGCCACCAGATCGCGAGGCACCACTGAAGAGAGTTTGTTGCTCACAGACCCCGGGAGGCGGGGTCAAGCTGCACCGTGTAGGGCCACATGGGGAAGCCCCAGGGTCAGTCAGGAGGCAGAGAGAGAGGGGGGAACTGTGGGCAAGAGCCTTTACCCTTTCCATGGTCAGGGCAAGGCCTGGCGAGCAGGCTGAGGAAAAGGCTCGTTCGAATAGCTTCAGGGTGCTGTGGGCATAGGGCTGTCCCTAGCTGTCTGGTCCCTGCCCTCAGGGGTGACCAGGGCAGGGGAAGACTAGGTGAGAGTGTGGGTACCCACTGAAGGCGGTGACTGGGGTGTGGGTTCGGGACTGGTTTGTTTCAACATGAAAGGTGCACCTGCGTCACGTACTGATCTCTTGGAATTGGCTGCCCTGGGAAGGGAGGTCATTCCAGGGTCAGCAAGGCCCCAGACGTCAAAGCATCAGAATAAAAAGGCATGCTTAACACAGATAACTCTTCATGTCCTAAAATTCTTCCGTCTCTTTGCTCTTCAGGTTGCATAATTTCTACTGATCCACTTTTAATCTTCCTGAGTCTTCTACAGTCTCCAGCCTGCTGTTAAACTTTTCTAGTGATTTAAAAAAAAAAGTTCAGTGTTATATTTTTCAGTTCTGAATTTCTCTCTCGTTCTTGTTTATCATTTCTGTTTTTCTACTGAGGTTCTATAACAAATTGCATAATAGTTTTATTTAAACCCTGGACATAGTTATAATACCTGTGTTTAATGTCATTTTCCTCTTTGCTCGCCTATCAATTTTTTTTACTGCAAACTGGACATTGTAAGTGCCCTTCAAAGAGCCTTAGACTTGGAGGCCAGGCCGTCACTGTGCTATTCTGACCTCAGGAGGCCCATCTGAAGATGGTGCGGCCACACCATCCTCACGGGGAGATGTGTCCGGCGGGAGGTCAGGCAGGAGCCAGGCTCGGGGGACAGCGGGGCCCGTGGCACCGGGCATCAGGAGAATGAAGCCACCCCACAGGGTCCCTGAGGGGGCCCCGTGCAGGGGGCCTCGGAGCCAGTCCTGAAGGCCGCGGGGCGGATGGGGTCATGGGCGGGGCAGCTTCCACCAGGCTGGGCGCTCACGCTGCAGCCCTCAGCACCAGCGGGAACGGCAGCCAGGACCTCCCTTTGCCCCTGGCTGGCAGGCGAGGCCTCCCCGCCCCCAGGAGGAGGCTGGAGAAGGACACCGGGCTCCCGGGGCAACTGTAGCAATCAGCTTCTTGTCAGACAAAGAAAACGCTTTTTAACATTCAGATTAATTATTGACCAGCACAGCGCGTGCCTGATGGCTGCTTCCTGTCGGCCAACTCTGGGTCCCCGCTGTGGGCGCTGGCCGCGTGGCGGGGCCCCCGGGGTGGCAGTGACACCTCATCAGTCACCTTCTCTCTGTGTATTCGGGAGGGAAGCCCAGACACGCAGTGAGGGCGCCCGTCGCGAGGGTTTTTTCTGCACTGGGGATGGCAGGTCCCCTGGAAGGCACTGCGGCTGCCCCCAGACAGCACCCGACACGCTGGCCTGGCACCGTGGGGTGGGAGCCTCAGCACGGGCCCCGCACCCAGAAACGCCCCAAGGTGCCCAAGGCTGGACCCGGAGCGACGACAGCGGCTGGAGATTTGCACCGTGAGTCAAAGAGCAGGAGAAACCAAATCACAGGACCAAGTACGTTCTTGTTTTTTTGTTCTTATTTTACTGTAAAATACAACACTCACGCAGAAAAGTGCGCAAGTCAGAGACATCCGATATAAGGAGCAACTGTGAGTCTGTGCGAGCGTCACGGGGTCCCGTAATTCCGCCTCCTCGCCCTGCCCCCGGCCCCTCCTCCCCCGCTGCGAGCTGACCCCTTGCCAAGCGCGTGGCCACCACTCTGCGTTCTCCCTCTCCGGTCCCTACCTGAGCAAGCAGCCCTCCGCGAGCTCGTGGAGCTGTCCCTGGTGGCGAATTTTATATAAATGGAATGAAACGTGACTTTCCCTTTGTTTCTTTCACCTGACGTTTTGTCGTGACATCCAGCCCGTTTTTACAATATTTCTTCCCCCAGCTCAGCTTTGGTGCTCTCCGACGGTCCAGCCGGAATCCCCCAGCCTGTGTGGCTCTGTGCAGCTTCCTTGCACGAATACATCACAGTCTACTCGTTCGTCCCCCTGCTGATGGGAAATTGGGTCGCTCCCCAGTTTGTCTGCCCGGAGCAGTACTGCTAAGAACATTCTTGCACTTGTCCGCTGGTGCCGAGTTTTCTAGGGAGCGGAACTGCCGGGTCATAGGGTGAGTCCATCTTCAACCCTTCTAGAGAGTACCCGTCCGTTTTTTTTCTCTTTTACTTAATAGACTTTTTCTGGGTGGTTTTAGGTTTGCGGGAAAATTGAGTGGAACGTACAGAGCGCCCTCACCCACATCCAGCATCCTGCACTGGTATGTGCTCTTGTTACACGTGATGAACCAGCACTGGTACATCGTTACTCATGAAGTCCGCAGTTTATATTAGGATTCACGCTGTGTTGTACATTCTGTGGGTTTGGGCAGATGTATAATGTCATAAATCTATCACTACAGCATCATCCAGCCTCCTTTCATTGCCCAAAGATGCTGTGCTCCACCCAATCCGTTTCTCAAAGTGACCAGCGTCGATGGGGGCTCCGGATGTGCCGTACTTGGTAGCATCAGAATTTACAGTTTCTGCCCATTTGCTGGATGGGTAGTGGATCTTGTTATTGTGGTTCTATTGTGTGTTTTCTTGACTTCTAATCAGATCAGGCCCCTGTTTATACGTTTACTGCTGTGTGGATTTTCTCTTTTGCGAAGCGCCTGTTGGAGTCTTTCTACCGTTTTCAGACTTGCGCCATATCTCTTTCTCTTGCGGACGTTCCTCACGCATCCTCGGTAAGAGGCGCGAGCTTATCTTTCCCCGTCGCGCGGGGTGTCTTCACTCTCATTACAGGGGCCTTCTCGAACCAAAGGTCTTAAGGTTAATGTGGTTGAATTTATTAATCTTTCTCGTTGGTTAAAGCTTTTAGTGTCTTATTTAAAAATCCTTTTCCTACTCAGGGGTCATGATGTCACGATCCTATATTATCTTCCCAAAGCTTGGTATTCTGTCCTTTCCACTTGGGTCCGTAAATCTACTTGGAGTTGATTTTGTGCATAGTGTTAGGAGAGCTCCAAATTCATTTTCCCCCTATCGTTGCAAAGACTGTCTGTTCTCCAAGCTCTGGGGTCCAACCTTAGTACAATCAAGTGGCCATCAACTCCCAGGTCTGTATTTGGGGTCTCTGTCTGCTTCTCTGTCCCGGCATCAATATCCCACGTCTCGGTGGCTCTGGGATGAGTCTGGACGTCTGGTAGAGCAAGTCTGGATGGTAGAGCAAGTTCCTCGCCACTTTCCTTCTCCTCAAGGGGCTCTGGGCTGGTCCAGGCTCTTTATAATCCCATGGACCTTTCAGAGTCAGCTTGTCAAGCTCCCCAGAGACACAGAAACAAGCTCTGTTGGGGTTTTGGTTGGAATCGTATGGAGTCAAAACTATTTGGGAAGAACCAGCATCTTCACTCATTGTGTCTTCCAGCACGTGAACGTGGCTTATGTCTATTTATTTGGTGTTCCTTAATTTCTTGTCATAGAATTTTTAGTCTTCTTTACTGAAGCCTTGTGTAACCTTGTTAGATATATCCCTAGACAGCCAACCTCACTGGATGCTTTTACATCACATTCCTACTGGTTTGGTGATGTCACCGTGGTGCATTCCCAGCAATATCTGCAGATACACATTCTCTCCTCCGCTGTGTAAAATCTGCTGTCAAACCTGTCCATCCGGTTCTCCTTTGTGATAATTTTTCAGATTTACACGTTTTTCTTTGGTTCTTTTTCAAATCTGCTCTGACGTGTTTTACAGTTTTCAGTCTCTGCAGCATTTGTTTTTTTTATCCTTTAAAGGATCATTATTCCATACTTGGTGCTTATAACTCCAGAACCTAGACTTTCTGTGTGTGTGTGTTTCTGTTGCCTGTGTCTCTGCTGGCTCCTGATCACGGAGTTTGGTTTACAGTATGTGGGTTTGTCCTTGTTCGCTAGAGACCGCCTTGGAAAAAGTCCTCTTAGGAGCCATTTGTGCCCTAGGAAGGAAGGGCATTAGAGGTGGTTTGGGCTTGCTTTTTCCAGGCGCCGGGTGGGGCACTCCACCTGGAACTATTTGAGGCAAAATCAAGCCCTGACGTTCCCTGGGTCAGGACGTTTATCACAAAGTGTGAGCCCAGGCAGGGCTGACTTGCCTCTGGTCCCCCTTGCCCTGATCCGTGCCTTTGGGCTGAAAGGGCCAGGGCGTTGTCAGACCCTGTCTCTTACCGGCTCTGGGGTCCACTGTGCCAGTAAATCTTTAACACCCGGTTCTCCAAAAACACAAGCCCTGATTTATAGCCTCTGCTGATTCCTGTGGTGCAAATGCTCCCACTGTGGCTGATGCGAAGCCACAGGCAGAGCATCACACTAAGAGCCAACGCCCACAACCAGCTCTCGTGAAGCAGAGCAGCTACTCCAGCCGCCACCGGGCAAATCCCTTGCCGGCTGCTTCCAGGGCTCAGTCGGTGGCCTTTTAAGCGAAAGCAGGTTTGAGTTCCGGGCTTACCTTACTGGCCTCTTTTGCCTCCTCTGAGGTTGGGCCTGGTAATTCTTTCCTCATTGTCTGATGTGTTCTTTTATGCTTTAAAGAAGATTAAAACCCTTTGCATCCGGCTTTTCTAGTTGTGTTCAGTGGAAGGGCTGGTCCCGATCGCCTAACCTGCTCTTCCCGGAAGTGGAGGTCCCCTATTTCTGTTTTCAGATTGATAGCGGGGTCATGGTGGGAGAAAGAGGAAAATGAAGAAGGATATAAAGCAACCAGCAGTGAGGACACCATGGATATTTTGGGGGCTTTTCCTCTCAGCCCAGGGCCTGCGCTGTGCACGGAGAGGGGCAGCTTTGTACAGGGCAGGGCAAGGCCAGGACATAAACGGTGGTGACCACGGCTCCCGGCCTTGGCAGACCTCCAGCCTCTCTGAGCCTCTGTCCCCTCAGCTGCCAAAGGGACCATCCCCTGCTTTCCTCGGGCTGCGGAGATGAGCCCACCCTCGGTCTGGCCGCTTGCTGCTCAGGGGACATCAGGGGACGCAAGGATCCCCACGGGCAAAGCAGATGCAAGCGTACGGCCTGTGAACGGCCACAGGGACCAGGCCTTGCAGCCCGGATTCCAGGGATCAGGCCAGCCGTCAGGCTCTTTGGAGTCCTGGGTTTATGGGGAGCCCGAGCCTCGTAAGCGTCCGAGAATGCATTCTTGGCGGCCCAGGAATCGGAAAATGTGTCTCTGAGGGCAGTATTCCTTCCATGGGGCACAGCTGCCTGGCTCATGTTTTCATCCTTGAGCCATAATTAGTCCTTGCCCCCGACCCCAACTCCTGCCCAGGTCCAAAATACGCCGAGGCTGCTCCTTGGGGCACCGTGTCCCTCCTGCTCTCCTGTGGGCCGCGGCAGGTGGGAGAGGGGCCCGGCAGACACAAGGGAGGCTCTGGGTAGGGGTCCCGCAGCGGCAGACACCGTGGGGGCCCGGGGGCTGCCCTGCTGTGGGCTGGGGCCGGCGCCCTCGGTGCTGGGATGGAGCGGGTTACCCTCCCCGAGGGAGGGCGTGTGGCCAGCTCCTGCCCCCAGCCCTGAGTGGGAGGTGAACAGACCACCCGCTGGGGAGGCTGGGCTCCCACGTCCTGGTCCTCCTGCGCAGGATGGCTGCTGGGGCCTGGGACGGAGGCGGCCGCTGGAAACGCCCACCCTGCCCCACACACGCCCATGGACCACCACCCGGCCGGTGGTCTTCCTCATGACCTGAGGCAGACGGGACGGAGCAGGGGCTGCGGCGGGCAGGTGAGGGCTCCCTCCTGGGGGTGTTTGCACGGTGCTTGGCAAGCGCCAGGCTCTGCTGGCTCCCCGCTGCCCGCACTGACCCTCCTCCCTCCCCTCGGTGGACAGCGCCGGAAGGATGGCGAAATCGCCCCGTCCGCAGAGAGAATGTGGACACAGTGCAAGAGCAGCTGTGCACCCTCAGCCTCCGCCCTTCCCGGCCTGGCCGGGCTCCGTCCCCAGCGCCTCCCGCCGCTGTCCCAGCAGCCCGTTGCAGAGTCCCTGTCACCTCTGCCCTCCGAAGAGGAGGCCGGGCCTGCAGGGTTAAGCGCCTTGGCCCAGCCACGGGCCTCTAAGCCGGTGGGCACACGACGTTCGCCGAGTGGCTGGCGTGCGGTCCGAGCCAGCCTCGCCTTGGTCCAGAGCCCCTGCCCCAGGCCCGGCCCGTGGGCGTTCAGCGCCCAGTGGTGTGAGTGCCCGGGTTCCTGGCATTGGACCCGCTGCGTGGCGGGCACTGACCGCTGAAGGAGCGACCGGATGAAAGGAAAAGCCTCTTTCCAGGGGGAAACCGAGTCTCTGGGAGTCGGTGAGCTGGGTCTTCGGGCTCCTGGCTGGGCCCTCAGCCCAGAGCCCCCGCGGTCACTCGTCGCACCGAGCAGCAGGCCACCAGGAGAGGCCCAGCCGCGCGCCCTTCCCTCGCGTCAGCCTCGCCGTCGAGGGTGAGGGGCCCTCGTCCTGCTGGGAGGGGCTGCTGGCGAGCAGATCCGTCAGCGCCGTGGCGGCCTCGACAGGCGGCCCGTGCGGGATTGACACGCGGTCCGCGCGCGCGGGGCCTCTGCGGGGGCCGCAGGGACGCCGGTGGAAAGCGAGAGAAGATCGTTCAATGCGTCGGCCCGGAGTGTCAACACACCCAGCAGGACGGCTGCAGCCCATCCCAGGGCCCAGGGGCTGGAGGCGCAGAGGCGGGCGCTTTCCTGACTACGTGGCCGCCGGCCTGGGCTGCTGCTGGGACCTCAGCCGGGTCCTAACGCAGAGACAGCCCTGGTCACGGCCCCGTGTTGGCTCGGGGGCCGCAGGCGCCGGCCCAGGAAACAGACAGAATGGCGAGCGTGGGAGAGTGCTGAACCCTGTCCCTCCGTCCAGGGGACCCCGGCCTCCTGCTTTCCTGGGTCTTCTCCTGATCGGGGCTCCAGGGACACCCGGACTGGTCCTTCAGTGTGTGGGATGTCGTCGGGGCCTGGGGGCCTCAGAGGGCTGGCCGGGCCTGAATCAGGAGGCTGGCACCCTGCAGTCTCTCCCGCTGTGCGTGTGGGGGGGTGTGTGTATGTGTGTGGTGTGTGTGACCCAGGAGGGGACAGGCGTCGAGGGCCTGTTCTGCTCTGGGGCCGCGCCTAGCGTGAATTTCGAGTGCAGCCTCCTGGAGCTGTGGCCCCGAGAGTGAGCAGAGCCTCAGGGACCCCGGAGGGTCTCCCTGTCAAGGGGCCCCTGGTGTGGCCACCGTCTCTTCTCTTCAGCAGAGCCAGGCCCGGGCCCGGGGCCGTGTGCTCGGAGAGGTCTCAGCTCCCACCCGCACCGGCTGCCCAGCCGGACCCCCAGTCCTGTGCTGGGCCCCCCGCGTGGACAGGGCGCGGCCCTGCACCGCCCCGGGGGAAGCTCTGTGCTCCAGGCTGTAGGCTGCTCAGGCCCCCGCGGTCGCCGCGAGGAAGGACTGGGGCTCCGGGACCCCGAGCTGAGGGCGGAGAGCAGGAGGCCTTTGAGGTGCTGACGGGGGGGGCGGCGCCCGTCCCGGCACGCTTGGGTGAGGGGGGCAGGGGTCCGCGGTGGCTGGGGATGGACCTGCCCACGGGTCCCTCTGCGGAGGCTGCTGGGTGGGGTGGCAGAATTTCCCGGGAGCTTCTGTGTCCTTCTCTGGGCTCCTCTCGGGGGCCTGCCGCCACCTCCCCAGGGCTCTTCCTGGCCGGGCAGCTGGGTGGGGCGGCGGGCCAGGCCGGGCGGCAGGCTCTGCTCTGGGCCCTGCGGGGGACGGTTTCTCCTGGGCTCTGGCTGCCGCAGCAGGACGCTTTGGAGCTGCCACCCGGCCCTCCCAGCTCTCCTAACAAGGGTTTGAAGGGAGAATAAATCTCAGCAGCCTGATTTGCACGTAATTTGTTCCTTTGTGGAAGCGCTGTAGCTCTTAAAAGCCTTGGTAAATGCCTTTAAGGGAATATGACAGCGCTAGACGGGGAAAATCAATAGCCCCGATTCTCTTCTCAGGTTTGCATTAGTGGAAGCTCCTCTCTGCGCCAGGCAATTTGGATGTCATCGAAATCTGCCCCTCAGACGGCGGCTGGACACGGCTTCGCCCACGGGCTGGGGGGTCGGGCCCACGGAGCGCGCCCGAGGTCCAGAGCAGAGCGGGTACGGGGCTGGGGGTGGGCGGGAGGTGCCTCCCACGGCCCCTGCCTCCGGCCCCGGGATGCGGGAGACCGGGGGGCGCCCAGCCCTTTGCCCACTTAGGCTCCTTCTCCCTTACAACCCCCCACAGCCCTGGAGGTGGAGGTCGCCGGCCTGCCCCCCACCCCCCTGCCCCCCACCGGTGAGAAAACCAGCTCTACTGGGACAGGATCCTGCCCACGGCGACCAGCCAGAGGGGAGCTCGGAGCCCCAGGCTTGGCCCGAGCCTTCCGTGGGGAGGCCAGCTGTCCTCTCGAAGCTTGGGTGAGACTGGACCCCTGGGCCCGGCCGGGGTGGGCGTGAGAGCGGGGCTGCTCTGGCCCCCCTGCCGGGCCCCCTGCCTGCCAGGGGACGTGTGCCTGGCTTGCCCACCTGCAGTCTCGCCAGTGGAGGAACACAGGAGATGCGGTTAGTGACTTAAACTGCCTTCTCGTCACCCTCCAAGGGACAATCAGACTAAACGGTGATCTGAATTCTGTAGAAGCCAATGAAATATACATAAAGGAATACCTGGGTGATTTAAAGTTTCTGAAGCAGAAATGAACCAGTTTCTTGCTCAAGGCTTGTTTCAGGGCATTTGTGCTGCGGGACCCTCCCCAAGCCGGGCGGAAGGAGCTGGGGTGGCGGGGAGAGGAGAGCAGCACCTCCCGCTCGTCTCCTGAGCTCGGGGGCCCCGTGCCTGGGGCTGGGCGTTGTGGGGGGGCGTTTCGTCTGCCCTCTGGACCGCTGCGCCTGCCGACAGCAGAGATTGTCCTGCCCTCTGGGGGCTCCTGTCCCCGACTCCAGGATGCTTCGGGAGTGAGGGAGAGCTGCAGGGAAGCAGGGCACCTGGGGGTGAGGTGAGTGTACTTTTTCCTGCAGTGCTGACGCCGCAGCTGCCAGGCAGGGGCCACGGGCCCCAAACATCTGGTAGAACCCTGGTGCCAACCCGCGGTGGTGGCGCTGTTGCCTGCACATTTCAGCGGGGAGACCGAGGCTCAGAGGTGGGAAGGGACCTGCCCCCCGGGGACCAGCAGGATGGAAACGGGGCCAGGACTGCCCCCCCCCCCCCACTGCCGGCCTACAAGCCCACCCTCTCTCCTTGCACCTCTGCGGGGAGGGTGCCTGGGGGCCGTCAGGAGGGCCTCCTGGGTTTAGGGGGCACTTGCCCGGGGGCCGGGTGAGCAAGGCATGGGGACAGCGGGGTGTGGGGTGCCTGGAGCCTGTCGGGGAGAGGCCTGGGGGGAGAGGCCTGGCAGGTGTCACAGGGTGGGGTTGGTGGGGGTGCGAGCATGGAGTGCTGGTCCTGGCGTGGGCACGGGTTCCCTACTTGGGCAGCGGGTCCTGTGTGGTCCTATGTGTAGTGGCCTGGCTGACCCAGGAGACCAGAGGACTGGGCCGACCCGAGGGCTTGTCTGGTAGGGGCGGCTGAGGGTACCTGGGGCCATGGCGCCTTTGAGGGGGACCAGAGGGGAGCCTCGTGGGGCAGATGAGGAGGTGAGAGCACTGGGAAAGGTGGGGGGTGCGGGAACAGAGGAGGGGGGCAAGGGAGACGGACTGGAGGAGGAGGAGGGAGGCTGTGCAGAAGTCCTCAGGGATGGGGCAGAGGGGACCCCGCTCTGGGTGTCCCGAGGGCCCTGCCGGCGTTCACCTTCACTTGGTAAGGCAGCGCATCCGTCCATCCATCCATCCACCAGTCCGTCCGTCCGTCCGTGCATCCATCCATCCATCCCTCCCTTCCTTCCTTCGCCATGTCCACTAAAGCCTCGGCGAAGATGCCCCCAGGCTCTGATGAGGAAAGGAGGTCTGCAGCTGAGAAGCCCCCTCCTCGTGCCTCATCTCCACCCCCAGAACAGTCGCCCTGGGGCCCTGCGGGCTCAGGCCTGCCGACCCCTGTCCCCGAGGGCGCTGGCTGGAGGGCAGGGCCTCTCTCAAGCCCCCCGAGGTTGCGCCTGTGCAGGGCCCTGAGCGCAGCGGGGGCCCTTTGTTGGCAGACATTCCCAGCTGCTCCCCAGCTGCAGCCCGGCGCCCTTCCTCCCTGCCCGGCCTCTCCTCCCCCGCTAACGCCCACCCCTCCGCCCCAGACACCTTAAAGCGGGGCCCGATGCTCACACCCCGCCGCAGGCCAGCTCGGTTTGCCCTCAATCTGCAGGCAGCCCTTTGTCCGGCGCTCTGTCCGGCCCTGACGGCCCCCTGAGCTGCCGTGGCCGGCCTGGTGGCTAACATCAGGGGGCTGAGATACAGCTAAGGCGCCGTGTGGGCTCTAATGAAACCCCACGGACGAGCGCGGCCCTGCTTGGCGGCTCAGCTGGCGGGCAGGCGGGCGGGTGGGTGGCAGGACCGGCCTCCCCAGCACCCCCTCCACAAGCCCGTGCGCCCTGGTCTCTGAGCTCAGGGCATGAGCTCCCCGGGGGCTTCAGGATTCCAGTTCTCAGGAGCCTGCCTAGGACCAGAAGTGCTTCTTAGGTCAGATCCCCGGCCCAGGTGGTCCTCAAGCCTCTGTCAGGCCCCACGGTTGGTAGTGCTGACCCCCCGGCCGGACCCAGTGGTCCTGAGGAGGGCCCATTGGAGACCACCAGTCCCACCAAGTGTTTCTCAGCAGAGAAGGGAGCCTGGCAGAGCTGAGCACATCGATGTGAGCCCTAGGTGGGGACGGGCTCGCGGCACACAAGCTGGCTCCCTCCCTGGCCCCCCACTCCGTCCCCCGACTCCTGGCTGCCAGGCCTGGAGGGGCTGGGGGGCGTCAAACTTCGGCGGTCGAAAGGAGGTGTTCAGGGGTCAGTCCACCAGCTGCTAGCTGGGAGAACTTGGCAAAATGGATCACTTCCTCGAGCCTCGGTTTTTCCACTCCTAAAATGGGCACGGTTAGGTTACTGGGAGGAGGAAGCCCGACTCTCTGGAACGGGTCTGGCCTACAGCACCTGCGGGCAGTGTCCCCCCCTCCCGCATAGCCGGGGTCCTGAAGCCCACTGCCTCTGCGGACCCTGCCGCTCCGCTGCCTCGGCTGGCCCGTCGCCCGCTCAGGCCGGGCACTGCTGACCAGGCCAAGCCCTCAGCTGCTGGTGTGCGGGCTGGGCCCCCCGCCTCTCACCGGGCCTGGCTGCAGCTGGTGCCCTGGGGGCCCGGCTCACTCTGACCAAGGGCGGCAGAGCAGGCTGTGCAGCCGGCCTCCACCCTGGTCTCCGTGCTGGGGCTGCAGACTCAGAGCCTGCAGGGCTGGGTGAGGCCGAGAGAGTGCGGTACCGCGCAGAGGGCGCCGCAGCCTTCGCTGGGTGCCAGCCGATGGCTCGAGGATGGCCCGTGCAGCTGGAGCTTCCAGTGTTTCAAGAAAGCCGGAACTCTGGGCTTTGATCTGAAATCTGCTTATAAATGTCAGCAATGAGTGAATGTGTTTAAACACAGGGCAGTGGAGACGGATACGCAAGGAAACAGGAGGGGTTAACAGTGTTCCCTGGGGTGGGGGGGTGGGCTCCAGGATGGGGGGGAGGGCAGGGGGAGGCAGGCAGACCTAAGGGGCTGAGTTGAGACAGGAGGGCGTCCGGCGTCTTGCCCCTAGCGCAGAGCTGCGAGTGTGTGTACCTGTGTGTGCGGCGTGTCGAAATCTTCATTAACGCCCTGCCCTGCCCGTCTGACTCCACGTGGCTCAGGGGACCTGGAGGAGTCAGCTCTGCCCCATCCGTGGAGCGGCCAGCGTGCAGGGATGCAGTAGGGCGCCCTCAAGGACACCGGCACAGGCCGGGCGGCGTGGGGGCTCCCAGGAGAGGGTCCTCAGCATCGCTGGGGTCGCTGAGCCTGGGCAGGGGCTCCAGACGCCAGCTCCACGCATGCAATTTCAGACTTAATCCCGGCAACCCCCTGGGGCCGAGGGAACGTGTTCATCAGCTTTGGGGAGCGCGCGGCAGCCCCTGGTGTGTGTCTGCCCGTCGCGCTGTGGGCTTATAGGGTCGGGACCCTGCGGGGCTCCGAATAGCCCCCAAAGGAGGCGGCAGAGATGGGGGCACAAAGGCTGTTTCTTTCTGCAAGATGCATTTGGTGCCCGGGTTTGCTGGCGGGTGGGTGTGTGTCTGCGTGTGTTTCTGAAAGTGTGTCTGTGTCTGTTTCTGTGTGTATGCTTGTGCGTGTGTGTCCGTGTGAGTTGATGCCTCCGCAGAGTTGTGGGCAGCGGGCCGGGTGCCTGGAGGCCGGCCCCAGGTCTCGGCAACTTCAGCAGGACACAGGGAAGAGGGGAGGTTGGCCTGGGAGGGCCGGGAGGGTCAGAACTGAGGGCCCCCCAAGGCACAACTTGAGGCAGAGTCAGAGGCCGGGAGACAGGAGAAGCGGGGCAGTGATGAGAGCCGGGCTGAGTGGAGGAAATGTCTGGGCCTGGCTTATCTTTTTGTAAAAAGCCCTAAAACCTGCCAAGGCCAATTGTGGAGGAGAGGGTGCTGGGCTGGGCCCTCTCCCGCTTCCACCACCCCCGCAGCCAGAGAGCCGCCCCCTCCTCTAAAATATGGATGCTCAGGACGCTATTAGCCCCAGGCAGCTGCCGTTTTCCAGTCAATCTGCTAAATCTATGCTTCTGAGAAGACGCACGTCCTTAGCCAGGGCTGAGTGGGTTCATATAAAGGTGGGAGAAACCCCGCTCCCCTCATGTCAAGATGTCAGAGGCTGAGAACATCAGCTTCACCCTCTCTGACAGCTCCGTCCCCGGACACCCAGCCTTGCTGTACCTGAGACTCCACACAGCCAGAGATCACCTGGCCTGGCCTAGAGGCACCTCCAGCCTTTAAAATATTGTGGTGAAATATACATAACCTCACAGCCATCATCTTAAGTGTACAATTATTCAATGGCCATCTAAGGCCATCCACAGTGCTGTGTACCCATCACCACCATCTGCGTCCAAAACCCTTCATCATCTCTAACAACTCTGCCCCATTAGACACTACCCCCCTCCCCCTCCCCCAGCCCCTGGCACCCACCTTCTACTTTCCGTCTCCGAGAAACGACTCCTCTAGGTACCTCATATGAGTGGAATCATACAGTATTTGTCCTTCTGTGACTGGCCTGTTTTACTTAGCATGATGTCCTCAAGTTTCGTCCATGTTGGAGCAGGTGTCAGAACTTCATTCCTTATTATGGCTGAATCCTCTTCCATTGTCTAGATGGACCACATTTTGTTTATCAATTTATCCACCCACGGACACTTGGGTTGCTTCCACCTTTTGGCTATTGTGAATAATGCTGCTGTGAACATGGGTGTGTAAATATCGGTGCAAGTCCCTGCTTTCAGTTCTTTTGAGTAGTTACCCAGGAGTGGAAATGCTGAGTCATATGATAATCCTACGTTTAACCTTTTGAGGAAATGCCCAACTATTTTCCGCAGTGGCTGCACCATTTCACGTTCCCTCCAGCAGTGCACAAGGGTTCCAATTTCTCCGCAGTCTTGCCAACACTTGTTATTGTCTGTTTTTCTGCTATTGGCCCTCCTAGTGGGTGTGAAGTGGTATCTCACCGTGGTTTTGATTCTCATTTCCCTGACGGCTAACGATGTTAAGCATCTCTTCATGTGCTTGTTGGCCATTTGTAGATCATCACTGGAGAAATGTCTATTCAAGTCCTTTGCCCATTTTTGAATTGGGACCTCCAGCCTTTTTGAGGTCTGTCTTCCTAAGTCACAGAGGGCAGGAACACTGCCAGGCTGGGTCTCGGTGCTCTGGGTTTAAACTGCAGGAGCCCGGGATCCCATCATGCTGAGGGATGCTGGGGTGGGGGCTCTGAGAAGCTGGGGGTCATTAGGACAGGAATGACCTCTCGGGGGGACAGTGACAGGAGATGGGGTGCTGAATGATGGCAGAGCCTCCCTGGCTGCAGGTGCTGGGGGTGCCCAGGACCAGCAGGGGATTTCCCTGATGGACGAGAGTGAGCCATGAGGACCCCAGCGTGCCCGTGCTGAGTGGGGGTCTTTGGGGAAAGTCTTCCTGGTGGTCTCTATCCTCCCTCCAGGCCTGGGGCTTAGGCTCGTCACATTTGTCCTGCCAACTGTTCACTCAGCAAACACTCCTGGGCACCCTGCCTGTGCCAGTGCCCGTGGTGCCCACAGGGAACCAGGCCAGCTGGACTCCTGTCCCCACGTAGCCCACAGTTTCGAGCTGCGCTACCCAACTTAGTTGGTAATGGCCACTCCTAACTATTACAATTTAATACAATGAAATAACACGGGGCTTTTTCTAGCCAAGATGGGGTACCATGGACCAGATCACCGTCCCACCTGACATAAGCAAGAAGTGGACAAAAATATATAGAAAGTCCATTCTCAAGGTGCGGGACATTGGGTAGTGGAGTATGGTGAGAGACTGGAAATCATACAACCACCCCAGCTTACTGCCCTGGAGTTGGAAGGAGGGATGCAGGGGCCTCCCTGGAATGGGGGATGGAGCTGAGGGGGGGACCAAGGAGGTGAGGATATGAGGCTAGCAAACCGGAGAGGAGAGAGCAGCACAAGAAAGCCCTGGGGTCACAGAGGGTCCCTTTCAGGGTTCAGTTGATTCCGTTGAGGAATGATCAGCACAGGTGGGTCAGGGAACTTCCAGAGGTGGGGAAAGGATTAGGAGTAACAGGTTCAGTGCTCAGGGACAGTGCGTGTTCCACAGTCAGCCTGGAAAAGCTCAGGACTCCTGGACCTTTGGGCAGAGTCCTTCCAAAGGCCTTGCTTCACCAGTGGGGTGACCAGACTTAGAGCACTGCTCCACTTCCGCCTAGAAAGTCTTTAAAGCAATGCCCCAAAGGATCAAATTATTTCCAAGTGACTTAGCTACTTCCGAGAAAAACATCAAGAACCCAGAATCTGACAAGATAAAATTCACAATGTCTGGAATCCAATAAAAAATTCACAAGCATCTAAAGAAGCTGGAAAATACAATGCATAATGAGGAGATAAATCACCAACACCAAACCAGTACTGACACAGATGTTAGGATTAGCACACAAAAGCATTAAAACAGTTATTACAATTGGATTGTTTTTGGATATGTTCAAAAAGTTAAGCAGAGACATGGAAGATGTAAAGAAAAGACCCCGATTAAACTTCTAGAGATGAAAATTCCAATGCCTGAAATGAAAAACATAGCATATATAATTAATGGTGGATTAGACATTGTGGAAGAAATGATTAGCAAACTTGAGGATGTAGCGTTAGAAATGATATGAATAGAAACACAGGAAAACATTAATTTAAAAATAAACAGAGTATCAATGAGCTTTGGGAAAACTCCAAGTGGTCTAATATGTTTAATTGGAAACAGAAAAAATACTGGAAGAAATAATGGCCAAATATTTTCCACATATGATAAGTATAAACTCACATCCAAGGAGCTCAAGGAATCCCCAGCATGAGAAATATGAAAAAAAAAAAAAAGACAGCAAAGTGCATCTAAATCAAACTGCTCAAAACTAGTGATAAAGGGGCTTCCCTGGTGGCGCAGTGGTTGCGCGTCCGCCTGCCGATGCAGGGGAGCTGGGTTCGCGCCCCGGTCTGGGAGGATCCCACGTGCCGCGGAGCGGCTGGGCCCGTGAGCCGTGGCCACTGGGCCTGCGCATCCGGAGCCTGTGCTCTGCAACGGGGGAGGCTGCAGCAGGGGAAGGCCCGCAAACCACAAAAAAAAAAAAAAAAAAAAAAACAAACAAAAAAAAAAACTAGTGATAAAGGCAAAATCTTAAAAGCAGCCAGAAAATAAAAGAGAAGAATCATGCTGTGGAGCCAAAGTAAAGATGACAGCAGGTTTGTGGAAAATGCAGGACAGATGGTAGAACAACATCGTCAAAGTCCTCAAAGGAAAAAAAAATCTAACAATGTAGACTTCTATACCCAGTAAAAATATCTTTCCAAAACAAATACAAAATAAAGAGTTCTGCAAACATACCAAAGCTGAAAGAACTTCTCACCGGAAGACCTGCACTACAAGAAATGTTAAAAGGTGTCCTTCAGGGCGAAGGAAGATGATACCAGCTGGGCATTTGGAGCTACATAAAGGAATGTGGAAAGTACAGCAACTAGCACTTTTATAGGTAAATACATAAGATGTATTATTATTATTCAAACACATTTAACAGATAATTGTTTAAACATAGATGATAATAATGCAGTGTGGAGTTTATGACACACATACAAGTAAAATGCATGCAAACAGCAGCATAAAGTTTTGGAGGGAATAAATGAAAATATTCTATTTTTATGTTATTATATTGTACATGAAGTGCTATAATATCGTTTGAAGAGGACTGTGATAAATTAAATGTTTCCTATAAACCTTAAAATAATAAATAAATTACAAATCAAAGAGCCATAGCTAATAAGCCAACAAAAAGATAAAATAAAATTGTAAAAACGCATTGAATTAATCCAAATGAAGGCAGAAAAAGAGGAAAAGGAGAAAAACAGTTGGGACAAATAGGAAATAAATAACAAGATAATGGACTTGAACCTACCAAAAACACATTAAATGTAAATGGTCTAAATATCCAAAATGAGAGACAGGTGGACAAATCAGGTAGAAAAGCAAGATCCAAATATATGCTATCTATAAGAAACACATTTTAAATATAAAGATACAAATAAGTTAAAAGTAAAAGAATTGGAAAAGATATCCTATGATAACACTAATCAAAAGACCTCTGGAGCAGCTATATTAATACCAGACAAAACATATTTCAGAGCACAGAGTATTGCCAGGGATAAAGAAAATTGTTTTATAATGATAAAAGGGTCAATTCATGAAGACAACATAATAATCCTAAATGTTTATGCACCAAGTAACAGAGCTTTAAAATACATGAACCAAAACCTAATAGAACCATGAGGAGAATTAGAGAAAATCCACAATTAAAGCCAGGATTTTAATACCTCTCTTTGAATAATTGTCACAACAAGTAGACAGAAAATCAGTAAGGCTAGTAAAGACTTCAGATTCAACTGACATTTATGAAACACTCGCCCAACAACAGAACGGTCATTATTTTCAAGCACACATGGAGCATTTACTAAGATAGACCATATTCTGAGCCATAACACAAGTCCAAAAAATATAAAAGTATCCAAGTCATAAAAAGTATGTTATCTGACTACAGTGGAATTAAATTAGAAATGGAAGAGTTCTGGAAAATCCCTCAGATTTGGAAACTTACACATTTCTTAATACATGGGTCAAAGAAGAAATCAAAAGGGAAATTGGAAAGTGTATTTTGAACTGAATCCAAATGAAAATATAGCAAATCCCACAGAAAATGTGTGGACTTAGCTCAGTCACTCCTTAGGGGGACATTTATAGCATCAAATGTCTATAATAGAAAGGAAAAAAGATTTCAAATCAATGACCTCAGTGTCCACCTTCAGAAACTAGAAAAAGGGGAGCAAATGAAACCCAAAGTAAGAAGAAGAAAGGCAGTAATAAAGATCAGAGTGAAAATCAATGAAATAGTAAACAGAAAAATGATAGAGAAAATCAATGAAACCCAAGCTGGTTCTTTGAGACGATCAATAACAACAATAACCCTTTAGGTAGGTTGATCAAGAGAAAATGGGAGAAAACAAATTACCAATATCAGGAATGAAAGAAGTGACATCAGAACTGATTCCACTGATATTAAAAGGACAAGGAATTTTAGGGCCAACTTTATACCAATAAATTCAACTACTGGAAGGAAATGGATAAATTCCTTGGAAGACACAAATAACTAAAGCAGGATGAGATATATAGCCTGCTAGTCTTATATCTATTAAAGAAATAAAATGTGTACTTAAAAACCTTTCCACAGGACTTCCCTGGTGGCACAGTGGTTAACAATCTGCCTGCCAATGCAGGGGACACGGGTTCGATCCCTGGTCCGGGAAGATCCCACATGCCGCGGAGCAACTAAGCCCGTGCGCCACAACTACTGAAGACCGTGCGCCTAGAGCCCGTGCTCCGCAACAAGAGAAGCCACCGCAACGAAGAGCAGCCCCTGCTCACCACAACTAGATAAAAGCCTGCGCGCAGCAATGAAGACCCAACGCAGCCAAAAAGAAAGAAAGAGAGAGAGAGAGAGAAAGAAAGAAAGATAATGTGAAACCCTTGTGTTTAAAAAAAAAAAAGAAAATCCCCCAAAAAACAAACAGAAAAACGTATGCCTGATGTGTGATCCAGCCATTCCTCTGCGTGAGAAAGAACCCACGTACGCAGAGCTGTGTGTGGCAGTGCAGAGCAGCCTTATTTGTAACAGCGCCAAACCGGACGCAGCCCAGATGTCCATCAACACCCGAATGGACAAGTAAATTGTGGTATGTCCAAGCGTGGACACTTGTCAGCAAGAAACAGCACACCAGGGATGAATGTCCATATGCCGAGTGAAAGAAACTGGACAAAAGATAAAATCTAAGTTACGAGCCTGTAAAGAATGTATAGAAAATTCTAGAAAATGCAAACTAGTGCAGAATGACAGACTATGGATCAGAGCTGCCCAGGCGCTGGGGCCGGGAGCAGAGGGCGAGAGGGCTGGTGACAAAGGGGCACCAAGATGTCATCCGCGCTGGGCCTGGATGGTTGTACCTCTCAAACTGTTTACTATAAAGGCATACAGTTTACTCTGTATCAGCTGTACCGCAATAAAACTACTAACTCAAATAAAATTTTAAAAATCCAATCCTGCAGTTGGATTGGCCTCCTGTCCAGTGCTCAGCGGCCACAGCGACCAGTGGCCCCCCCGGATGGGGCAGGTAAAGAGCATCTTTGCCTTGAGGAGCGTGTCCCTTCGAGGGAATGGTGCACACGGGTTGGACCGTGGCCAGGGGTGCCATCCGTACCGTGGGTGTGTACCACCTGGGGGACAGCAAGGAGGAGGGTGACCAGGTCTTGCGGGTACCCTCCGTGGGGGAGGGCCCTTTCCCCATCCCGGTGAGGACAGAGGTGTGGTGGCCCCCATGCAGGGTCTGGTGATGCCAAAGTCCAGTGGTGGTGAGGGGGGCCTAAGGCCAGAGGGGAGGGCGGTGCCTCTGGGGGTCGGGGCACAGATGCTGCGGCCTTGGTCATTTCAGGTCGGGGGTGGGGTCAGCATTGAGCCTTTCGGGAAGAGAAGAGGACACGCCGGGGCGGGGGGGCAGGTGGACCCACCCCTGCACGTGTGACGCTCGGGGTTACAATCAGTGGGGGCAGGTCTCAGAACCTCCCTGTCCCTGACCCGAGGGGAGCTGCCCTGGGACAGACGAGGGGCCCAGGCAGGTTAAGGCTTTGGGGAGCCCCCCGTTCTGAGCTCCTGCCTCTCCCTCTGTCTTGGGGACCCTGCCACTCCGGGGGAGAGTGACCCCCGGCTGGGACTCCAGGAGCCTGGCTCTCTGCACCCTGCCACTGTCTCCCTGGGGGGCAGGTGCCAGCTCAGGGTGGCACAGCTTAGCCGCTCAGCCCTCACATGGGGGCAGTGAGGCTGAGGAACCAGCCTGAAGATGGAGGCACACCCCAGCCTGGCAGGGGAGCTGCGCTGGCTGTGGCTGGGGTGATGCTGTCCCCCAGGACGTGGGGCCGGGCGCAGGTGGCAGGTCCTTGTGCATGGCTGGGCCGGGGCAGGGGGTGGGCAGGCTGGGGCTGGCGGCACCCACTCTGGGGCTGGCACCTGGCCTTCGCTCGTCCTGTGCTCGGTAGGCCGGGTGGCCCTCTCCTTGCTTTGTCCCGTCTGTCCCTCGGGTGAAATTGAGCAAAACCCATAAAAGCCAAATGACTCTGACTGCAGAGGACGGTCCACGGCCCAGGTACGCGTCGGGACTTGTGAGGCCGAGTTGATAAAAACGTAATAAGTTCCAACAGAAGATATATTTTATGACAGGTGTGGCGTGGGCGTGTGTAACTATGCTTACGATTAATTAACGTTTCACGCCGTTCATTAGGCTCCGCTATTTATGAGGCCGGGCACCACACGGTCAGGCAGAGTCACGGGAGGGAAGACCCGATTAAAAGCAGAGCGGGTTGTCGGACAAGGGGCCCCCCGGGCCGGTTCCCAGCTCTGGCGTCTGCAGGGGCCTCGCTCACGTCTGGGCCCGTGTAGGCCGAGGCCAGGGTCTGGCCACGGGGCAGCTGCAGTTACTCTCGGCTCATTCCTGGTGTGATTGGAAATAATTGTGTTTGTGGTTTGCGCAGAAACTCTGCAACATATTGATTTTTCAATTACACCGGGAAGAAAACGAGAATGAGATGGAGGGAGAGGGCCCAGAGCGGGCGGCTGCGGGGTTACAGACGGTGACCCCAGGTGGCCGGCCGGGCACGGCTTCGGCGGGGGGCCTGACGGACCAGGGACCTCAGGCTGGTCAGCACCTCGGGGCCTCTGAGCTACAAGTGCCCTCAGATGTCCGGCTTTTGTCTGACTGGGGAAACCGAGGCCTGGGCGGGGAGAATGACCTCACCTGCGGTCTGAGGCCGGGGTGGACCGGGTCCCCCACCCCGGGAGTCCTCGGTCTGAGGGCCGCCACCTGGGAGAGCAGCCCTCTGCTGCCCAGGCATGCTCGGCTCCAGTGAGGGGGTCAGGCTGTGCTCTGCCCTGGTGTGAACATGTGAGGTCAGGACAAGCCAGAACCTTCCAGGAGGGGCCCTTGGAGCCAGTGGCAACCGTGCAGCCGCGGTAAGGATGCTGGGGCTTGGCATCCTCTGCAAACTGTTCCCAGCATCCCCTGCCCTCAGGGGACCGACATCACTGGCCTCTTCTCGCTACTCCCTCTTTAAAATTTCAGTCCTGGCCAGAGTACCCCCGCATCTGTGTCCTCCCAGGGCACCCCCCGTCCTGTCTGCCCCTTCCCAGGTTTGGCTTCTTGTTTCCGATCTGGCCGGCACCACAGGGCCCCTGGGGGGATGGCTGAGGTCTGTGCTGGGGGCAGAGCCAGCTCTCTCTGCGTCCTTGGCCCCAGGGGGGTGAGGACACTTGGGCAGTAGGGGACCATCAAAGCGAGGCTCACGGCTTGAGCCCCTGGCAGCCCTGGCGAAGGGGCAAGGGGAGAGGGGCTCTGGCAGGCGGGTCTTGGGGGTACCTGGCCTGGGCAGGGGTGCTGAGGTCGGAGTTGGGGGTCACAGTCAGAGGGGTGGCTGCAGGTGTCAGTCACCCTCTCCGCTCTGCCTCCTTCTCCCGTCCCCGAGCTTGGGTGGGGATGACAGTGCTGTGATGAGTGAACTGGGTGCTGGCAGCAAATCGAGGGCCCCAGGGCCCCCCAGCTCAGGGGAGGCTGGGCAAATGAGGGCTCTGAGCCACAGGAGCCGAGCTGGGGGCAGTGCAGCCCAGGGGGCTTCCTGGAGGGGGAGGCGCCGCAGCTGGACCCGGAAGCAGGGTGGGGCCAGATCTCCCAGTGCTTCCGCTGCAGCCTGGAATGTGAGGAGGAGATTTCGCAGCACCAGACGGCGTGGCTGGGATGGGAGTGGCGGGCGGCGATGGTGTCCACGAGCTGTTTGCAGACAAGCGCCCTGTCGGAGGCTTGGGCATAGTCTACACTGGGTTTTAATTGAAAAATCAAATTCTTATTTTCTCCAAAAGCACCCCGCTCATTTCTAAGCCCCCATAAAGCTCTACGGGCAATTGCATTTCCCTGTGTTTTCCTTTTTTAAGGAAGTGGAAACCACACAAAACAGAACACGTAGGACCCGGCTGGCAGCAGCCTCTGTTACCAGGAATCTCTTGGTGTCCCCTGAGGTGAAGGGGACACTCCCCTGGGCTTGGAGCTCTCCTGGATCTGACAGGTGCACGTCCTGCGGAGGTGACGTATCAGGTGGGGGGAGTGGACCGGGAGGCAGGACTTCTGGGACCCGATGGGCCCATCCCAGGTGTTGGACACCTGGCTTCCCAGGGGGGCGGGGCAGCGGGGAGCAGGGCCTCCGCAGGGCCTGTCCGGAGACCTGCACCCACCCATCCCCCCAGGGGTCCACAGTTCCTCACCCCCTCCCGAGTGGGAGACGGGATGCAGGGGCCCAGGCCGGTCCGGCACGCAAGCGTGAACGCCCGTGTGAACGCGTGTGTGCGTGTGCAGCGTGCGGGTGTGTGTGGACACAGGGCCGGCTGGGGGGGGTCGCCAGGGGTGGGCACCGCTCCTCGACGACCACTGTAGCCGCTGCTGGACACTGTCTCGGGGACGGGAAGTGGCAGGTGTTTCTCGAGGCGAGGTCACACCGTTCCTCCAGCTCCTTCTCCGGCCACCGTCCAGGGGACTGGATGGTGACTCCTTCCCATGTCCCGGTGGCCCTGTGGGTGGGGTGTGAGGATGCCGGGGGCCTCAAGCCCCGGATGGGGGTCTGCCTGGCAGCACGGTGGGCTCGCCTCTGTTCAGCCCCCACGGGCACCGGCTGTGCTGGGCTCCCGACCCACGGTCCAAGCCTGGGGTCTGGGTGCTGTGACCCTCCTACAGCCCAGGATCCCTGGTCCCTGAAAGGAGGGTGCTGGGTGCCGCGTGGCCTTGGGGAATTCTCTGGTACCTCTGCTCGCTAAGTGTGTCTCTGTGCGGGTCTTTTGAGCCCAGGGTGGGCCGTCGGGAAGCGGAGCCGAGCGTGACTGTCCCTGTCGGGGGTGGGAGAACCCCTCTTTCGGGCCGAGGGAGCCCAAGGGGAGCCGAGGGGGGTTCCTTGGCCGCAGGGAGAACCCACAGGCTTGGGATCCTGTTTCCTGGCAAGGCCACCACTTCTGAGCGCCCAGCCCCCGTTTCCTGTTTCTGTTTGGGGTTCAGTCTCAGCCCAGAGAGGCCCAGGGGAGTGAGTGTTGGGTGTCTGGACTCTAGTGGGGGGGCCCTGGACAGCGGCGGGGCTGGGTGCAAGCGCCCCGGCTTGTCCATTCCAGAGGGACGGGGCCCTGAGGGGCTCAGCCCGCACAAGGGAAGGGCAGGGGCCCAGTGAGACCTCACTTCAGCGAGGGGACCCTCCTGCTTGGGCCTGAGCCCTGACCCTGGGGGGCTGCGACGCCCACACACCTAGCCTGGCTGGGCGAACAGGGCTAGGGGTGTCCTTGGGGACAGTGGGGCCACCTGCCGGCCCCCGAGCCCGCCCTGGCTGAGCTGGGCCTGGGGGAGGCCGGGGGGGGCCTGGCTCCAGCTGTGGCAGCCCCTCGTAGACCCCAGCAGGCCCCCTGTGCCCAAAGATGGCCCCGGGCTCCTGCCTGCCCCGGGGCTGGGCCCCTTCTCGGAGCAGTTTGGGTGGACGAGGCCCAGATGCTGGTCTTGTCTTTCAAGGAGGCGGGGGACGTCCCAGGCGGCTGTCCTGGGCCCCTCCTCATCCAGGGCACTTTTCAAGCCAGGCCAAGGCCTCGGCCCACTGACCCCCCTCCCCCCAGCCAGGGCTGTGGCCACCGTGGCTCGAGGGTTTCTCGTGGACTGGCGGCCTCTTCTGACCCAGGAGGAGCCTGGACTCCCGACCGCCCGGTACTTCCTCTTGACCTCCTCCCTCTTCTGGGGCTTTCCAGCAAGGCCTGAGGAAGTCTGACCCAGCCCCTTCCTCTGCGTCTCAGGAGAGACTGGCCAGCCACCTGGACTCCCACCCTCCAGCCCCCGCTATGGTGAACAGTGGGAGACAGAGGAGCGTCCCCCGTAAAGGGCAGGACGGGGCACTGGGCCATCCTCTGGCCCAGGATGCGGGGTCCAGCCCAGCGCAGCAGCAGAGGGTGTGGCCTGCACGCAAGGGCCACGGGGCGGCCAGGCTGGGGTGTGGGGCTGGGGGAGCCCTGTCTTGCTGCGTGACTAGCACATTCCCTAGAGCCCACCCGTCCACTCCCCTCTTTGGTACAGAAGGGTAAACTGAGGCCCAGAGAGGGCAGGGATATGCCCAAGGTCACACAGCAGGCGGGAGGCAGCCCCCACGTCTCACGGCGGGCTGGTCCCACCACAGCTCACAGCTGGCGGGGGTGGAGGAGGGCTGCCCCTGGCGGGAGGGCGGTGTCTGAGGGCGGACGTCGGGGTCCACGTCCACCCGCGTGGTGGCGCGTGTCAGCCCAGCTCGTAAATAACCACGCAGGTAAAGGATTTAATTTCCCCTCGTTCGTTCCTGTGTTCTTGCTGCCTCGTAAATCTCTGCCGTTTATGACTCTCTCTTCGGCACTTTTGCGATGGCTGATAATAGCTGAGTAAGTGGCAGAGAGGATGAATTCTGCAGCAGATTTTAAACAAACACGCACGTCGGAGCCATAAATAACTCCAAGCAGAGGCGGGAGTGGGTGCCACCTCGCAGCTACCCTGGGGGCGGGGGACACGCCACCGCCCGAGGGAAGGGCTCTGGGCTCCCCAGCCCGAGGGGGGCAGGGGCCGGGGTGGGGGGAGGGGCTCGTTGCTAGGAGTTCTCAGTCTCCAGGAGCAGGGACCCCCCTGGGCGAGGGTGCGCACGCGTGCGTGTGTTGCGTGCGCACGCGGGCAGTGAGTCTCTTCAGGCTCCCAGCCCGTCTGAGCTGCATGGTCGCATCCTGGGGCTCTGTGCGCCCTCCGTAGGATGAGTGGCTGCCAGAGCCCTTGTTCAGGGGCTGAGGGGGCGGGGCTGGAGCCCAGCCTGCTCCGCCCCCGGGCCCTGCACCCCAAGGGCTCCCTTCTGCTGCCCTTAGCCTGGAGACCCCAGGCCAGCCACCTGCTGCCAAAGGTGTCCCTGGCTCTGATGTCCATGCTCCTACCGGCCAGCTGGGGAGACCAGACCAGGCTGGAGGGGCAGATCCTACAGAGATCTGGGGCCAGAGGGGGGCCGGGGGGGGGGTCCACGTGAAGGGGGGTGGAGGCTGGGCCGGAGGAGTGTGGGAGCCCCTTGGTCAGGCTTGTGGCCGGGGGACGGGGGGGGGGGGGGGGGGGGCAACGGGAAGGGGGGTGGAGGCTGGGCCGGAGGAGTGTGGGAGCCCCTTGGTCAGGCTTGTGGCCGGGGGACGGGGGGGTGAGGCTGGATCCCAGAGCAGAGCTGCTCTCTGCCCTGGGTGCGGGGTGGGCAGGGGCTCCTCTCCCCTAAGACCATCCTCTCCTCAAACAATGAAGAATGAGGGGCACACGCACAGCTTCATTTACACGCATGCACGCACACCCAAACATGAAGTCCCCCGAATGGCAGCCGTCGGTTTGTCTGACGTCTGCTGAACCCTCAAACACGGTCCGGGACCTCGGCGCCCGCCGGGCACCAGTGACCCATGCCCACCATTGTTTATTTTCTGCTAAAACTTGCTTTGCCCTGCATGGTGCTGGAGCATCTCCTCATAAAAAAGCCATAAACGTAATTGATATTCTCAGCATTTCGAGAAAAAATACGAGCATTAAAGATATACAGTACACCCCATAAAATCCTCTCATATTTCTTCTTTATGGTGGGTTCTAAAACTGGCAAAATAAATTCCCTAAGACCCATTACACTTAGCACAGAGTGTGTTCTGGAGGCGGGGGGTTGGGGGCTGGGGAGGCTCATCTGATGGCTGTGAGCTTCTCTCCAGTCCCGTCTCAGTCCCCGCTTGGCCATGGGCCGTTTTCCTAGAAACCCGGTTAAACTGGGAAAGGTGATTTGCCTTGTTACAGGCTCTGACCACAGCCGAATGCTGGGCACGTCGTTTCATCTCAGTGCCGCGCGGGTTCCTGTCTTCCTCCAAGAAAATAAAATGCCTCACGATGTACCCCCATGCTGATTCGCCCACATTTGTGATTCCATGGGGACCGGCTCTCCTTGGGTGGGAGGGTTGGTTTCAGAGTCAGCTGTCCCGAAGCTCTGTACTGCCTCCTTTTGGCCAAGTCAATGAACTGCCTGCCTCAGTTTCCCTGCTGGTCCCTATGGGTTTAACTCAGAGGGGCGGTCACAACCTGCGATGTAAATGCATGCTTTTCTGCTACACTATCTTCCTCCTTTTTTTGGTTTTTAACATCTTTATTGGAGTATAATTGCTTTACAATGTTGTGTTAGTTTCTGCTTCATAACAAAGTGAATCAGCTATATGTATACATATATCCCCATATCCCCTCCCTCTTGCATCTCCCTCCCTCCCACCCTCCCTACCCCACCCCTCTAGGTGGTCACAAAGCACCGAGCTGATCTCCCTGTGCTATGCGGCTGCTGTATCTTCCTCCTTCACAAGACTAAAGCTCCAAAGAGCAGGGACCACATTTTGCTTTAAACTTTTAAAAAAAGTTTTTATTGGAGTAGAGTTGATTTACAATGTTGCGTTAGTTTCAAGTGTACAACAAAGTGACTCAGTTATACATATACACATATCCACTCTTTTTAGATTCTTTTCCCACATAGGCCATTACAGAGTATTGAGTAGAGTTCCCTGTGCTATATAGTAGGTCCTTATTAGTTATCTATTTTATATATAGTAGTGTGTATATGTCCATCCCAATCTCCCAATTTATCCCCCATCCCCTCGTAACCATAAGTTTGTTTTCTACTTCTGTTTTGTAAATAAGTTCATTTGTACCCTTTTTTTAGATTCCACATATAAGCGATATCATATGATATTGGTCTTTCTGTGTCTGACTTACTTCACTCAGTGTGACAATCTCTAGGTCCAACCCGTTTTAAACTTTTTTATTTTTAAAATAAATTTATTTATTTTATTTATTTATTTTTGGCTGCATTGGGTCTTCGTTGCTGCTTGCAGGCTTTCTCTAGTTACGGCTAGCAGGGGCTACTGCTCTTTGCGGTGGGCGGGCTTCTCATTGAGGCGGCTTCTCTCGCTGCGGAGCACGGGCTCTAGGCGCACGGGCTTCAGTAATTGTAGCACACGGGCTCAGTAGTTGCGGCTCACGGTCCAGAGCGCAGGCTCATCAGCTGTGGTGCACGGGCTTAATTGCTCTGCGGCATGTGGGATCTTCCCGGACCGGGGCACGAACCCACGTCCCCTGCACTGGCAGGCGGGGCTCTCAACCACTGCGCCACCAGGGAAGCCCGTGTTTTAAACTTTAAAATCAAATTTACTGAGGTGAAATTCACATGCGATGAAATGCATGCCTTTTTTAAAAAGTAAACTTTCTTTTTTAGAACAGGATTAGATTTACAGAAAAATTGTGCAGCTAGTACAGAGAGTCCTCATATCCCCCAGCTCGGTTCCCCTCTTATCAACCTCTCATATTGGGATGGTATATTTCACACAGTTAGTGAACTAATAGTGATACGTTATTACTAAGTAGAGTCTATACATCATTCAGGTTTCCTTAGTTGTTGCCTAGTGTCCTGTTTCTGTTCCAGGACAGACTGACTCATCACCTCTCCTTAGGCTACCCTTGGTCCTGAGGGCTCCTCGGACTTTCCTTGCTTTTGATGACATTGACAGTTTTGAGGTGAACAGGTCGGGTGTCTTATAGGGTGTCTCAGTCGGGATTTGTCTGATGTTTTCCTCCTGATTACACTGGGCTTCAGGAGGACGATGCAGAGATAAGTCCAACCTTCCTCACGTCATTTCAGCGGTTCCTACTCGCGACCGGACGTAGCACAGTAGGTGCTGACTTTGGTCTCTGGCTGAGGCAGTCTGAGTTGGCTCCCCTGCCGGAATATGACTCCTCCCTCAACCCCCACTTTCCACACTGTCCTTTTTGGAAGGTCACCCTGCAGCCCACACCTGAGGACTGGGGAGTCACCCTCCACCTCCGCGAGGGCGGAGCATCCACGTAAATGATTTGGAATTCTGTCGCAGGGAGAGTTGTCTCTTGCGCATTTAGTTATCTATTTCACTTATTTATATCAGTATGGACCCATGGATATTCATGTTATGCTTTGGGATAGTCCAGTGCTATCTATGTTATTGTTCAGCTTGTCCCCGTCTCGGCCGTTGGGAGCCCTTCTTGTCTTTGACATGCTTATTGTTTGTTGACACTTTCTTAACTTTCTGGCACAACAAGAAGCTGCAGGTGCTCTGGACTTTTCTCTGCCCCAGCCCTAGAATCAGCCATTGCTCCGGGGAGCCCTGGTTCCTCTATTGGAGCATCCTATTAGAAAGCAAGGTCTGGGCCCTAGGCGTGCTGGTTGCTACTGGGGTGTTGCTGCTTCTTGGCCCTCTCGGCTGACAGAGCCAGGGAATACCCGTGGGTACTAACGTGGGTACATACACGCATGTCACGTATGTGACTCGTGTCTCTCTCTCTATGTCTTTATGTAAGCATCTGCATTAGTGTCAGGGTTCTCCGGAGACACAGACCAACAGGACGTACACCGACAGGGAGGTTTGTGATGAGGAGTCGGCTCGTGCGGTCACGGAGGCTGAGAAGTCCCACGAGCTGCTGTCCGCAGGCTGGGGACCCGGGGAGCAGGTGGTGTGATTCAGCCCAAGTCCGAGGGCCTGAGAACCTGGGGAGCCGATGGCATCGCTCCCATCTGAGGACAGGAGATGAGACGAGACCAGCTCAACGGTGAGGCAGGTGCAAAAGGGCAGACCCCTCCTTCTTCCACCTTCTGTTCTATTCAGACCCTCAGCGGGTGGATGAGGCCCACCTGTACTGGGGGGGTGTGTGTGTCACCTGCACTGGGGAGGGTCACCTGCGCTACTGGTCCCCCTGTCCAAGTGCTGATCTCATCCAGTAACACCCTCACACACACCCAGAAACAGTGCTTAATCTGGGCACCTCTGGCCATGGGGGCGACACACAAAACTGCCCATCCCCCATCCATAACACCGATAAGCTAAGCTGAGTTCCTGCAGATGTCTTCACCTCGAATCCATCGCCGTGTGGCCGTCCCAGCCTCCTCCCCGTGCTGTCTGTGACCTCCCACTCCAGCTGTAGAACCTGGGCCCCCCACCATGGACCTCATCGTTCACTTCCAGTGCATACGTATAGCGGTATCAGAATCGTCCATGTGTCCTCCCTGTGGGGGGAGCAGCGGGGGGCTTGACCGGGGCGCAGTGTTACACGAAGCTCCTCTTGTCTGTAACCTCGCAGGCTCCACCCCTTTCTGAAGTTACTGAGATCAGCACTTTCCCTCTCTCCTCCTTCAGTGAAGATGTTTCATACGTTTTTATTAGAGTTAGGCTCTTCTCTCCCAGTCTCCACATCTTCCCGGGAACCCCCAGCCTCCTAACTAAGTTTTCAACATTTGCATATATTAAGACCACTCATTTGCATAAAGCTGTTTGCTGTGACAAATGCATAGGGTCACGTATCCATCATCCCGGCCTCATACAGAACACTTTCGCTGCCCTCGAAATCCTGTGTGCTTCACCTGGTCACCCTCTGCCCTCTGCCCTGGGACCCTGTCTCTTTGTTCTGTCTCTCTGGTTTTGCCTTTTCCGGAACATCATAGAGTTGGAATCCTACAGAACATAGCCTTTTCAGATTGGCTTCTCTCCCCTAGCCATATACATTTAAGGTTCATCCATGTCTTTCTCTGGCTTGACAGCTCATTAATGTTTATCCCTGAATAATATTCCACTGTATGGATGTACCAGGATTTGTTTATCCATCACCTACGGAGGGACATCTTGTTTGCTTCCAGGTTTCGGCACTTCTGAATAAAGCTGTTATAAACATTTGCATACAGGCTTTGTGTGGACATACGTTTTCAAGTCAGTTGGGTAGATACCTAGCAATTCAACTCTGGATCATATGGTGAGATTATGTTTAGCACTGGAAGAAGCTGACAGACTGTCTTCCACAGTGGCTGTACCAATCTGCATTCCCACCAGCGAGGGATGAAAATTGCTGCACATTCTTGAGAGCAGTTGGTATTGTCAGTTTTGGGGGAATCTGGCCATTCTAGTAGGCATGCAGTGGTTTTTCCTTGCTTTAATTTGCATCTCCCTCATGATAGATGGCATTCAGTATTTTTCGCATACATTTGTTTATATTTTTTAGTGAGGTGTTTGTTCGGAACTTTTCCTTCTCTTACAATTGGCTTGTTTCCGAATTGTTAAGTTTTAAGAGATCTCTGTGTATTTGGGATTTAAGTCCTTTATCTGATATGTGCTTTGCAAAGATTTTTTTCCTGGTATATGGCTTGTCTTTTCATCTCTTGACGGTGTCTTTTGTTTTTAATTTTAAAATGTCTAACATCAATCTTTCTTTCGTAGATTGTGCTTTTGGTGTCGTAACAAAAAACTCATCACCAAACTCACGGTCACACAGGTCCTATGTTTTCTTCTAGAAGCTTTATAGTTTTGAGGTTTACACTTAGGTCTATGATCCATTGGAATTAATTTTTGTGAAAAGTGTCCACAGTCTGTGTCTAGATTCACTTTTAAAAATTTTGCGCATGATGTCCAATCATCCCATCGTTGAAAAGACCGTCTTTCTCCATCGGATTTGCCTTTGCCCGTTTGTCAGAGATTGATTAACAGCATTTGTGTGGGTCTATGATCCGGCTCTCTATTCTGTTCCATTGATTTTTTTTTTTTTTTTTTTTTGGTCTCTTCTTTTACCAATACCACACGCTCTGGATTTCTGCAGCCTTAAGTAGGAAGCTTGGAAATCGGATAATGTGAGTCCTCCAACCCTGTGCTTCAGAGTGTGCTGTATATCTTAGGCCTTTTTTTACTTTCTGTATAAACTTTTAAGAATCCTCTTGTCGACAGCTACAAAATAGCTTGCTGAGATTTGATTGGGAATGCATTGATTGGATAGATTACATTTGGAAGAGCCCATTTTAACCATAACTCGTCTTCCTATCCATGAACATGGAATAATATCTCTCCATTGGTTTCCATCTTTTTTGATCTCTTTCCTCAGAGTTTTGTAGTTTTCAGCATATAGATCCCATACATATTTGGTCAAATCTATAGCAAAGTATTTCAGTTTGGTGGTGGGGGGGTATGTTGTAACTGGTATTGTTTTCTTAATTTCAATTGTACATTGCTGATTTACAGAAAAGCAATTGACTTTCATATATTAACCTTGTGTCTTGAGACCCTGCTACACTTGCTCATCAGCTCCAGGAGATAGAGAGACAGACAGATGGGTAGAGAGATTTATTTATACGTACATACATAGATTGATTTTTGAACGTAGAAATATGCTTGGTCACGGTGTATAATTATTTTGATATATTGTTGGATTTAATCTGATAGTATTTTGTTGATGTATTTTGCATCTACATTCATAAGAGTTTTTGGTTTGTAGTTTTTTCTTTCTTTCTTTTTTTTTTTTTTTGCGGTACGCGGGCCTCTCACTGTCGTGGCCTCTCCCGTTGCAGAGCACAGGCTCCGGACGCGCAGGCTCAGCGGCCGTGGCTCACGGGCTCAGCCGCTCCGCGGCACGTGGGATCCTCCCGGACCGGGGCTCGAACCCGGTTCCCCTGCATCGGCAGGCGGACTCCCAACCACTGCGCCACCAGGGAAGCCCTGTAGTTTTCTTTTAATGTCTTTGTTTTGGTATCAGGGTAATCCGGCCTTGCAGGTAAATTAGGAAATGTTCCCCCTGCTTCTATTTTCCATGACAGAGTGTAGAGAATTGGTATCTTTTATTTCTTAAATGTTTGGTAGAATTCAGTGATGTCATCTGGGCCTAGTGCCTTCTTTTTTTGAAGGTTTTTAGTTATTAATTATTGTTCCAATTTCTTTAATAGGCATAGTTCTATTCAGTTGACCAGTTTCTCCTTGTGTAAGTTTTGGTAGTTTGTGTCTTTTAAGGAATTGGGCCATTTCACCTTAAGTTTTGAAGTTTGTGGACATAGAGCTGTTCACGCTATTCTTTTATGACTCTTTTAACGTCATGGACCAGAAGTCATGCTGCCTCTTTCGTTTCTGATATCGGCAATTCATGTCATCTTTTTTTTCTTGGTTAGCCTGGCTAGAGATTTATCCATTTTTTTGATCTTTTCAAAGAATCAGCTTTTGGTTTTGGTGATTTTCTCTATTGCTTTCCTGTTTTCAATGTCATTGATTTCTGCTCTAATTTTTTTTTTTTTTTTTTTTTGTGGTACGCGGGCCTCCCTCTGTTGTGGCCTCTCCCGTTGCGGAGCACAGGCTCCGGGCGCGCAGGCTCAGCGGCCATGGCTCACGGGCCCAGCCGCTCCGCGGCATGTGGGATCCTCCCAGACCGGGGCGCGAACCCGGTTCCCCTGCATTGGCAGGCGGACGCGCAACCGCTGCGCCACCAGGGAAGCCCTCTGCTCTAATTTTTAAGATTTCTTTTTTTCTACTTGTTTTGGTCTTAAATTGCTCTTCTACTTCTAATTTCCTAAGATGAAAGCACAGATTTATTTTAGATCTTTCTTCTTTTCTAACACATACAGTTAACACTATAGATTTCTCTCTGAGCACTGCCTTCCTAGTATCCTGCAAGTTCTGATAATTTTCATTTTTATTTCCATTTAGTCCAAAACGTTTAAAAATTTCTCCCAAGACTCCGTCTTAGGCCCATATGTTAATTAGACACATGTTGTTTAACTTTCAAATATTTGGGGATTTTACAGCTTCTCTGTTCTGCTATTATTTCTAATTTAATTCCATTGCGGTCTGAGAATGTCTTTTATACGATTTCTAGTCTTTTTTTAAAATTGGAGTACAGTTGATTTACAATGTTGTGTTAGTTTCAGGTGTACAGCACAGTGATATATATATATATATAATCTTTTTCAGACTCTTTTCCCTCATAGGTTATTATAAAATGTTGAGTAAAGTTCCCTGTGCTCTACAGTAGGTCCTTGCTGGTGATCTATTTTATATATAGTGGTGTGTATATGTTGATCCCACACTCCTAATTTCTATTCTTTTAAATCTGTTACGGTGTGTTTCCTGGCCCAGAACGTGCTCTGTCTGGGTGGACGTGCGGAGGATGTGGCTTCTGCTGTTGTCGGGTGGAATAGTCCAAAAGTGTCCCTGGAGAAAGCTGATTGACGGTCTTCACGTTGGCTGTACTCTCCCTGGTTTCCTGACTGCTTGTCTGTCAGTTACTGGAAGAGGGCTGTTCAAACCTCAGCTATAAACTTGGACTTGTCCATTTCCCCTTGCCATCCTGCTGGCCTTTGCCTCATGTCTTTTGATGCTCTGTGGTGTAGGAGGGCAGGTCAGGCTCTCCCAAGGCTGAGACTACAGAAGTTATGAGGAGGTTCCACTCAGTCACTCGGCTGCTGCGGCCTCCCTGTCACCAGCAGGTCCCTCTCTTGGTTGCAGGCCAGTCGCTGTTGCCAAGGCTGCACAAAACAGCGGGCAGCGGCGAGTCTGCCGTGGAGTTGGGTTATTCTCCCCAGTGGCCCCTCTTCCACGCGCCCCGCCCCCCCGCACCATAGAGGGTTCTAGTTGTCTCCTTCAGTGTGTCAGTGCCAGCCCTCCAGCCCGAATCTTGATGTATGGAAAATGCAGCCAACAGGTAGCCGGGGTGAGAAATAACCTTCTTTGTGAGCCGTGAGGGTTTGAGGTCGCTGCTACCCCAGCATGGCCTGGCACGGGCTGGCTAATAGAGAGACTGGCACCTCGATGCGGGGGCTGCCGTCCACAAACCAAAGTGTGTGGCATTGGCCCTGGGGCTGGCAGGGTTGCGTGAGGGTCTGTGATTCGAGGCTGGAGGCTGCTCTTGTCCTGCAGCGGTGGAACCTTTGACCAGACTGTCGTCTATGGTGTCTTGGAAAGCAAAAGCTAGAGGAGGTTGTGGATTCAGGCAAAGAGGTTTGGAAACCTCAGGCTGCAGGAAGCAGGAGGTGCAGATGGAAACTGGTTTGCAAACAGCATTGAAAGCGTAGCTATAGGCAGACCCGGCTTTATGGAGCTTTGCAGATACTGCGTTTTCTACGATTGAAGTGTTGTGGTGACCCTGCGTCCGTCAGATCTATAGGTGTCATTTTTCCAACAGCATTTGCTCACTTTGTGCTAATTCTCACAACAGTCCAAATGTTTTCTTCACGATTATTATATTTGTTACTGTGATCTGTGACTCACTGAAGTTTCAGGTGATGATTAGCATTTTTTAGCAGTAAAGTATTTTAAATTAAGGCACGTACATAGTTTTTTTAGACATAACGCTTTTGCACACTTAATAGACTACAGTAGGGCATAAATATAAATTTATAAGCACTGGTAAGCCAAAAAATTCATGTGACTCACTTCATCGTGATATTTGCTTTGTTGGGGCGCCTGGGACTGAAGCTGCAGTATCTCCGAGGTCTGTCTGCGCTTCTCCTCTCTGACCGATACAAGAAGATAAAACTAGAAATGCTTCACCCAGTAAATGCCAATTAGACTCAGCCTGGTGGCAAAGACCGGACGGAGAGGGTGACCACCAGGCCTTCTGTTACAGTCTCGGGATGGACTAAGGGGACAGCCCAGTAGATCTTCTTTGCAGGTGAAACTTTGCAGGAAGAGAGATGGAGGGCCCTCCTCTCCCGAGGAAGCCCAGTAAGATTGAGGTGGCCGTCAGCGAGTCTAGAGAGAGAGGCACATCTCCAGAAACGCTGTGGGCCTGGTGACCAGCACAGGAAGTGTCCTGGAATCAAATAGCTACAGAGCCAGTGAAGTGCTGAGGGGACCGTGCAGCCAGCTTGGATTAACAGCGCCTGTGGAGGTGCAAGTCTCAGGGCTTCCAACCTCCTGTGGGCAAGATACAGGATGCATTTCCAGATGTGGTCCAGAGGGTGATGGAAAAGGAAAGGCTCCCTGGACTGGGAACCTGATGCTGCTTTGAATGGGACTTTGGGGTCATTTCCCAGGTGTCACGTGAGAGGAGAGGAAGGCAAATGTTTGCAGCCAACAGGGTGGGTGGCTGTCCAGTATCACCAACACCCACTCCTCTCCTCCTAAGAGGGTCGCATCTCCCACTTCATTCACACCAGGCTTGTCCAGATAGACATAGCAGAGGGGGCATGCCACATCCAAGCAGAAACTTTAAGGGTGCCAGGTGGTTCTGCCACAGTCTCTCTCCCTCAGCCCGAGAATGACCCAGAGAAGGCCTGCATCTTTAGCCTGGATCCCATGAGAAAGAATGCATACAGAGCAGACCTGGCCTATTGCCTGCATGTGACATGAGCAAGAAATAGTTCTGCAGCACAAGGCTCTGGGATTCGGGGATGTTTGTTACTGCAGCATCGTAGAGCATGAGCTGACGGATACACACTGAGTCCTTACCTTTCTCTTGGAAGTCATCACTGACCTCCAGGTTGACAAGCACAATGCGCCTCCTGTGTTCACCACCCTGCTCCCCAGCCCTGCAAGCACTGTCTGCATCCCCACCTTGCTGCCCCATTTGACATATTTTAACCCAGGGGAGAAAGGAAAGGTGAGCAGGAGCCAGAGAAGACTCCTGAGGGTGGACGCACACCTGGGCAGACTGGGGCTTGGCCCAGGCAGCATGGGTGACGTGGGCAGCCCTTCCGGGACCCCAGAGACCCCAGGCATTTTTGGTGTTCACATTCTTTTAGCTTTAATGAATTCCTCTAAAATCTTCAGTTAAGGGTTTTCTGTTCCAATTTGAATATGCATCTTTCAGAAGACTTTACAAATTTGAGGGCTTCTTGCATATTATTTCAATCCTCCAGCTACTAGAGCAATTGGAGAATCATATAGATTAAGGACAGTTACTCTGGGAGGAGAAGGAAGCAGGAGATCAAACACTTATCTGTATAAATAAATTCAGCGCAATCCACAATTAAGCAGCATTTGACATTTAAAAAATATTTGATCCATGTTTTGGCTTCCATAGCTGCTTAAGGGGGTTGCGATGTGTAAATTACATTCAAATCAGGGTTAAATATAGTTCTCAGAGAAAGATTGTATGATTTAAATTGCCTAATTATTTGGGGGGAAAAAAATCTGTTCTCCAACAATTAGGAGAGTGAGGATGTTTGGCTTGTTGGAGAGAGACAGAGACAGAGAGAGAGACAGGCAGATGAGAAATGGATATTTCTGCCCTTGGAGACCTGGAGGTGCTGCCTGGGGAGGGGTCGTCTCTACACAGGCCTGGGGGTGGGGGTGGGGTCTGCAGTGAAGCGGGACAGGCTCCAGAGCAGCACTGGGGGCGGGGCGGGGGGTGGGCTGAGCCAGGGGCCCGGCGGCGGCCGCCGGGCCAAGCAGGGCTGAGGTGCCATCTCTGTCTGGCAGGGCCGGCCGGCATACGAGAGCACCCAGGCTGTGGCCAGACGCCTCGGGAGGGAACTTGGCACTGCTGGGAGCCAGCGATCCGTTAATTAGGTGATATTTCTTAAAAGTCACGTGGGGGGAGGGGTGTGGATGGCAGGCTGCCTTCAGGAAAAAATCCAAACCGTAGCAGTCCCTCCTTCCAGGATTAAGAAGCGGTGGGGTGGGGGACTCCGGGGTAGGAGATAGGCAGTTTCAGCTGAGGGGGCCTCTGAGCGCCCCTTGACACGAGGCACGCGACCTTGGGCCGATGCAGAGGGGCTCTGAGGCCCTGTTTCCTCATCTGTAAAATGGGAGCATTAACGCCATCTCTCCGGTCCGCACTGAGGATTGATCGTAGCGCGGGAGTCAGCGTCTGGACGCGGATGTCTGGCCTGGAGTCTCTGCTCTGTGACTTTGGGCAAGTTACTTAACCTCTCTGAGCCTCACTTCTCCATCTGGGAAGCGGGGATAGTACCTGCAGCTACCTCGCAGGCTGTTGGGAGATTAGCCTAATCAGACACTCTTCCTCTACCGAGGCTATAGCGCTGTGGCTGGCACGCGGCAGGCGCTCTGCTCCTGCATCTCAGTATTTCCTAAGCACCTGTGAAGTGCCAGGCAACGACCCAGGTGCCAGTCTTCCTCTAGGAACAGGGCAGGAAAGACTCCTGCTCTCGTCCTAGCGTGGGAATCTGACCGTAAGGAGGAAACGGGGTCATTGCCGAAAGCCCTGTGTGTTCTCACAAGGGGTCCGGGGAGGGCCCGAGGAAGTCTGGGGGTGGGAGGGGCAGCTGCAGGTTGTGGGGTCTGCGGAGGCCGGTTGGGGCGAGAAGGAGCCTTTCCAAGCGTGTGGGGGGCTCGGGGCTGGGAGGGACCGCGAGGGTGGCAGTGGGGCTCCGTGCAGTCCGCGCTGCGCGGGGGTCACTCTGTCCTCCCCGAACTGGACGCGGCACAGGTCTGAGGGTGGGGCACTGACCGTGGTCTCGGGCCTGGGGGCCCTGGTCCCTTCTCCTCAGGAAGGGGTCCAGTGTGTAGGCGGCCAGCGTGAGGGCCAAGGGCTGGTGGGGTGATGCCCACAGGGGAGCAGAGGTCAGCATCTGGCAGGGTTTTCAGCCGCTGCCTTTGGTTCCTGGAGAAGCCCTCTCCCTCCAGAGCTGCCCCTTTGAGACACTTGCTCTCAGGTAGGACCCCCAGCTCCGCCCAACACCACCTCCTGGGGGCTCTGAAAGGGTGGCAGTGCCTTGGGGGCCCCGCCTAGCCTTACCTCCCTGCCGGAGGCCGGGACTTAACTCTTCCCGCCGTCCCACGGGCTATGTGTCCGCTCTGGGACGGTCAGCTATGGCCACAGGGCTGGATGCCAAGGCCCGTGGCCCCAGGACGGTGGGGTTGGCCTTGAGGTGGGAGCGGTAGGAGTGCGGGTGAGGTGGGGTGGCCACAAGCCGTTGCCCCCATCCCCGGCACAGACTGTCCCCATCACACACGAGGGACGGGGGGTGTGCGTTCCCCAGGCCAGGCCTGCCTCCAAGCTGACCGGGTGGCCCTTGTCTGGGCACAGAGCAGGTCCCAGGCCCCTGGCTGGGAATATGCTCATTTTGAATTTGGTGCACTTCGAGTGGACTTCTAGAAATTCCTGATCTGTCTTTGTGTCGGTCCTGCAGCCGGGCAATGGCCTTGTACCTGTGCTTCCGGTGCCTGGAAAGGCGCTGGAGGTAACCTTGGCGTCCGCCCCTCTCCAGCAGTGCTTCTGCGGGGAGGCGGGCGGGGGAGCTGCGCAGCCAGCTGGCGTGAGGTCACATTGTTATGTCGGAGCGCGCTGAGCGGCTGGGCTTATAAACCCCCGGTGGTAATTGGATCTGGGCAGGAGTCCTTGACAGGGGTCGTTAGAGGAGTGGGCTTCGGTTTACGGCTGCCCGTCCCCGCTCCTCTCCAGCCAGGCCAGGGCCGAGCTTCTCTCGGGACGGCGCGGGGGCTGGGGGATGGACACGATGACCCCTCCACGATGCGGACAGGCCTAGAGCCGCAGCCTGTGCCTTTCCACCACCAGGGTTAAGGCTGCTCAGTCCCCACCCCCTTCCTGAGTGTCTGGAGCCCGGCTGTCTCCGTGGGCGGGTGGTCACTCTGGTGGCCGGGGGGTGTGCCCTGTGCTGGCGCGGGGGTGCCGTGGCGACTTGGACCCTGAGCCTGGCCCGTGCCCCAGGTGAGCGAGGGGGCGAGGGGGCGTCCAGGCACAGACCTTGCAGAAGGCCCAGATGGTGCCCGGCAGAGCCGAGCCCGTGAGGGTGGGGCCCTGGGGCAGACAGCGGAGGCCCCTGGGCCGGCGGGGAGCCGCCAGGCCTGAGCTGAGGCCGGGGGGTCAGGAGGCCTGCTGCCCGCCGAGAGGGCGGCGACGAGGGGTGCGCTGGTGCGGGCGCTCCCAGCCGGCCCAGAGAGGTTGAGCGACGCCCCCCGGGTAGCTCAGCGTGCCCGTGCTGGTCCCCAGGTAGGAACGCGGCAGAGACGGCAGGAAAGCCGGCGCGCTTGCCTCGAGGACCGGTCGCCTGGTGTCCCTCAGCTGGCCTCTGCTTCGGCGACTGGGGCTGTGGCCCGGCTTCCCGGCAGAGCCGGCGAGGGGGCTGCCCTCGGCACACCTGGCTGGGGCGGGGGACTGGGGGCTGGTGAATCATTTAGTGTTGCCAAAGGTGATGGTTAGAAGCTAATTAAAAAAGCTATCTGCAGAGCAGCGCAATAAAAGAAGCGCAAAATTCCAATCTCATTTGTTCCACTTGGCTTCCCCGGTGCAGGATGCCCGCGTACACTCCCACCGTCTGCGGGCGGCTCGCCAGGCGCCAGCCCAGCGGCGGTGTGCGGCCTTCCGTGGGCTTCGGCAGGGCGCGTGGCTCGCTGGGCCACCTCGCTGGCTGGGGGTGGGGCGGGTCCTAACGAGCCGGGCAGGGGCCGAGAGGCTGGGCTGCCAGCTGTGCCGGCTGTGGCGGTGCTGGGGCCCCAGGACTCCACAGTGGCCTCGTGGTGGGTGGGGGCAGGGGCCTCATGCAGGGCGAGAATGAGACCCAATGTAGGTAAGCAGGTGGCTTTGCCAGACTGCGGGCAGGTGCCCCCTCCTCTGAGGCTGCAGTGGTCCTGCCTGCGGGGCTGGGATGGAGGCAGGATCCTCACGTGGGGCGGGGTGGGGCTGGGCTTACCCAGCGAGGGGAGGGGCCTTCTCCCCACTGGCTGGAGGCCTGGCCTTGTTGGCCTTTGCTGTGCCCTCACTATGCACCTACTGTGCACCTAGCGTGTGCAGCTCTGTGCCAGGTGCCCTGTCCCAGCCTGGGGAGACCTCGTGGAAAAGGGGGTCCGAGGTGCGAGAGCCTGCGTTTGCCCACGTTGGCCCTGCTCACCCTCTGGAGCTCTGCCAGGCCTGTGTGCCGGCCACCGAGGGGCTGCGAGTAGCCCCCTTTGCGTGGGTCCTAGCGGAACGTGGCTCAGGGTTCAGGTGGGTACCTTTGGGAAAACCACTTTAGCATCAAAATTATAGGCCTCACCCTCCGGAACCAGATGCTGGCTTGGCCCTGGCTCTCCCCTCTATTGGCTGCAGGCCTTTATCTCTCTGTGCCTCAGTTTCTGCACCTGTGGAATGGCTCACAATGGCCACAGCTTTGATGGGCCACTGGGAGGGTACAGTGAGCTGGTCACCTCACCTGCCTGGCTCCGAGCACGGGCTCCCGAAGTGCCAGCGAAGACCGGGGCCTGCCCCCCAGACTGCAGTTCCCAGCGCTTGTGTCCTGGGGCCCGTGAGCCCCAAATGCTCCAGCACCTCTCGCAGTTTAAGGACAGGACGTGGATGCTCAGAGAATTTGGTACCGGGGCCATTCATCCTGTGGCCGCACGACCTGGAGCCCCCGGCCTGGCCACTACCCCCATGGAGCGGGGGCACAGGCTGCAGAGAGCTCCCCAGGCAAGGACGGGAGAAAAGCCAGGGGCCGATTTGCCATCTCCCTGGGGCTCCCGAGAAGCCCGGGGCTGTAGCAGGGGAGGTGGCATCCTGTGGCCCTGGGGTCGGTCGATGCCTGGCTCTTAGCTTCACCCACACGCAGACTTGACTCGCCTGCCGGCTGCCCACCGTGTGAGGGCAGCCAGTCACGTCAGGAGGCAGGAGAACCCGGCCACTCCCCCAGGGCAGGAGCCCGGG
The DNA here is from genome assembly GCF_002837175.3 of Physeter macrocephalus. Lineage (NCBI taxonomy): Eukaryota > Metazoa > Chordata > Mammalia > Artiodactyla > Physeteridae > Physeter > Physeter macrocephalus. The sequence goes on from NC_041224.1 coordinate 181,316,936, forward strand.
CGCCCAGGCCACTCTGCAGCTCCGGAGGCCTTGGCGGGTCTGTGAGCCGCGGCTGGCATCCGAGGCTTATCTGGGCCGCACAGTCCCGCCGACAGCATCCTTAATCGAGCCAGGAGAGTGGGCTCTGTCTGAGGTAATAGGAGATGGGCACCTGCCAGCCGAGGCTGCAAGCTGTAATTTGATACCATCTCAGCACAGAGGCCCGATTTCTCCAGGCTGGTGGCCTGTGTTGGGCGCGCCGGGGACAGTGTTCGTCTCCAGGCTGGGAGGCTTGGACGTTGCTCATTCGACCAAACTGTCCAGGCACGATGAGGGTGGGAACAGAAAAGGGAGATGTTTGGAGAAGCCTCACTATAGGCGGTCCTGGAGGGGAGGGCTGGCCCCGTCTGTCCCCAGACCGCTTGGGGACCAGGCCGGGGGGCGAGGGCCGTGACTAGCTCCGGGGGCAGGTCTACAGGGTGGGCCCTGGAGGAAGGCTGCCGTAGCCTCAGGGTTTGTGGCAAGTGTATGAGTGAGAGTCAAGGGCAGAGGGCAGGCAGGAGGCCGGAGGGGGAGGTCTCCCGAGATGCGAGACCTGTGTGAGTTAAGGCATCACTGCTTCAACAACAAGCCCAGTCTCGGGACTTGACCTTGCTGGTGGGATGGTTCCTGGTAGAGGGGCTGCTGTCTTTCGTGTGGTGACTCAGGGCCCTGGGTCCCTCCAGCCTGGGCTCTGCCACCCCGTGGGCCTCACTTCTGCCAATGGAGGGAAGGGAGAGCATTGGGGCCCTCTGGAAATGGCACCCCAGCGGCAGTGAGGCAGGGGATGAGGGCAGGCCGTGCAGCCAGAAGGGAAGGCAGCCGGCGCTTGGGCGGTCAGCCCCCTCCCCAGGGATCCCCAAGGCGGGGTGCCTGGGATGGGAGGGGAGGCACCAGCACAGTCTGTACAGCGTGAGGCCGTGTGTGGAGAAGGTCACACACAGCCAGGCTGCACACGCCTGCACACACACTCACCCATGCCAGCGCATAGAGGAGGTTCCGGAACAGCAAGCTCGCAGCGGAGAACGGCGGTCACCCTGCAGAGGCCCCTCGGACCGCGGAAGGGGGGACAAGGGGACTGCTCTGTCTGTGCAGTTTGAATTACCATGATACATATTTATTCACAAATCATTTGCATAATTAAAAAAACTAAACTGGAGCAGATTATATGGGAGGTTGGGGATAAAGAAACCGTGATGCAGCCTCGGGGCCGAGCTGGTGGCACCGGCTAGCTGGCTGCCTCGGGCCACCTCTCGGGCCCCCAGGCCGGGAAAGGCCTCCATCCTCCAAGGCACCGGCTGTAATTTTTGGCTTCCCTGTTGGTGCAGGGCCGGGACGTGTCGGGAGTCCTCTGCCTCCTGCCCCGCCAGGCCCGGCTCGCGGCAGGAGATGGGGCGGGGCCCGCTGGGACGCAAGGACTGGGGAGGCCGCCACCCTGGGGCGTGTGTGTGGCGCGCGCCAGCGGAGCTTTGGTGTGGCCCAACCCCCCTGCGCGGCCCTGCCCGTGTGCGCCCGGGGCCCCGGGCAAGGCGCCGGCAAGAGCACCCGACAACAGGGGCTTCGGGGATGAAGGTGAGCTCTGGACGTGAAGTCTGGGAGCAGGTGGCCCGGGGTGACCAGGAGACTCGGCCCTGCCGTCCTTAGCCCATGGGTGGTCCAGGCTCTCTGCCTTTGGGCCCAAGGTGCCCCTTGGCCCACGGTGGCCCCCCGAGCAGGAAGGAGGGGAGGCCTTTCCCGCAGGCCCAGAAGGCCCCTTTCACATCTCACTGGCCAGAGCATCCTGCATCCTCTGATCTCGCCAAGGCCAATCGCAGGCAAGCAAGACAGGACCGGCCAGACCAGCCTGGCTCCACCTCAAGCAGGGCAGGGGCTGCCCTCTTTACCCACGTTCAACCCGTTTTTATTTTCTTTTGTCAACGGGAAGAAAGGGCAGTGGGGTGCGGCGGGCAGAGGACCGTCTGTCCCTGCCTTCCGGGAGTGCCCGGGCAGTTCCCGTCGTGGGTCTTGTCCGTGAGGCGGGAGTAACGGCATCAGACCAGATGCGGGAGTAACGGCGTCGGCGTCAGACCAGATGCACACCCGCCAGGCCTCGTCACGGGGCCTCCCACGTGTGAATTCTTCTGCCCGCGACAACAGCGCACGGCGCTTCTGCTCGGTCGTCCCTCCCGGGTGAAGGTGAGGGAGCAGAGGCCCTGGGCCCCAGGTCGGGAGTGGAGGCGGGGCCCAGAGTCCCAGCCCAGAGCTGCTTCCGGGCGCCTGGGGGCCACCAGCCACTCCCGGCCCCTGGGAGCGCCCCGGGTGCACTGCAGCGGGGTTCTTGTGTGGGGGCAGACGTGCCTGACGCAGCGCTTCTGGGAACTGGGGGGTCCTCCCAGATGCACTGGGATACAACATGAATTTCATACAATTTGAAAAGTCCAGGCAAGCACAAGGAAAAGAGTCACCCTTTATCATCGTGTCCCAGAGACGCCCACCGTGAACACTTGGTGGCAAAGGTGTTGGGGTGTCTTCTGTGCACGTGTTCACATCATTTAGATCACTTTCCACGCACTGCTTTTCAAATCTTGAAGATCGGGGCTTCCCTGGTGGCGCAGTGGTTGGGGGTCCGCCTGCCGATGCGGGAGACATGGGTTCGTGCCCCGGTCCGCGAAGATCCCACGTGCCGCGGAGCGGCTGGGCCCGTGAGCCACGGCCGCCGGGCCTGTGAGTCCGGAGCCTGTGCTCCGCAACGGGAGAGGCCGCAACGGTGAGAGGCTCGCGAACCGCAAAAAAAAAAATAAATAAATTTAAAAAATCTTGACGATCTTTCATTGTGAATGAATATCTGCCCCAGACAACGTCTAATGCTTGTTGAGGGTTCTGTTATTTGGCTGCGCCACTCGTGTGACCGCCCATCCACGCGTGGCCGTTCAAGGTCCCTCCAGGTCTGTCCAGCTGTGACGGCCGTCCTCTGCCATCTCCCCAAGCACATGTCCCAGCCTCTCCCCTCCTTAGCCCTCAGCCACCTCCCCCTTGCATTGTTTTCCTAGACACCCCAAGCCCATTCTTTCCTCAGGACCTTTGCACGTGCCAGGAATTCTGACTGGAGTGTTCCCTCCGCAACGTTGTCATAATTGATCCATCGCTTTGCTGGGGTCTCTGGTCAGCTATCACTAGATCAGAGCATCTCCCTGACCCCGGCCTGTGCAGACGCACCCCTTGTCCTGCCCCATTCTGGTCAAGTCCTATTCCTCCAGCCCCGATTTCTTCTTCATAGCATTTCTCACCGCCTGGAATTGCTCCTTTCCTTCCACGCTCCCCCCTGGAAAGCAGGTCCCAGAGGGTCTGACCCCCGCCTGCTATTCGCGCTGCGCCCAGCACGCGGACAGCAGTTTTCCTGAAATGTTGGCTAAGTGGATGAATGAGGCCTCCTGGAACCCCTGTCTGAGAACTGCCCCCACATTCATCCTCTGAAATAGCGCCGGAAGGCCCAACGGCACACACGTGCCGCCCGGAGCAGCCGCCGCCTGCCCTCTCGCCCGCACTCCCCCCTCCCCCTGGGCAGCAGCCAGCGTAGGGTCCCCGCCTTTTCCATCTTTGCTGCCAGCTCGGTGAGTGATGCTTCTCGTTGTTGGGATTCGTCAGGCTACACGCGACTGTGAGTTTTCCACGCCCTGTGGTCGTTTGTCCTTCTTTTGTGAATTGCCGCTCTGAGCTTTTTGCCCATTTTCCTGCCCAGATGCCCGTTTTTTTCTCATTGAGTCCCGGCTCCTAGCACAGTGTGTGGGCTCTGCTCTGTCTGGCAGTTTGGGGGGGGTGGTGAGCGGGTACAGGGCGCGCAGGAGCGGGTGGTCCTGGGACCACAGTGGGACCTGGTGTCCCCCAGGTTGAGTCTGGCATTCTGGGGGGCATCTGGGTGACCATCTGCACGAGGTGGAGACTGGGGCTGTGGAGGGTCACGGGAGGGGCTGCCGGGCCTCCCTGAGGGGCGGACCTGAGGCACAGGGCGGAAGCAGCCAGAGGGCGGGGGGGCGGCAGGGGCCACAGCGGTGAGGGCCCTGCAGACGGCACCCAGGGATCCGCAGAGCCTGCGGAAGCCCGGGCCTCGGCCCTCCCTCTCTGGGGGCAGCTGTGTGGCCACACTGCGGGGCTCCTGCCAGCCCGCCCCTCTTTTCATCACCAGACAATTAAGGGGTGTGCCGGGGGGCCCCGGGAGCCCAGCCCCCCACCCCTTTGAAGTGGTCCCTTCTGCCTGGGGTGGTCGGAGTGGCCGCGGCTGCCCACGGACCACTCTGCCTGCGCAGACGCCACTTCTTTCCTGAACGGCGCCCAGCCTCCTGCGTCGCCCTAATAGCCGAGCTGTTTTACTTACTGATAATTGGTGTTTGCCCGCAGCCTTTACGCACAGCTCCCGCCGGGCTCGGCTTCGTACACAGGTGGGCTGTGCGGGGTGGGGGGGGCCCAGCCTCCAGCCGCCTCCTCAGCCCACGGTCCTCCAGGCCTCCCGCAGGGCCCCTCGGGCGACCGGAGCAGGCCGGATGGTGACAGAGGTCCCGCGGCCCCCGTCCGTGCAGCATCCTCCTGTCGGCGCCTCCCTGTGCCCGGCAGCTCGGTGACTGCCGCCCGGCAGGACGCTGTCCTGGCTTGTCTCATAAATGTCACCATTCACAGCTACCGACGGCGCGAGCTCAGGGCCAGGCCGCCGCCGCCGCAGCCCCGCGTGATGAATTGGCAGATCACCGAGCACGCTGTCCGACAAGCGATTGTTTCAGCGAAAATGAGAAATAACGATCAGGGCCAGAAGCAGATTATTAAGAAAGACTTCCTGCGACCTCGCGGATTGTCTTGGCTGTTCTAATAATCAGGGCCTTGCCAAGAGATGCGTGCTTCCGGTGGTACCCTTCTTCCCCTACGAGCCAGGCCAGCCATGCGGTTTCCACGGGCATCCCGGTGGAAGGTCAGCAGGCAGGCAGGGGCCCCGGCTGGGCACTGGTGGGGTGCTTCCTGCCCGCGCTCGTGGCCCACGTGCGTGGCCAGGGGGCGCCAGGCTGGGGCTCGCCGTATCTGGCTCCTGACGGAGCTCCTGACCTCCCGGTGGGCTTGGAGAAGTGGGGGCATCGGTGTGGTCCAACCCCGGGAGAGGTGGTCATTCCTAGAGCTGGTGTCCACTTGCCTGCGGCCTCCCTGGGGCGCCGGGCCCAGCGCTGTTCGTCTTCTCTTCTTTTCTAAGGTGGGGAGCAGGCGTCAGTGGGCATGAATTCCCTGGACCCCCGGCTGCAGACAGACGGCGGGATGGGGTCGGGGCCTGCGGGTCTAATGGAGAAGAGTCTGGACTAAATGAATGAATGAACGCAGGAAGGAGCCAGGGAGAGACCCCCAGACACCTGGCCAACTCCCTTCCTTCCTCCCGTCCTGCCCGAGTTCCTTCCTAGTTCCTGTGACCCCGTGGCCACAGGTTCTGCCGGGGAACCTTGAGGCCCGAGAATCCACCTGCTACTTAAAGGCTCAATGACCTGGGAGGGTGTCTGCGGGGATGCCCTAAGCAGTCGCCCCTTGGTGGTCCCTGGGCTGGGGCAGGAGCCCAGGGGGGTCGTGGCGGCCTGGCTCCTGGGAGGTTGACGTTTGGGGGTTGAAACATGGCCAGTGGAGGGTTAAAGCAGGAAGCAGCTCGTCGAGCCCTGTTAAGAAAATGATGATCTGCTGTTTGACGTCATTTTAATTCCATTTCAAGCGCATTTAATCTCGTTTGCCGATGACTGATCCCTGGCTGTGGGTGGATTAGCTCACAGCCCCTCCTCCGAGGGGAAGCGGACCCTTGCAGCGGAGACGTGGCGCCACCGCGTCCTGCTGCGCCTCGAGTGGGTGGGGGCAGCGGGGAGGACCTCACCCCCGGGCTTGGCATTTGCTCGGCCCTTGGAACTTTCCAGAATGGTGCTGGCCGGCTTTCTGGTTTCTGGTTTCTCCTCGGCCTCACCCTGGTGGGTGGAAGGCACCCACTTCTCAGGCCTGGGATGAAGGTCCAGGGTCCAGTGATGGCAGGTGCCAGTGTCCGGGGGCAGCCCTTGAAGGCAAGGGCGGGGACAAGCCCTTTCAGCCCTTTGTTTTGGGGAAACTGTAAGTCACGGGGTCTGGGATTGTTCCCTCCATCCAGGCCTCCCCAGAGGCAGCCGCAGGCAGGTCACAGCCCCGGAGGCCACAGGCACCAGGCCCAGGGAGGAGAGAAGGGGCCGTAGGGGACGTGACCTCCGGTAACCTTCTCCCGCCCCCCCCCACATCTGGTTTTCCTGCTGCTCGTAACTCCACGCTTTCCAGAAACTTCTGCAGATCACTCTAAGTGCTCACCCTGGCCTGGACTTCGCTGAGCTTTGGGCACTTAAGCTGGGGGCGTGTCCAAGCTTAGGTGCGGTGGGATCGCGTGAGGACCACAGTCCCTGGGGTGCAGGAGCCCGCGGCTTCCCACATGGTCTCAGAAGCCAGTGAGCCCAGCGCCCAGCCCCAGGCCTTGTTCCCCACCTGGATGAGCGTCCCAACACCTGGACCCCGGGGGCGAGAGTGTGGGTCACGATGTTTGACCTGGGCACTGAAGGACAGTGTGGTCCACAGGCCGGAGAGGTTGGGACATTGGGTTATACACAGAGTGATGGATCATAACATTTCAGACCCCAAAGCGCGGCCGATGTGGACGGCATGGGGTTGACCTCGGCATCTGCGCCCCCGGTGATGCCCTGGGCCCGTCACGATGGCCCCTCCCTTGCCATCGGCTCCGGGATGCGAGGCCTGAACCAGCTTTGCTCTGGTGCCTGGGAAAGGGGCGCCAGTGGGTCATTTGGGGGCAAGGGGGTTCATGCTTCGTGGCTGCTGCAGCCAAGGTCCACTCAGGCAGAGTGGCCCCTGACTGAGGATGACGCCAGCACTGAGGATATTTGTCCATCTGTCTACCCACCCACCCACTCTTCCTTCATCCATCCATCCATCCATCCATCCATCCATCCATCCATCCATCCAACATTTCTTTGGACCCTGCCGTTTCCTGACCAGCACCTGCATCATCCTGGGCTGGGACAGAGGGTAGTTTGGGGGTGGGCGTGGGGTGGGCTGTGGCAGCTCAGAGGAGGCCCCTGGCCCCAGAGAGCTAATAATCATATTCCTCTCAAATAAAGCTACCCATGAAATGTGTCATTTACCCAACATGCCAATCTTTTATAACACTTTTCAGGAGTCAGATTTACAATGTAAAAAATAATCCTCTGCCAGAATCTTAATTTGGGTCTGGAAAGTAGAGCTGTGCAGCTCTAGGAATTTCTTAGAAGGTTCCTTGGAAGTTCTGATGACCAGAACTGGGTCCCCAGAGGTGGGGAGAAACAGGATAGACGGGAACTCCATGCTCACAATAATTTTTTTAAAAACGTTGTGAATTAGCACAGGTGCCGTGGTCACGGAGGTTCTTTATGCCGAATAACAAAGTATAGAGCTCAGAGAGTGCTGGGTGCCTTCCTGGCAGCTGTGTGACCTTGGGCAAGCAGTTTGACCTCTCTGAGCCTCAGCTTTCTCTCTGGCAAAATGGGGATGGGAATTCTAGCTTTCAGGTGGCTGGGCCTAACAGGTGCGCTTGTACGTGGTGGCTGTGAGAGGCTCTCACCCGCCTGCTCCTGACTCTGGGGCCGCTGCTCTGGCAGGTGTCCCAGGAGTGAGCGGGATAGAGGCCCATCACCCCTCCCGTGGCCGGATCCTCCCCAGCTCCTCCTGGCTGGACTGGACCTCCACGGCGGGGCGGGGAGGAGGGCAGGGCGGGGAGGGCTTGGGCGGGAGCTGGCTCTCTCGTTATTGGATTATCTCATTTGCAAACAATAAATGTCAACAGCAGGAGACCTTGTCAGACTTCCCTTCCAGGATGCAAATGTAGCCTTTATCTGCCTGCGCCCTTTGTTAAAACAACCACAGAGCCACGGCGGATAAACAAGACAATTAAATGTAAATGAGGTCATCTCCCTCCCCCGTTCGCATTAATGAGGCGCCCAGGCCCTGGCCAGGCGATGGCTGGAAGCTGGAAGAGGCTGAATCCGATTACAACGCGACCAAGAGGCGACAGTGACCTTTCGCTTTTAACAACTGACCCAGCGCCCGAGCGGTGTGACAGCTGGGTCTGGCCGGCTCTGATTTTTACAGCAACTGCATTTAAATGGCGAATATTTACTGTCTCCCCGTAATGGGCCGCCCTCCAGTGCTGACTGCAACATGAAGAGCCCTGCGCGCTTGGTGGACCGAGGTCCGCCACCGCCCCCACGCCCCTGCTCAGCACCTGCAGGCCTGGAGGGGGTGCCTCCCTGGGTGGGGACCCTGCGGTGGCCGCACAGGTGCCACGCGGGCGGGAAGAGACGCTGAAGGCCTTTGGCAGGACCGAGAGACCGTGGGGCTCCTGGGAGGAAGGGCTGGGGGTGGGAGACACGCTATGGAAGGAGCGGGGAGCAGAGGTGCGTCCTGAGACCCTGCCAGGCCGCGAGGAGCCGTGGAGGCAGACCCACGACAGCCGCATCTCCAGGGCGACAGGACCACCGCCACTGAGTTACTCCCGGGTCGGGGAGAGGCCACCGCCGCCGATGCCACCACTGCTGTTACTACTTCCACTACGATTCCTACTTCGAGTACCACGGGAGGGGCCCAGGGCCCGTGCTCTCTCCGGGGCGGCCCGACGCCCAGACCGAACACTCAGGCTTCACTGTGGATGTCGCCGTCCAGTTCAAAGCGTCACTCCTCCCCCGCCCCCCGCCCGGGGGACACGGCCTGAGGTTCTGCTGGTGCGGGCGCGCTCACGTGTGCGTGCGTGTGGATGTGCCCGGAGCACGCGTGCACACATGGCACCCACGCGGGGTGCCTGCACGTGCCCGGCCGCGGAGCCTGCCTGCCCGTGCGCGTGCGTGGACGCGCCTCGGCCGGCCCGTGCGCATGCGTGCAGACCGCCCAAGTGCTCACGCGTGGCCCCGGGGGAGCTTCGGCAACTGGGACGGGCCGCTCCTTTTTGGAGATTTGTCTCCTTCTGTGAAGCTGCTTCTGGTTTCTGTGTGGCAGACAGGAGCCCTGTGCGGGCAGACGGTGGCAGGCCCCTGCGTCGGGGGGCCGGTGACCCACAGGCATCCTACAGCCTCCCTCCCTGCCTCCCTCTCCCGAGACCGTCCCAGCTGAGAGCTGGCGCCCTGCCCAGCGGGCTGGCCCAGCGTCAGGCCGAGGATAAGCACTGCTTAACAGCACAGGCTCAGACACCCAGGCTCAAACCCCGCCTCCGCCTCATGCCACCGCGTGACGCCAGGCACGTCCCTTAACCTCTCTGGGCTTCCGTTTACGCGTCCGTAAAATGAGGGAAGTAGCACCGCCCTCACGAGTTTGGTGTGAAGGTATGTGCGCTAAAACACTAGGACGGGGCCAGCCAGCACACAGCATGTGTGCATATTATTACATTACAGCAGACAGAGGGGCCAGAATTTCAATAGCTCTGACATTAAAGACGCAGTCAATTAAGCCTTCCCAGCTCTCCAGAAACACTCCAGCAGCACCAGGGAGAAGCAATTTCGTGTACTGTCAGGTGCCGCTAACGAGGAAGCCAAAGCTGGGGTTTCCGGAACCTCCTGCGCCCCCAGGAGCCCCATCTACCGGCCTTCGCTTTGCTGCGGCCCAGTGGTCAGTTTGCTGGCCAGCCGATGAGCCCTGCAGGCAGGCAGGGCCCTGAGAGCCAATGGCCAGCTGCAGCTCGGCCCAAGGGGCCAGGAAGGTGGGTGGGTGGAGGCTAGGCTGTCCGGGGGCCGAGGCTACAGGACGTACAGGGGCCACCCCTGCAAGACCTGGGCCGGTCAGCACTCGGGCTGGGAGAGCCACGTGGGGCAGGGGAGCTGCTGGCAGGGTCCTGCAGACCCCGGACCGGGAGCAGAACCTCTGGAGCCCCAGCTCCTCGGGCTCTCTGCCTCCCAGGCCCTGGAACACATGCCCTTCTGCACGTGCCCTGTACGAAGACTGACACTAACCTTCAAGAACGCGACTTCACATCAGGCTTCCGGCTGCAGCTGCAAACGGCAGACGCTGCTCGTCCTGCCCAGGACGGCCGCGCTCTGGGCTGGAGGGCAAGGAGCCCCACGGTCCAAATAACTCTCAGAGACTGAAACGGGGCAGGGGGACCTTCTCAGAGACGCTTCCCTGGTGGATCAGTCTCTTAGAGCGGCCCCAACAAAGGACCACAGGCCGGCAGGCTTACCCGCGGAAGCTATTCTCTCACGGTTCTGGAGGCTGGAGGCCCGTAGTCAAGGCGTCGCGGGGCTGGTCCTTCTGGAGGCCCTGAGCGAGAGTCTGTTCCGTGCATCTCTCCCAGCTCCTAGTGTTGGCGGCACCTTTGGGGTCCCTGGGCTTGTGGACGCATCACCCCAGTCTCTGCTTCATCTGCACTTGGCCTCTCCCCGTGTCTGTCTCCAGATTCGCCCTTCTTACAAGGACCCGGTCGTACTGGAATAGGGCCACCCTAATGACCTCATTTTAACTTAATCACCTCTCCAAATACAGAGATCCCCATCTCCAAACACAGTCACCTCACTGTGGCTTTGCCAACGCCTGATGCCACCGGCCTAGTGGCCCCAGCAGCTGGGGGTGAGGGCGCCCAGGGCTCTGGGAGCCTGTGCTGTGGGGTCGTGTGGTGCCGAGGTCACCGGGGCACACCGAGCCTCACCGGGACCGGATCCCTCGCACCTGCCTGCCCGGAGACGCCGTCCCTGCCCCCGCGCCCTGCTCTGCAGTTCAATTCCTCCCGCCGGCTTCAGCTGGAACCTCCGCTCAGGCCTCTTGTCCCCAACGGTGCAGTTAGAGCCCCTCAGCGTCTCACTCGCGGCGGGCTGGCCCTGAGTGTCACAGGCGTGTGCCGGGATTGGTGTGTTAGGCCCGGTGCTCTGCTCTGTCTTTCGTGCTCGCTCACCAAGTCACCAGTTCCTGATCTGGCCAGGCAACCACTCCCTGCTCCGTGGTCCCAGCTCACATGTCCCCTCCCCAGAGAGGCCTGCCTGCCCCACACCCCGTCCCCCGGCGCAACTCCTTGGGGCCCCAGGTTTGGCTGGGGACCGGGGGGGGCAGGTGCCCAGGGTCTGGACGGGGGGCGGGGTCTCCGAGTGCCAAGGGGAGGCCGGGGCTTAGGGCCGGGGCAGCAGCGGGGTGAGGGACCACCCCACGCGCGGGCAGAGCCGCCGGCAGTCTGCCGGCCTCGCTCCTGGTTTTGGCATCTGGAGACGGGCCTTAACTAGCCATTGGTGTGCGGCTCCCAGAAGCAGAACGGGGGCTTCTGAGCTGCCCCGCCGGCTCGGGGCGGGGCTGGCGGCTGGGCGGCTGGGAGGAGGCCGGGCCGTCTCTTCACGGCAGCTTCAGGGCGTTGGTAGAGACCGCCTGGGGGTTTCGACGTGGTGGTGCCGTGGGCAGGGCTCGGCCCTCAGCTCTGGGCCGCCTGGGGCGCCCCTGACGAGGCGAGGCCGGCCCGCAGAGATGAGGGGGTGAGAGGTACTTAGCGGGGAGGTGCCCGGAGCAGCAGCGCGGAGACGGAGGCGGGATGGGTCGGGGGGTGCCAAGCGGAGGGGCGGCCCTAGGAGGCCCAGGGGTGCAGACCGGCCAGAGGCCGAGTCTCTGGAAAGTCGAGACCCGCGTCCCCCAGGGGCCCTGGCAGCCCGGCACAGCCCCCAACAAGGGTGCCGGCTGTCGCCAGCGTGCGCGAAGATGCGTCCGGGAGGAGGAGGGCGAGGCAGGGAGGAGGGTGGGGCGCGGAATGACACCAACGGGCAAACGGGGGTGCCGGGCGGGGCAGGGCTGTGCGGGCTGGGCCGGGGCGGGCCCGGGGGCTTGTCCTGGCACCTGGAGGGTGGCAGTGCCCCGCGGCCCTCAGTCTGTTCGTCTCCGAAACGGGGCCGTGGCCAGGCCTGCCCAGCGTGTGTGTGCAGGGCCAGGGCCAGGGGGAGGCGGGGGTTACAGCGCCGTGTGCCAGGCGCAGCGGACGGGCACTGCCGCCCGCCGAGGGCGCGGGGCCGGAGCCCCAGCCCGGGTGCCGGCAGCCTGAGCAGGGAGGGGGCTGCGGGCTGCCGTCTCCACCCGGGGAGCCTCCCGCCGGGCCGTCCCGGACCCGGGCCCTGGCAGAGCCCCGGCCCAGCACCCCGTGTTCCCAGTTTGGCCTCTCCCTGGCTTCCCGGCCGCACCGCCGCTTCCTCCGGCCCTTCCTCCGGCCTATCAGGGCCGGTCCTGTTTATCCAGCTGGGCCGGAGGAAACAGCTCCTCTGAGACGAGACAGGAGCGGCCATCAGTCAGGGTGGAAACTGGAAATTACCGAACATGGGGATGGCCTGGGGGAAACAAGGGCGTGGGGCGTGGAGCGGACGGACCCCGGGAGCTCCCGGCGGCTGCTGGCACTGCCCTGGGGCATGGGGCCAGCAAGTGTGGTCACCCATGAGCTGCACCTCCCAGCCCAGCCCAGGCTGGCCTTTCAGGAGCAGTTCCCCCTGCAGCCCCGGGAGCCACGTGTACTCTTGGGGGACCCGGGCCGGGCGGGACACGGGACAGGTGGGCGGGGCCGGGGGCAGCCCCAGAGGGCGAATGGCGGGCGGGGCCTCAGCCCATCGGGCACCATGAGGGTGGACATTTGCCAGGGCCTTGATGGCCAAGTGGGAGTTTGCCAGTTGGGGCGGGAAAGCCACTTTGGGGTGGCACTGCCCTGAGCAGAGATCCCTAAAGTAGAGGTCCAGGGCTGACGGGGACACGGTCTGGGGCTCAGGGCGATTCTTCAGATAAGCGGCCAGCCCTGAGAAGAGCAGCTGCAGATAGCCATTCTTTACAGCCACGGGCCACCAGCCGAGTTTCGCCGAGCCCAGGCCACACCGGCCACTGCCCTCAGCGGGGCCCTGCCAACCTGTGACCCCGCCCTCTAGCTGGCTCTTCCTGCCACCTGGCATGGGGACACACAGTCACACGGTGGATGGGACCCACCATCGTTCAGGCCACATCCCGACCAGAGGCGGCTCACGCACCTCCAGGGACAGCCCCCTGCTCCCGGACAGAGAGGAGAAGGAGAGGCCTCAGGGCAGGACCCCGAGGTCCCCACAGCAGCCAGCCCCGGGCTCCCCCTTGGCCACCTGCCCAAACGGGAGCAGAGAGCTGATGGGCTGGCCCTGCCACTTCCTGGGGAGGGACACCGGCCCTGGAGCCCTGCTGGCCGGGGGCTGGCCCACCATGGAGCTGCCGGCGTCACCATGATGATCTGTGCCATCGCCGCCAATCAGAGCCCCTACCCTGTGCGGCCCTTCACAAAGGCAGAGGCTGCCATTACTAATTGGCTGTTCCGTAAATTAGACGCAAGGACAGATGTGAGTGTTGGAAAAACACTGTCAAATGATTGGGTTACTGTCCTAAGAGGAGAGCCGCTTTGCTCCCTGTCACATGGCATTCCACCTCCTGCTTGCTTGGCTAGAGGCTGGCTTGGGGGCCTGGGGATAGAGGACCTGGGGACCCCCAGAACTCCCGGGGTCCCCAACACCTGGGGGCACTTCCGGTCGGTGTGGGGACACCCACTGCTGGCCCGGAAAGCCTGGGCTCCCCCGGGCCCCGCACGTCCCTCACTGCCCCCCACCAGGCGGGTCTCTCCTGTGCCGAACCTGGGCCATGGTCGCCCGGCCCCCAGGCCCACTCCTACAGCCCTCCTGCCTGGGATCTCTCAGGCCCCCTGTGTACCCTCTAAGGACCCTGCCGACACCCCAGCTCCCCAGGAAGACTTCTCATCCTTGGCCGCAACCTGCGGGGACCGGCGAGTCAGCGCGGGCCCTACCGGTGGCCTTCCTGGAGGTGAGGAATCATGTCTGCCCGTCTCCACGGCCTCATCCTGCTTTGCACAGGCCACCCTGACCTAATTGGGAAAGGCAGTCCTGGGTGAGAAGGTGCCTCACGCATCGGCTTCTGTGCACATGTTAGGGACACCCACAGTCCAGCAGCACCCCCGTGCTGCGGGCACTCACAGTCTAGCAGTAGCCCGCCCACCCATGCCTGGGGCACCCAAAGTCCGGCAGCTGTCCCCTACCCCAAGGCTGCAGCTGCAGCATGCTTGCAGAACCTCGGCCCAGGGAGATCACAGCATCGGGACAGTACTGGCCATCGGCTCGGCTGCTGTGCCCCTCTCTCCGGCCCCCCCGGGCCTCCCCGATGGAGAACTATCCCCAAGCACAAGAGGGACAAAAGCCCTTGCAGGGCACAGACAGAAGGATGGGGTGCATAGGGACCAGGCAGGCAGGCACCTCCCCTGCTGGGAGGGGGGCTGGTCCTCCATCCTTGGCACCAGGCCCAGGGGGCTGTATCCTGGCCACTTGGTAGCTTTAGGGCAGCCTCAGGGCCCAGGCTGTGGGGCAGGTGAGGGTAGCTCTTGGGTTCAGCAGTGGCTGAGCTTTACTCTCTGTCCCTTCCTCCGAGTGATACAGCCCAGCAGGAAGCTGGTACTTCTGGGGCCAACAGTCCCGAGTGGGAAGAGAGAGTGTGGAGAGAGAGGCAGGAAGAGACCTACGTGACCCCAGGCGGGGCTGCCAGGGCTGTCTGGGAGGTGGCAGAGTCCAGAGACTGTCCTTTCTGGAGCCAGCGGCCCCATCCCCTCCTCTTTGACCCACTTTCCTGCTCTGGCCCTCCTCAGGGTAACGAATGGCCCTGAAGCCCTTCTCCCTCAGCAATTCTAGGATGTGGGTAGGACAGGGACCCCTCTACAGAAGCCCAGAGAAACAGACTGGGGAGAGCCCGCATGGAGGTGACTTTAGAACTGAGATGGGGGAGGGAAGGGCTCTCTAGGCAGGGGAACAGCAAGTGCAAAGTCCCTGAGGTGGGAGGGAGTGGGATAGGCACCAAGGGTGGAAGAAGCTGGTGGGACTGTAGGGCAGGGGGGCAGTGGGGAGGGAGCTCCAGGGGTGAAGGGGGCAGTTCATTTGTAACCAGCACCCTTCTAAATAGGACATATTCATAAAGGGAGTTTAGGGAAATAAAAAATTACAGTGAACTAAATGAAAACGCAACACAACATATCAAAAATTGTGGGTCACAGTGAAAGCAGAGCTGAGAAGGAAATCTATAGCACTAAATACACACATTAGAAAAGAGGAAACGTTTCGAATCAATGACCTAAGCTTCTGCCTCAAAAATCTATTAAAAAGAAGAGCAAAATAAACCCAAAACAAGCAGAAGGAAGGGAAATAACAAAGAGCAGAGCTAAATCAAATTGAAAACAGAACAACAATAGAGAAAACCAATGAAACAAAGAGCTTGTTTTTTTTTAAAGATCGATACAATGGGCATACCTCTAGTAAGAGTGACAAAGAAAAAAAGAGAGAAGACACAGCTTAGCAATATCAGGAACAAACAGGGGCATCACTACAGACCCTGCAGACATCGAAAGGATAATAAAGGAATGCTGCGAGCAACTCTACACACAGAAATTTGAGAACTTTGGCGAGAAAGACCACTTCCTCAAAAAACACAAACTGCCACAACTCACCCAAAATAAAGTAGATAATTTGAATAACCCTATAACGATTAAGGAAATTGAGTTCATAACTTAAAAACTCACAGAAAAATCTCTAAATCCAGGTAGTTTCAATGGAGAATTCTAACTAATATTTCTAATATCGATTCTGTTTCATATCTTCCAGAAAGTGGAGGAGAAAAGAACATTTCCCAATTCATTTAATGAAGATATTATTACCCTGATACTAAAACCAAAGACAGTAAGAAGAAAGAAAGCTACAAACCAGCATCCCTCATGAATATAGACTCAAAATCCATAACAAATCCAAATAGAATTCATCAAATATAAAAATAATTATATACCATAACCAAATGGCATTTATTCTAGGGATGCAAGGCTGGTTTAATATTTAAAAGTCAACCAGTGTGATTCACTATATTAAGAGGCTACAGAAGAGAAATCCCATGATGATATTAATCTATGAAAAAAATCATTTGACAAAATTCAATATCCATTCACAATAAACTCTAAGCAAACTGGGAACATAGGGGACCTTCCTCAACTTGATAAACAGCATTTACAGGAAAACTACAGTGAACATAATACTTAATGTTATAACTAAATATGTAATTAATAACTGAATTATTTCCCTCAAGATAGGAACAAGTCAAGGATGTCCTCTCTCACCACTTTATTTAACATAGTGGTGGAAGTGCTAGCCAGTGCAACAAGGCAAGAAAAGGAAATAAAACATATACAGATCTGAAAGGAAGAAATAAGACTGTTTGCAGGTGGCATGATTTTCTACATAGACAACCCCAGTGAATCTACAAAAAACTCATTGGACTAATACAGGGATTCAGTAAGTTTGCCGAATACAAGACAAACATACAGAAATCAATTGTATTTCTATATGCGAGCAATGAACATGTGGACACTGAAGTTAAACATAAAGTGCCATTTATAATCTTTCAAAAAATGAAATACTTGGGTGTAAATCTAATAAAACATATACAAGACTTGTGTGCTGACTGCTACAAAACACTGATTGAAGAAATCAAGGAAGATCTGGGAGTGGGGGGATGGTGGGGGTGGGATGAATTGGGAGACTGGGATTGACACGTATACACTAATATGTATAAAGTAGATAACTAATAAGAGCCTGCTGTATAAAAAAATAAACTAATTTAAAAAAAGAAATCAAGGAAGATCTAAATAAATGGAGAGAATAACTGTGTTCATGGATTGGAAAATTCAACTTAGCAAAGATGTCAGTTCTCCCCAAATTGATAATGGCGATTTATGCTATTCCTATCAAAATCCTAGCAGTATTTTTTGTAGATTTAGACAAGAAAATTATAAAATTTACATGAAAAGACAAAGGAACTAGAATAGCTGAAATAATTTTGAAAAAGAAGAATAAAAGAATCAGTCTACCTGATTTTAAGACTTATTAGGTAGCCACATTAACAAAGACCGTGAGATACTTAGGGAGGAGGGATAGATGCACAGATCAGTGGAACAGAACAGAGAACCCAGAAACAGACACACACCAATGTGCCCAGCTGGTGGTTTTTTTTTTTTTTTTTTTT
>NC_041224.1:181334032-181360677 GCF_002837175.3 Physeter macrocephalus
ACGCGGGCCTCTCACTGTTGTGGCCTCTCCCGTTGCGGAGCACAGGCTCCGGACGCGCAGGCTCAGCGGCCATGGCTCACGGGCCCAGCCGCTCTGCGGCATGCGGGATCTTCCCGGACCGGGGCACGAACCCGTGTCCCCTGCATTGGCAGGCGGATTCTCAACCGCTGCGCCACCAGGGAAGCCCGCCCAGCTGGTTTTTGACGGATGTGCAAAAGCACTTCAGTGGAGGAAAAATAGCGTTCAAACCAATGTTGCTAGACCAACTGGATGTTCATGAGCAAAAAAAAAAAAACCCCAAGCAAACAAACAAACAAAAAACAAAAAAACCCCCCAACCCTGACCTAAGTTTACACCTTATGCAAAAATTAACTCGAAGTGGACCGTTGACCTTAAATGTAGATTGTAAAACTGAAACTTTTAGAAAAAGACATAGGAGAAAACCTGTGGGATCTAGGGTTAGGCAAAGAGTTCAAACACTTGACACCAAAAACATGGTCCTTCAGAGGAAGCATTTATATTTGAGCTTCATCAAAATCAAAAACTTTTGCTCTGTGAAAGGCATTGTTAAGAGGATAAATTACAAGCTACAGAGGAGGAGAAGATATTTGAAACCATTTATCTGACAAAGAACAAGGACCGGGGCACGAACCCGTGTCCCCTGCATTGGCAGGCGGATTCTCAACCGCTGCGCCACCAGGGAAGCCCGCCCAGCTGGTTTTTGACGGATGTGCAAAAGCACTTCAGTGGAGGAAAAATAGCGTTCAAACCAATGTTGCTAGACCAACTGGATATTCATGAGCAAAAAAAAAAAAACCCCAAACAAACAAACAAACAAAAAACAAAAAACCCCCCCAACCCTGACCTAAGTTTACACCTTATGCAAAAATTAACTCGAAGTGGACCGTTGACCTTAAATGTAGATTGTAAAACTGAAACTTTTAGAAAAAGACATAGGAGAAAACCTGTGGGATCTAGGGTTAGGCAAAGAGTTCAAACACTTGACACCAAAAACATGGTCCTTCAGAGGAAGCATTTATATTTGAGCTTCATCAAAATCAAAAACTTTTGCTCTGTGAAAGGCATTGTTAAGAGGATAAATTACAAGCTACAGAGGAGGAGAAGATATTTGAAACCATTTATCTGACAAAGAACAAGGATCTAATCTATACATAAAACTCTCAGAGCTCAACAGTGAGAAAGGAATCCAATTAGAAAATGAGCAAAGGACACGAAGAGACATTTCATTGAGAAGGATTTACAGATGGCAATAAGCAGATGAAAAGGTATCTAACCTCATTAACTGTTCGGGAAATGCAAATTAAAATCATAATGAGATGTCACTACACACCCATTAGAATGATTATAATAAAAAATAGTGGGACTTCCCTGGTGGTCCAGTGGCTAAGACTCCACACTCCCAATGCAGGGGCCCTGGGTTCGACCCCTGGTCAGGGAACTAGATCCCACATGCCACAACTAAAGATCCCACATGCTGCAACTAAAGATCCCGTGTGCCGCAACTAAGACCTGGCGCAGCCAAACAAATAAATATTTTTTTAAAAAGTGTTTAAAAAAATAAAAAATAGTGACAACACCGAATGCTGGTGAAGATGTAGAGAAACAGGAGATTGCTCACACGTTGCCGGAAGGAAGGTAAAACGGTACAGCCACTCTGGAAAACAGTCTGGCAGTTTCTCAAAAAACAAAAACATGCAATCATCATTATCTGCAGTAATTGCACACCTGGTCAGGTGTCCCAGAGAAATGAAGATGTATGCTCACACAAAAATTAGTACATGAGTGATTATAGCAGCTTTCTTTATAATAGCCCCAAACTGGAGACAACCGAGATGTCCTTCAGCGGGTGGATGGTCAGAAACTGCACCCACACCAGGGGACACAAGCAGGAACGAGCTGGCTCCATCCTCTGCTCTCCGGCAGCAAGCGGCTGCCCTGCCTCCATCACGGCCAGGATATGTGGGGGTGGGCTAGGGGGGTCTCCCATGTTCCTGACCAAGATGCATAAACGATTCTCAGGGTCACCCTTGTTGCCTGTCTGAGCACCACCCTGAGGTGGACCTCCGCTAGGGGCAGGAAAGAGGAGGTGCAGTGAGCAGGGGGCTGCAGCCCTCCCCCACCAGTGCCCGGGGCCATTTAGACCCTGGGATCTCCCTAGACAGGCAGGCATGGCGTCACTCCTCTGAGCACGCCTGACCCCTCAGCGTCCAAGAAGAAGCTGCAGCCGCAAACACAGCTTCTCTGCAGCACGAGGAGGCTGCCGGGCACTGACGCCAGGCGCTCAGTATCCAGGGAGGCCCTCGGGTCTCTGAGGACTTGTCTGCTGGCCCTGCCCTCTTCTGGGGCATTCTGTGCCTGCCCAGACCCAGCTGAGAGGGGAACCCCACCCCGGGACCAGAACCGAGCATCCCATGGGGCTGTTTGGGTGAACACACCAGAGCGGCGGGCGGTGTGGTCCGAACTGCCCACCGGAAGCCCACCTCGCCCGGTGGCCACCCGCTTACCCAGCCCCAGCCGCTGGGGTCTCCACCTGCTGTGGAATGGTCTGGCCACGCTGCAGCGCCCACCCCGTTTTAATCGGAATTGCCCTATCGAGGGCTTAAATTAAAAACCGAACACTCAAAGCACCACTGCCTTTTAGGTGACTAAAGTTAAAACCCAATTGAATTTTCCTAGGGAAAAATATCTTGTGGAAATTTAATTAAGGCAGTAAAGGGCCGGGTTTTTAAAAATAGACGTATACGGTTTTTAATTCAGGGTTATTTGCAAAGCAAATTAACAAATAAACAGGACTCGCTCCATGAAGAGGTTGGATGCGGACAAAGGAGCTCGGCGAGGTCCCTGAGCGCGTGGCGGGGCTGCGCGGGCGCCCTGCGTGCAGCCGCCTGCACAGTGACTCTCCTGCCCCTCCGGCCCCGGACCGAGCGCTGGCGTCAGACGCAGGGGACAAGCTCTGCTCGCTTGGTCTGGTTTTCAAGCTCTGGGCTCTAAGGGGAGTCCTTCGAGGACTGTGGGAACCCCGCACCGCAGTGCCGTGGCCCGCGCAGCCTCTTCCCCGGGGCTGGGCCCCCCACCACACTTCCTGCCCCCCCCCCCCCCCCCACCGACCACAGGCCTGGGTGCCGTGTCTTTGTCGTTCTTCCTTCTATTCGGGAAAGCGTTTTTGAAAAACTAGAACTCTATACCGAGAACCAGCTGGCGCGACGCTCTCTCCAGCATCCGGCCTCGGCTGCGGCCTGCCTCCCCGCAGGCCGATCAGGCCCGGGCAGTGGTGGCCGACCCCCCGGCCTTGGTCACCGCAGCACCTGTGCCCTGAAAGATACAGGATGGCCTCCCCGCCCAAAACTTCGTCCTGAGCTCGAGACCGATGGTGCCACGTGCCCCAAAGGCCACGAAAGGGCTTGTTACTCACATAATGAGGCTCTGGGGGGAGAGCAGGGGACCCCACGCTGCTCTGGAAATGGCTGGGGAGCAGGAGGGACACCGACTGGGGGTGGGGCTGGGCTGACGGGCCCCGTGCAGGCCAGGCTCCTACGGTTTGCATTTTCCACAGCGCCAAAGGAAGGGCCGCCGGGGACCCCCAAAAGGGCTCGGCCTCTTCCTTAAGCCTCGTTCACCTCCCCCTCGCCTTCCGCCTGCCTGGACCCTGACCCCAGCTCCAGGGCCTCCTTCCTTAACCCTGTCTGCTGGCCCCCAGCAGTGGCGCTGGGTCCCCTGGCCCTCCCGGGGCAGCCGGCCCATCCTTCAGATCTCAGACTTTCCCACCCCCGGCCTTCCCCGCCGTCTCCCACGTGGCTGTTGGCCGAGCCTGGTCTTTCCCGAGGGGTGGTGGGTGGGCACGTCCTGCTCCCAAGGGGGTCAGCAGAGGGTTCTTCCAGGACCCTGCCAGCCGGGGACTCACCAAGGGTGCCTCGCCTCCGCAGAGCTGCAGGCTGACGACGGCCCCCACCTTTGTTCTGGGCGCTCCTGTTTGCACCTGCAGGGAAGCCGCCGCCTCTGCATCCTCGGCTGTGACGAAGGCCGGCTTGAAGGTCGAAGGAGGGGGTTAGGTGAGAGCCCAGGTAACGAGAGTGGGACTGGACGGTCTGGAGGTGGGACCCGTGCCTCTCCCTGCCCCCCTCCCCCCAGGCACCTGCCTCTTGGGCGGTGGCCTTCGGTGGCTTCCCCGAGGCACAGGGCGGGGTGCTGGGTGGGGAAGGGGCTCCCAGCTTCGCCCTCCCGCCCAGAACGCACAGTCCAGGAGGACGGGACCATCAGAGAGCCGTCTGCGGGGCCCGCTGCACCCCTGTGCTGGGCTCCTGTCCTGTCGGTGGCCGGTCCGCGTCTCTGTCCCGCCCTCACCGCCACGCGGGGAAGCCGCAGTGGCTTTGTGGCCGGCCGCCTGCAGCCAGAGCCTTTGTTGGCCTGAATGTGACAGAAGTTGGAAAGATTACACGTTGTAAATGGATAATTAATGTACCAGAGCGGCGGTGGGCTCCCACAGAACGAGCTTCCACGCCCCGCGTCTGGCCCTGCCTGTCGGGGGCCCGCACCCGGGCCGGCAGCTTCTCCCCCATCTCTGGTGGTCTCCGCCTGCTACCCGTAAGGCCCGTCACCTCCAGCTTCGGGGGCGCATGAGTGAGCCTCTGTGGGGACAGCATCCGCGCCGAGTCAGGGAGGTGGGGAGGCCGAGGCCTGAGGAGGGCAGCGCAGGCCCCCATCCCAGGGCCTTTCTGAAGACCCCGGGCTCCATGGCTTCAGATCTCCTAATGAACCGAGAGGGCCTGCAGGCCGTGCGGGGCAGGGGGGCCTGCTCGGCTCCGGCCATCCCGGGCCGACCCCTCGGGGATCCCCTCCCGGCTGCCCCGCCTCCCTCGTCTGGCTAGCAGCTCTGTGTGCTCGTGTCCTCAGCTCGGGCTGGCTCGGGCTGGGTGAGCCTGGCTCTCCTTGGCTGAGGCGCCTCCTGGGACGCCCAGCTCTGGTCACCCTGCACGAGGGCCTGGGGATGCTCAGCTTCAGCTGGGAGGAGAGACGGAGGGTCGAGAAGCCAGGCCGCCCTCCCCTCCCCCAGTGCTCTCGCCTGCTCTGCACCCCTCTGCGGGGTCTCTCCCAGCCTCCTGCCCGCAGCTCCGTCTCCCTCTCTTGGTGACAGCTGGGCCTTGTTCCTGGGTGAGGGCCACATCGTAGAGCTTGGTGATGCTTTCGGAGGCAGCTGTCACTCTGGGAGGACTTCTGCTCCTGGGGTTCCTTCCCCACGCAGCCCAAGCTGCCCACATGGGGGGGTAGGCCGGGGCAGGTGCCATCAAATGGGTGGCAGCAGGAAATAGCACCCCTTGTGTGGCCCCCCTCCGCTGCCGGTGGCCTGGGTCTCAGGCTGCGGAGACCCGGGTGGGAAGCAGGCTTACAGCTGAACCCCTCCTTTCCGGGAGGCCCAGGAAGGCCGAGTTGACACCTCCTGCCCGGGATCTGTCTTCCCCGGGGTCTTGGGTCTCCTCTCAGGGGCTGTGCTCTGCTCTGCTGGGTGTGGACTGAGGGTCGGGGGTCTCCCTGCGCCCCTGCACTGCCCCCCATGGCCTCTCCTGTGCAGCCATGCCGGGCCAGGCGAGGGGGGGGTCAGAGTCTCACCGCGGGGGCCACGCGCCTCTGGAAGTGTCTCCCGGCTTAGTGAGGTGTCCCAAGGTCCTCAGCTGGGGCCACGACGCCCGGGGTTTCTGCCACTGCTCCCGAGGACCCCGGGGCAGTGCTGAAATGTGTGGCACCGAGGCCTGTGTACAAGACCCTGGGTGCAGGGGGTCTGGGGCTGCAAGACAGGCCCCCCGCCCCTCTTCCGAAGGAGAGTGGCTGCAGATGCTTTAGAATCCATCAGACTCCCCATGCTTTAAAACACACGCACAGGGAAAAGGATGGGTTTTAAATTAGCGAAACTTTTTTACAGGGGACGTTTGTCAAGGGTAATCTTTAATTGCAAGTAAAAAGATAAGAAAAACCCCACTCCGAAAGCTGGCTGTGTGGAGGGCGTTCTGACTGCTGCTGCCTGTAGCAGGAGAAGGGCAGAGAGATCCGGCCCCCCGGCCCCGACAGGCGTGTCCTCCTCAGCTCGGCGCCCAGCCCTCCACAAGCCAGAGCTCCTCCCTTCTGGACTGGCGAGGCCTGACCCCAGGCTCCTGTGCGGATCCAGGGCTGTCACTGCCCAGCCCAAGCCTGCATCCTTAGGAGCAGAGTGCCCGGAACATGGGAGGTGAGAGCCCCATTGGTAGGAGGTCTGCTCAGAGGACAGGGGCGGGGGGCTGGGGCCTGACCACATCCAGCTGGAGAGTAGGAGAGAGAAGATGCTGGCCATGGGGCCCTGCAGGCAGAGGCTGGGCAGGGAGGGAGCTTCCCGCCACCAGGGGTGTGCAAGCAGAGGCGTCAGGCTTCTCTGGCTGGGAGGTGGGGTTATTTTAAGTGCCCCCGCTCTGAGCTGGGTCAGAGAGGTCTCTGGGCAGGCCTGGGCAGGCAGGGGGAGAAAGACCTGTGGCTAAAGGCGGTGCCTGGTCTCAGGGGGGTGGGCTCTGTGCCAGTGGAGCAGCGGTTGGGTCTCAAAGAGTGTTTTTCGCAGAGCCTGCCGTGGAGATAATAACACCTCTTAAAACGTGGTAATTAAAATCCTCTCTGCACACAGCAATAAATCCATGCAGCACAACTTTCTTGTAAAGATGACCTTGGGAGATGATATTTTCCAGTCGTGGGTTTTATCAATATCACACGTGGACAGCCCCCAACATGCAACACGGGTCTCCCACCCGTCTTCCCGCAGAGGCTCCTCGGCCCCGAAGCCCACCGCGCCGCCCCCAGGCCTGCCGCCTTTCTAGATGCTGCTCGGATGCCGGGGTGCCACCTCAGCTGGACGCCTGTCCACGGCCCCGCGCCCTGTGCTGGGCATTTGGCTCGGGCTCCCACCGCCACCACTGACCTGTCCAGAGCTCCCGGCCCGGCACCGGAACTTTCCAGGCTGTCTGGTGTTGAGGCGGGGGTGCTCCTCCGCAGGGAGCTTGGGGGTCACCGCGCTGGTCCCGTGCCGTGTCGGGGGAGAGAGAGCAGGTCCGCCCTGCTCAGCGAGGGAGGAACGATGAATGTGCACCCTCCCGCCCGTCGCGACGACGGTAACAGCTGCCAGGGAATGTCACCAGGAAGGGAAGGGACGCGGGACCGTCCCCAGCAATGCCTGCGGTGATGCTGTCTTCTCTCGCGCGGGCAGGCTCTGCGGGGCCCTAGCTCCTAACAACGTTCCTGGGGGGACCCTGGGAATCCCCATGGCAGACGGGGAGACCGAGGCTCGGCGGGGCTCACAGACACACGAGT
Organism: Physeter macrocephalus; assembly: GCF_002837175.3. Taxonomy (NCBI): domain Eukaryota; kingdom Metazoa; phylum Chordata; class Mammalia; order Artiodactyla; family Physeteridae; genus Physeter; species Physeter macrocephalus. Next base: position 181,341,374 of record NC_041224.1, read on the forward strand.
CACACGGGTGGCCGGTGGAGGAGAGGGGCTTTGTGGCCAGGGGTCCGGCTTGGGTATGAACAGGTGCAGATGGAGAGATTAGCCCGCCAGCCCCTGGAGCTGCCCCGGGCGGGGGGCGAGGGCTGCCTCCAGGTACACGACGCATCAGGCGGCAGCAGGGGGGCCTGAGGACCCGTCCCGAAGCTAGGCCACACTTCCCGATCGATCGCTTCCTCATTGCCTGGGGCCCGTGTCTCCTGCTACTGCCGCCCTTTGTCCCTGCTCCGGGGACCCACAGGCCCATGTGACGCTTCCTCCTCGGGCGTGGAGCGGGGGCAGGGAGGCTCCGAGAGGCGGGAGAAGAGGCTCTACAAGCGCTGTGCTTGCACCGCCGCTCCTACCCCCAGGCCTCCTCTTCTGCACCCCTAGAACCTGCGCATGCCTCCCCATCCTTCAGCCTTTCTTTAAAAATCCCTTTATTTTGATGAAATTCACTTGCCATATAATTCACTCATTTAAGGCATGCACCTCAGGGACTTCCCTGGCGGTCCAGCGGTTAAAACTCTGCGCTTCCACTGCAGGGAGCTTGGGATCGATCCCTGGTCGGGGAACTAAGATCCTGTGTGCCACTCGGCCTAAAAAAATAAAAAAAAAAATGAAGTGTGCACTTGAATGGTTTTTAGTAGATTCACAGACGGGGCAGCCACCCCTCTGCTTTCCGTCTCGATGGATCTGCCCGTCCGACCTTCATGTGAGCGGGGTCACATTTTGTGGCTTTTTGCATCTGGCCTCTTGCACTTGACACGTGCTTGTGTGCAGGTTGGGCTGCATCTCTTTCTAGGCCACGTCCCACTCCATGGTGTGGACGGACCACGTGGTGTTCATCCGCTCAGCTGCCCGCAGACACTGGGTCGTGTCCACGCTGGCGCTACTGTGAACAGTGCTGCTCCTTTTGCGCACGTGGACGCTGCAGGCCACGTGTCCCTGTGCACACGTGTTTGCCTCCCTCCTGGGTGGACACGAGATGACGGATCCCGGATGCAGGTCTCCCTGGCTCCTCCCATGCAGAGCTCTCACTCCTGCCGAGTCCCTGAAACAGGCTCCACATCCCCCCGGGGGGTGGGCAGTAGCCCTCCAGCCAAAGGGCCACGTCTGAGGCCTCGTGTCTGGGAAGCACCCCTGCCTGGTCCCTCTTTGTCTTCTCTGCCTGGAGACCACGCGCAGGCCTTTCAAGTACATTGAGAAAGTACAGGAGTTTAATGTCTCACAGGAATATAATTGTATTTTTATTGCTCATTACATTTCAAGTTAATTACATAGCAACTAGGTTTGTGCTTTTATGATATTGCAGCTAAATCAGCGTGCGCACGCCTGGGTCTAGAGCAGGTTTCCCACCCCCGCACCTTGCGTTTGTCCCACCTGGATCAATGCCTGACTCTTTCCATTTAGCACTTATCACAATCGTGAGAGGGTGCCTTAGCAACTTCTAAAGATGGTCAAGAACTTTTTCTTTCATTTGGTGTCATTATGGTACCGCTGAGTTTGGTTTCAATTCTTTGCGGTCACAGATGATATATGTATAGATAAAGCTATAGATTCTGCTGATGAACAAATCATTCCATCTTCGGCCAGAGGGAGGCTATGCCAGTTGTCTCCTGAGTCTATTTGATAGTGTCCACCAGTGGAGGAAAAATAGCGTTCAAACCAATGTTGCTAGACCAACTGGATATTCATGAGCAAAAAAAAAAAAACCCCAAACAAACAAACAAACAAAAAACAAAAAACCCCCCCAACCCTGACCTAAGTTTACACCTTATGCAAAAATTAACTCGAAGTGGACCGTTGACCTTAAATGTAGATTGTAAAACTGAAACTTTTAGAAAAAGACATAGGAGAAAACCTGTGGGATCTAGGGTTAGGCAAAGAGTTCAAACACTTGACACCAAAAACATGGTCCTTCAGAGGAAGCATTTATATTTGAGCTTCATCAAAATCAAAAACTTTTGCTCTGTGAAAGGCATTGTTAAGAGGATAAATTACAAGCTACAGAGGAGGAGAAGATATTTGAAACCATTTATCTGACAAAGAACAAGGATCTAATCTATACATAAAACTCTCAGAGCTCAACAGTGAGAAAGGAATCCAATTAGAAAATGAGCAAAGGACACGAAGAGACATTTCATTGAGAAGGATTTACAGATGGCAATAAGCAGATGAAAAGGTATCTAACCTCATTAACTGTTCGGGAAATGCAAATTAAAATCATAATGAGATGTCACTACACACCCATTAGAATGATTATAATAAAAAATAGTGGGACTTCCCTGGTGGTCCAGTGGCTAAGACTCCACACTCCCAATGCAGGGGCCCTGGGTTCGACCCCTGGTCAGGGAACTAGATCCCACATGCCACAACTAAAGATCCCACATGCTGCAACTAAAGATCCCGTGTGCCGCAACTAAGACCTGGCGCAGCCAAACAAATAAATATTTTTTTAAAAAGTGTTTAAAAAAATAAAAAATAGTGACAACACCGAATGCTGGTGAAGATGTAGAGAAACAGGAGATTGCTCACACGTTGCCGGAAGGAAGGTAAAACGGTACAGCCACTCTGGAAAACAGTCTGGCAGTTTCTCAAAAAACAAAAACATGCAATCATCATTATCTGCAGTAATTGCACACCTGGTCAGGTGTCCCAGAGAAATGAAGATGTATGCTCACACAAAAATTAGTACATGAGTGATTATAGCAGCTTTCTTTATAATAGCCCCAAACTGGAGACAACCGAGATGTCCTTCAGCGGGTGGATGGTCAGAAACTGCACCCACACCAGGGGACACAAGCAGGAACGAGCTGGCTCCATCCTCTGCTCTCCGGCAGCAAGCGGCTGCCCTGCCTCCATCACGGCCAGGATATGTGGGGGTGGGCTAGGGGGTCTCCCATGTTCCTGACCAAGATGCATAAACGATTCTCAGGGTCACCCTTGTTGCCTGTCTGAGCACCACCCTGAGGTGGACCTCCGCTAGGGGCAGGAAAGAGGAGGTGCAGTGAGCAGGGGGCTGCAGCCCTCCCCCACCAGTGCCCGGGGCCATTTAGACCCTGGGATCTCCCTAGACAGGCAGGCATGGCGTCACTCCTCTGAGCACGCCTGACCCCTCAGCGTCCAAGAAGAAGCTGCAGCCGCAAACACAGCTTCTCTGCAGCACGAGGAGGCTGCCGGGCACTGACGCCAGGCGCTCAGTATCCAGGGAGGCCCTCGGGTCTCTGAGGACTTGTCTGCTGGCCCTGCCCTCTTCTGGGGCATTCTGTGCCTGCCCAGACCCAGCTGAGAGGGGAACCCCACCCCGGGACCAGAACCGAGCATCCCATGGGGCTGTTTGGGTGAACACACCAGAGCGGCGGGCGGTGTGGTCCGAACTGCCCACCGGAAGCCCACCTCGCCCGGTGGCCACCCGCTTACCCAGCCCCAGCCGCTGGGGTCTCCACCTGCTGTGGAATGGTCTGGCCACGCTGCAGCGCCCACCCCGTTTTAATCGGAATTGCCCTATCGAGGGCTTAAATTAAAAACCGAACACTCAAAGCACCACTGCCTTTTAGGTGACTAAAGTTAAAACCCAATTGAATTTTCCTAGGGAAAAATATCTTGTGGAAATTTAATTAAGGCAGTAAAGGGCCGGGTTTTTAAAAATAGACGTATACGGTTTTTAATTCAGGGTTATTTGCAAAGCAAATTAACAAATAAACAGGACTCGCTCCATGAAGAGGTTGGATGCGGACAAAGGAGCTCGGCGAGGTCCCTGAGCGCGTGGCGGGGCTGCGCGGGCGCCCTGCGTGCAGCCGCCTGCACAGTGACTCTCCTGCCCCTCCGGCCCCGGACCGAGCGCTGGCGTCAGACGCAGGGGACAAGCTCTGCTCGCTTGGTCTGGTTTTCAAGCTCTGGGCTCTAAGGGGAGTCCTTCGAGGACTGTGGGAACCCCGCACCGCAGTGCCGTGGCCCGCGCAGCCTCTTCCCCGGGGCTGGGCCCCCCACCACACTTCCTGCCCCCCCCCCCCCCACCGACCACAGGCCTGGGTGCCGTGTCTTTGTCGTTCTTCCTTCTATTCGGGAAAGCGTTTTTGAAAAACTAGAACTCTATACCGAGAACCAGCTGGCGCGACGCTCTCTCCAGCATCCGGCCTCGGCTGCGGCCTGCCTCCCCGCAGGCCGATCAGGCCCGGGCAGTGGTGGCCGACCCCCCGGCCTTGGTCACCGCAGCACCTGTGCCCTGAAAGATACAGGATGGCCTCCCCGCCCAAAACTTCGTCCTGAGCTCGAGACCGATGGTGCCACGTGCCCCAAAGGCCACGAAAGGGCTTGTTACTCACATAATGAGGCTCTGGGGGGAGAGCAGGGGACCCCACGCTGCTCTGGAAATGGCTGGGGAGCAGGAGGGACACCGACTGGGGGTGGGGCTGGGCTGACGGGCCCCGTGCAGGCCAGGCTCCTACGGTTTGCATTTTCCACAGCGCCAAAGGAAGGGCCGCCGGGGACCCCCAAAAGGGCTCGGCCTCTTCCTTAAGCCTCGTTCACCTCCCCCTCGCCTTCCGCCTGCCTGGACCCTGACCCCAGCTCCAGGGCCTCCTTCCTTAACCCTGTCTGCTGGCCCCCAGCAGTGGCGCTGGGTCCCCTGGCCCTCCCGGGGCAGCCGGCCCATCCTTCAGATCTCAGACTTTCCCACCCCCGGCCTTCCCCGCCGTCTCCCACGTGGCTGTTGGCCGAGCCTGGTCTTTCCCGAGGGGTGGTGGGTGGGCACGTCCTGCTCCCAAGGGGGTCAGCAGAGGGTTCTTCCAGGACCCTGCCAGCCGGGGACTCACCAAGGGTGCCTCGCCTCCGCAGAGCTGCAGGCTGACGACGGCCCCCACCTTTGTTCTGGGCGCTCCTGTTTGCACCTGCAGGGAAGCCGCCGCCTCTGCATCCTCGGCTGTGACGAAGGCCGGCTTGAAGGTCGAAGGAGGGGGTTAGGTGAGAGCCCAGGTAACGAGAGCGGGACTGGACGGTCTGGAGGTGGGACCCGTGCCTCTCCCTGCCCCCCTCCCCCCAGGCACCTGCCTCTTGGGCGGTGGCCTTCGGTGGCTTCCCCGAGGCACAGGGCGGGGTGCTGGGTGGGGAAGGGGCTCCCAGCTTCGCCCTCCCGCCCAGAACGCACAGTCCAGGAGGACGGGACCATCAGAGAGCCGTCTGCGGGGCCCGCTGCACCCCTGTGCTGGGCTCCTGTCCTGTCGGTGGCCGGTCCGCGTCTCTGTCCCGCCCTCACCGCCACGCGGGGAAGCCGCAGTGGCTTTGTGGCCGGCCGCCTGCAGCCAGAGCCTTTGTTGGCCTGAATGTGACAGAAGTTGGAAAGATTACACGTTGTAAATGGATAATTAATGTACCAGAGCGGCGGTGGGCTCCCACAGAACGAGCTTCCACGCCCCGCGTCTGGCCCTGCCTGTCGGGGGCCCGCACCCGGGCCGGCAGCTTCTCCCCCATCTCTGGTGGTCTCCGCCTGCTACCCGTAAGGCCCGTCACCTCCAGCTTCGGGGGCGCATGAGTGAGCCTCTGTGGGGACAGCATCCGCGCCGAGTCAGGGAGGTGGGGAGGCCGAGGCCTGAGGAGGGCAGCGCAGGCCCCCATCCCAGGGCCTTTCTGAAGACCCCGGGCTCCATGGCTTCAGATCTCCTAATGAACCGAGAGGGCCTGCAGGCCGTGCGGGGCAGGGGGGCCTGCTCGGCTCCGGCCATCCCGGGCCGACCCCTCGGGGATCCCCTCCCGGCTGCCCCGCCTCCCTCGTCTGGCTAGCAGCTCTGTGTGCTCGTGTCCTCAGCTCGGGCTGGCTCGGGCTGGGTGAGCCTGGCTCTCCTTGGCTGAGGCGCCTCCTGGGACGCCCAGCTCTGGTCACCCTGCACGAGGGCCTGGGGATGCTCAGCTTCAGCTGGGAGGAGAGACGGAGGGTCGAGAAGCCAGGCCGCCCTCCCCTCCCCCAGTGCTCTCGCCTGCTCTGCACCCCTCTGCGGGGTCTCTCCCAGCCTCCTGCCCGCAGCTCCGTCTCCCTCTCTTGGTGACAGCTGGGCCTTGTTCCTGGGTGAGGGCCACATCGTAGAGCTTGGTGATGCTTTCGGAGGCAGCTGTCACTCTGGGAGGACTTCTGCTCCTGGGGTTCCTTCCCCACGCAGCCCAAGCTGCCCACATGGGGGGGTAGGCCGGGGCAGGTGCCATCAAATGGGTGGCAGCAGGAAATAGCACCCCTTGTGTGGCCCCCCTCCGCTGCCGGTGGCCTGGGTCTCAGGCTGCGGAGACCCGGGTGGGAAGCAGGCTTACAGCTGAACCCCTCCTTTCCGGGAGGCCCAGGAAGGCCGAGTTGACACCTCCTGCCCGGGATCTGTCTTCCCCGGGGTCTTGGGTCTCCTCTCAGGGGCTGTGCTCTGCTCTGCTGGGTGTGGACTGAGGGTCGGGGGTCTCCCTGCGCCCCTGCACTGCCCCCCATGGCCTCTCCTGTGCAGCCATGCCGGGCCAGGCGAGGGGGGGGTCAGAGTCTCACCGCGGGGGCCACGCGCCTCTGGAAGTGTCTCCCGGCTTAGTGAGGTGTCCCAAGGTCCTCAGCTGGGGCCACGACGCCCGGGGTTTCTGCCACTGCTCCCGAGGACCCCGGGGCAGTGCTGAAATGTGTGGCACCGAGGCCTGTGTACAAGACCCTGGGTGCAGGGGGTCTGGGGCTGCAAGACAGGCCCCCCGCCCCTCTTCCGAAGGAGAGTGGCTGCAGATGCTTTAGAATCCATCAGACTCCCCATGCTTTAAAACACACGCACAGGGAAAAGGATGGGTTTTAAATTAGCGAAACTTTTTTACAGGGGACGTTTGTCAAGGGTAATCTTTAATTGCAAGTAAAAAGATAAGAAAAACCCCACTCCGAAAGCTGGCTGTGTGGAGGGCGTTCTGACTGCTGCTGCCTGTAGCAGGAGAAGGGCAGAGAGATCCGGCCCCCCGGCCCCGACAGGCGTGTCCTCCTCAGCTCGGCGCCCAGCCCTCCACAAGCCAGAGCTCCTCCCTTCTGGACTGGCGAGGCCTGACCCCAGGCTCCTGTGCGGATCCAGGGCTGTCACTGCCTAGCCCAAGGCTGCATCCTTAGGAGCAGAGTGCCCGGAACATGGGAGGTGAGAGCCCCATTGGTAGGAGGTCTGCTCAGAGGACAGGGGCGGGGGGCTGGGGCCTGACCACATCCAGCTGGAGAGTAGGAGAGAGAAGATGCTGGCCATGGGGCCCTGCAGGCAGAGGCTGGGCAGGGAGGGAGCTTCCCGCCACCAGGGGTGTGCAAGCAGAGGCGTCAGGCTTCTCTGGCTGGGAGGTGGGGTTATTTTAAGTGCCCCCGCTCTGAGCTGGGTCAGAGAGGTCTCTGGGCAGGCCTGGGCAGGCAGGGGGAGAAAGACCTGTGGCTAAAGGCGGTGCCTGGTCTCAGGGGGGTGGGCTCTGTGCCAGTGGAGCAGCGGTTGGGTCTCAAAGAGTGTTTTTCGCAGAGCCTGCCGTGGAGATAATAACACCTCTTAAAACGTGGTAATTAAAATCCTCTCTGCACACAGCAATAAATCCATGCAGCACAACTTTCTTGTAAAGATGACCTTGGGAGATGATATTTTCCAGTCGTGGGTTTTATCAATATCACACGTGGACAGCCCCCAACATGCAACACGGGTCTCCCACCCGTCTTCCCGCAGAGGCTCCTCGGCCCCGAAGCCCACCGCGCCGCCCCCAGGCCTGCCGCCTTTCTAGATGCTGCTCGGATGCCGGGGTGCCACCTCAGCTGGACGCCTGTCCACGGCCCCGCGCCCTGTGCTGGGCATTTGGCTCGGGCTCCCACCGCCACCACTGACCTGTCCAGAGCTCCCGGCCCGGCACCGGAACTTTCCAGGCTGTCTGGTGTTGAGGCGGGGGTGCTCCTCCGCAGGGAGCTTGGGGGTCACCGCGCTGGTCCCGTGCCGTGTCGGGGGAGAGAGAGCAGGTCCGCCCTGCTCAGCGAGGGAGGAACGATGAATGTGCACCCTCCCGCCCGTCGCGACGACGGTAACAGCTGCCAGGGAATGTCACCAGGAAGGGAAGGGACGCGGGACCGTCCCCAGCAATGCCTGCGGTGATGCTGTCTTCTCTCGCGCGGGCAGGCTCTGCGGGGCCCTAGCTCCTAACAACGTTCCTGGGGGGACCCTGGGAATCCCCATGGCAGACGGGGAGACCGAGGCTCGGCGGGGCTCACAGACACACGAGTCACACGGGTGGCCGGTGGAGGAGAGGGGCTTTGTGGCCAGGGGTCCGGCTTGGGTATGAACAGGTGCAGATGGAGAGATTAGCCCGCCAGCCCCTGGAGCTGCCCCGGGCGGGGGGCGAGGGCTGCCTCCAGGTACACGACGCATCAGGCGGCAGCAGGGGGGCCTGAGGACCCGTCCCGAAGCTAGGCCACACTTCCCGATCGATCGCTTCCTCATTGCCTGGGGCCCGTGTCTCCTGCTACTGCCGCCCTTTGTCCCTGCTCCGGGGACCCACAGGCCCATGTGACGCTTCCTCCTCGGGCGTGGAGCGGGGGCAGGGAGGCTCCGAGAGGCGGGAGAAGAGGCTCTACAAGCGCTGTGCTTGCACCGCCGCTCCTACCCCCAGGCCTCCTCTTCTGCACCCCTAGAACCTGCGCATGCCTCCCCATCCTTCAGCCTTTCTTTAAAAATCCCTTTATTTTGATGAAATTCACTTGCCATATAATTCACTCATTTAAGGCATGCACCTCAGGGACTTCCCTGGCGGTCCAGCGGTTAAAACTCTGCGCTTCCACTGCAGGGAGCTTGGGATCGATCCCTGGTCGGGGAACTAAGATCCTGTGTGCCACTCGGCCTAAAAAAATAAAAAAAAAAATGAAGTGTGCACTTGAATGGTTTTTAGTAGATTCACAGACGGGGCAGCCACCCCTCTGCTTTCCGTCTCGATGGATCTGCCCGTCCGACCTTCATGTGAGCGGGGTCACATTTTGTGGCTTTTTGCATCTGGCCTCTTGCACTTGACACGTGCTTGTGTGCAGGTTGGGCTGCATCTCTTTCTAGGCCACGTCCCACTCCATGGTGTGGACGGACCACGTGGTGTTCATCCGCTCAGCTGCCCGCAGACACTGGGTCGTGTCCACGCTGGCGCTACTGTGAACAGTGCTGCTCCTTTTGCGCACGTGGACGCTGCAGGCCACGTGTCCCTGTGCACACGTGTTTGCCTCCCTCCTGGGTGGACACGAGATGACGGATCCCGGATGCAGGTCTCCCTGGCTCCTCCCATGCAGAGCTCTCACTCCTGCCGAGTCCCTGAAACAGGCTCCACATCCCCCCGGGGGGTGGGCAGTAGCCCTCCAGCCAAAGGGCCACGTCTGAGGCCTCGTGTCTGGGAAGCACCCCTGCCTGGTCCCTCTTTGTCTTCTCTGCCTGGAGACCACGCGCAGGCCTTTCAAGTACATTGAGAAAGTACAGGAGTTTAATGTCTCACAGGAATATAATTGTATTTTTATTGCTCATTACATTTCAAGTTAATTACATAGCAACTAGGTTTGTGCTTTTATGATATTGCAGCTAAATCAGCGTGCGCACGCCTGGGTCTAGAGCAGGTTTCCCACCCCCGCACCTTGCGTTTGTCCCACCTGGATCAATGCCTGACTCTTTCCATTTAGCACTTATCACAATCGTGAGAGGGTGCCTTAGCAACTTCTAAAGATGGTCAAGAACTTTTTCTTTCATTTGGTGTCATTATGGTACCGCTGAGTTTGGTTTCAATTCTTTGCGGTCACAGATGATATATGTATAGATAAAGCTATAGATTCTGCTGATGAACAAATCATTCCATCTTCGGCCAGAGGGAGGCTATGCCAGTTGTCTCCTGAGTCTATTTGATAGTGTCCAGGGCTGCCTTGCTTTCTGATATGACAAGTTGTTCCAGATTCATCTGGTGTATTTCTTCCTCGAGACCTCAAGTTGGCCATTTCTCCCAGGAGCTCTGGTTCCTTTTATTGGTAAATAGGATTTTGTGATTGCAGTCTGGGAGCTAAAGAGGGGTCATTACTACCAGACGAGTCATTGCTTCTAAACCTTTCTGTGGCCAAAGCTGGGAAAACATTTTTTTTTGCAAAAGAAAAGTATGTAGTGAGTTGATACTAATATTTCCAATTTAAATGTAAGATTAGAGTGTTTTTGTATAGCTTTGATTTTACATTTATATCTCTCTCCTCTTATGCTGGGGCTCTTGGTTCCTAATGACATCTACATAATTACCTACTTGCTTTATCTCACGGTACATCATCTGTATAACTATCAGGTAGCAGGGTACATTCAGCTTGTACACACATTTTTTGCCAAGTCCCCATCAAGAAGGAGAATCTATTTCCCCATGTTTTGAAGCTGGGCTGATCTTATGACATGACCAAGAAAATGCGGTGCAGGTAACGTGGTATGACTTCCAAGGCAAGCCCTTAAGAGATCTTACAGTCTGTTTTTTGTTCTTCTGGATCCTGGGACCACCAAGCTACAGAGAATCCTGAGATGAAAAACCACGTGGGGAGGTAGACCAGCTGTCCTACATGCTCTAGGTTAGCCTGGCACCCAGCCGAATGCAGGTGAGGCCAGTAGGCAGAGTCCAGCGCTGACCCTCAGCACTGCGAGAAGTATGTTATTTGAGGCCGCCACATACTGGGGTGGTTTGTTACGTAGTAATAGATAAATGATACAGATGTTGGTACCTGGAGTACAATGGTACCTTAACGAAAACTTGAAATGCGACATTGGCTTTGGAGCAGGTGGAAGCTGGGAAGGTGGTGAAGGGAAATGTTGGAGGCTGGAGAAAGGGTGACCCTTGTCACTTAGGAATAAATGACAAACTGTCTCCTATAGTAACTGGGAAGGGAAAACAAACTTGTGGCATGTGGCTAAAGAAATCTCTAGACAGAATGTTAAAAGTGTCAGTTGGTTTCTTCTAGCTGCACATGATAAGGTACAGAAAGAGAGATGAGCTAAAGAAGGAACTGTTCAATTTGTAAATAAAATTTAAAGACAGAAAGCCCAGGACTTGCTTGGTTAGAAAATAATACCGTCCCTCACACTCAGTATTTCCAGCCGGTAAAAATATACAAAGTGCGATGAGCCTGGGGCCAAAGATAAAATCAAGGCTGTGTCTGCAGGATGCCTTGTTAAGATCTTTGTAAGAGTTAAGGTAGTGCAGAACAGACCCATTCATCCAGGCAGAAGGAATTTTAGGAACCCTAAGGGTTTCATTTCACAGCTTCATGTGTGGCTCAAGATAGAGAGAAATCTGTCTCAAAAAAGGACTATGGATGTGGCTTTTGGAATATGGAGCAAACTTTAATTAGATTCATGGGAAATCCACAAAGTTTTAAAAAGAGTCGTACTGCTGAACACACCACCAGCTTGGATAAGAAGACAGATCAAAGTGGAAAGAGGCTTCTGGGAAGTAAACAGGTTGAGAATGTTACTCAGCTGCCTATATGGGCCACTTCTTATGGCAAAGGAAAGGTATCTCAGAGGATAGAGTCAAGAGCAAAGAACAATGGATTAGAAAACCACTCCCAGAAAGGAAAACTGGACTTCAACAAGGATCTTTCCTTTGCCCCTAGAGTGGGGGAACCTGGCTAGATTTCATAATTGCGTTGGATCTGCCTGGATCTGCTTCCTGTCCTTTTCCTTTTGAAGGGGAGTGCCTGCTCCCTTCGAAGGTTTCCTGTCCCTGTCTCACCGTTGTATGTTGGGTGTGTGGGGGACAGATAACTCTTGTATTTTGCTCACAAGTTCCTGCACTCAGAGGAGCCACGCTCGAGTCACTGCACACCCAGAAGAGCCACGTTTGCACCTTGATCCCATGATTGGATGAGAGCTTGGAGGTCATGGGAGAGATGTGAATCGTTGGGGCCAGAGGGAGGACTACAGGAGATTGTTGCAGCAGTGGGTCCAATGTATCTCATTTCCCTGTGTCCGTGCTCCTTTGTGGTGTGACATTACGCTACCCCAGCCTGAACAAAAGTGGGATTTATTTCCTCATTTCCTGAATTTGGGCTGGCCTCGTGACTTGCTTTGACCAATAGGATATAGTGCAAGGGACATTGTGTACTTCTGAGGCCAGGCCCTAAAAGGTCCTGAAGCTACCACCTTCACTTTCTTGGCATGCTGCTCTGTGACTCAGTATAGGGAAGTCAATCTGGCCTACTGCAATGTAAGAGGAGAACTTATACTAGCGTACACTGGAGTATAAAAAGCTGCTTGGAGGAGAACTGAAGTGCCCTACAGCCACCTCCTTCCAGACACGCAGATGAGGCCATCCTGGACCTCCCAGTCCAGTTGAGCCTCCAGGTGACCACAGCCACATGAGAGAGTCCAAGGACAACCAGTTGGGGAACTGGCCGTGCAACCCACAAAACTGTGAGAAATAACAAATAGTTGTTTTAAGCCACAAAGATTTGGAGTAGTTTGTTACACAGCAATATGTAGCTGACATATATATATATATATATATATATATATACACACACACACACATATACACACACACACACATACATACATATGCATATATATACATACTTGTATCATATATATATTAAGATTTCTTTATTGCTATTTTTGTCCTTAGGATATGTCCCAATTGAGATTTGTAGTCAAATGACCATGTTTTGATGTTACTTGAAATAAATCTCCTCTGTGTGGGGAAGCCACTGACTTGATACACAGATTCATTGTGATTTTTAGAGATTGCTTTTCTATTATGATTTAATTTTTTTTTAAAAAAAGCTGTTTTAGGTTTACAGAAAAATTGATCAGAAAGTACAGAGTTCCCATATACCCCTCCTCCCTCCCCAGCCCCTATTACTCCCCCTGCTATTAACATCTGCATTAGTGTGGTTCATTTGTTACAATTGATGAAGCTACATTGACAGATCACTATCACCCAAGGGGCACAGTCTACATTAGGGTTCACTCTCGTGTTGTACACTCTGTGGGTTTTGACAAAGGTATAATGACATGTAACCACTATTACAGTATCACACAGAATAGTTTCACTGTCCTAAAATCCTCTGTGCTCTGCCTTTGCATCCCCCTAACCCCCTAACCCCTGGCAACCACTGATCTTTTCACTGCCTCTGTGGTTTTGCCTTTTCCAGAGTGTCATATAGTTGGAATCACATAGCATGTAGCCTTTTCAGACTGGATTCTTTCACTTAGCCACGTGCATTTAAGTTTCCTCCGTGACTTTTCATGGCTTGAGAGTTCATTTCATTTTAGTGCTGGAGAACATTCCACCGTTTGGATGCTTCAGGTTGTTTATTCATTCACCTATTGAAGGATGTCTTGGTTGCTTCAAAGGTTTGGCCATTAAGAATAAAGCTGCTCGGGCTTCCCTGGTGGCGCAGTGGTTGAGAGTCCGCCTGCCGACGCAGGGGACGCGGGTTCGTGCCCCGGTCTGGGAGGATCCCGCATGCCGCGGAGCGGCTGGGCCCGTGAGCCGTGGCCGCTGAGCCTGCGCGTCCGGAGCCTGTGCTCCGCAACGGGAGAGGCCACAGCAGTGAGAGGCCCGCGTACCACAAAAAACAAACAAACAAACAAAAAAGAATAAAGCTGCTAAAAAAGTAAGATAAAATAAAGCTGCTATAAACATTGTGTGCTGGTTTTTGCATGAACTCTGTTTTCATTGCCTTTGGGTAAATACCAAGGAGCGTGATTGCTGGATCATATGGTAAGAGTGTTTGGCTTTTTACAAAATCACTAAACTGTCTTCCAAAGCAGCCGAACCATTTTGCATCCCCACCAGCACTTGACGCTGTTGGTGTTCTGGATATTTGCCATTCTAATAGGTGTGGAATGGTATTTCATTGTTTTAATTTGCAATCACCTCATGACATAACATTAAGCATCTTTTCATGTGCTTACTTGCCATCTGTGTATCTTCTGATGAGGTGTCTGTTTAGGACTTTAATGCATGTTTTAATTGGGTTCTTTGTTTCCTTACTATTAAGTTTTAAGTATTTTTGTATACAGTCATCTGTTGATATCCACAGGGAATTGGTTCCAGAACTGCCCCCCACCCATCTCCAGATACCAAAATCTGTGGACGCTCAAGTCCCTTATATAAAATGGTGTCGTATTTGTGTATAACCTGTACACATCTTCCCAAATACTTTAAATCATCTCTAGATGAATTATAACACCTAATACAATGTAAACGATATGTACATAGTTGTTGGTGAACAGCAAATTCAATTTTCGCTTTTTGGAACTTTCTGGAATTAAAAAATTTTTTTTTGATCCTGGGTTGCTTGAATCCTTGGATGCAGGACCTATGGATACAGAGGTCCGGCTGTATTTCTGACAAATTTCTGATCAAATATGTGGTGTTTTGCAAAGATTTTCTGTGACTTGTCTGTGACTTGACTTTTCTTTCTCTGAACAGTGTCTGTCACAGAGCAGTTCTGTGATTTAATTTTGTCTTACAATTATTTAAAATAATTACAAGATTCTGAAGTCAAAAGGACACAGAAGGGCACATTCAGGGAAGCTTGGTTTCCTTGCCTGTCCCCGTCTCCTCTTGTCAGCGACTGTTTCCATTAGGGTTGGGTTCATTCTTAAATAATGGTTTATTCTCCCGTTTTCTTAAATAAAAAGTGACATAGGAATCGCATGGTTCTTCACCTTGCGTTTGAACAGACCGCAGCGTGACACGGCGAGCTCCTTCATTTCATATTTAGGGGGACGGAGGTCCATCATGGGGACACATTCTATTTACCCACCAGTCAGTCCCCTAGTACCAGGGCACTCGGTGACCCCAGTCTTCTGCTGTTACTAATAGTGCTTGGCGAGCCGCACGCACACACTTTTCGGGTTTCCCCGTGTATATCTGAGGCAAGTTTCCTCCGAGCAGGTGGCTGTCGGAAAGGGTAATTGCATTTTGCAGCTTTGTCAGATTTTGTCTGTCTCCCAGGGTGGGAGCTGGACCCTTTCACTTTCCCACAGCTTTGTCTAAGGCCGCCTCTTCCTCACAGCCTCGCCGGCAGAATGCTGTTAAACTTTTGTATTTTCGCCAATCTGATAGGTGGGAAATGGTATCTGGTCTGGCCTGCATTTGCGTGTCTCTCATTATGGGGAAGTCGCAGGGCCACTTGCATCTCTGTCTGTGAACCGCGTCCATATCTCTGACACGGCAGATGTGTAAAACCAAAGGTGATATGAAGGCAAGAAACCCCCATCCAACTCCCAGCCCCGACACACTGCTTTCAGGTCAGGACCTTCTGCATCTTAAGGGAACACAGAAAGTCTTGAATTTGGGGGGGGTCCTGAGGGCTGCTCTGATGGCCAAGGGAGGACCTGGAGGGGCAGAGCCTGGAGATGTGGGGGGCAGCCCGGCTTCCTTCCTTGGGGGGCATTTTGTCTTGTTGAACGAGAGAGAAAATAAATAAGGCCATGGAGGGCGCAGTCCCCCTCCCCCAGCCCCCTCCCTCACAGTGGGCGCTGGCGTGTGGAAAGCCCCCCCAGGAACACACAGCGCCCCAGCAGCCAGCTTGCTGGTTTCAGGCCAAAGCCAGAAGGGGTCTGTTCAGAGAACTTTCCGGGCACCGTGGCTGCTGCCGAGGAGAGAGACCTGCCCCGAGGGGCTCGGGCTTCCGTGGAGGCTGCAGCAGGACGTGGGACATTTATTTCTGGAGCATCAGCTGGTGGGGGCCAGGGGACAGCAAGGACTCTGAGAGACCCACACACCGGGGCAGGTGAGGCCGCGGTGTGAGGGTCAGAGGCGCTGTGATGAGTGACAACGGTCGGGGTGCTGGACAGGCAGTGGGGACGTCTCAGGCCCGGCGCTGGCGGAGGGGTCTTGCCGGGGAGATGCGGGGCTGCCTTGGCCACAGGAGGAGTTTGGCAAAGTACAAGGCAGACGCACCGAGCGGAGCGGCTGGGCCCCTTCTAGGAGGTGCAGGTGGGCTTTGCAGCTGGGAAGGAGCCAGAGAGGACGAGGAGGACGGGACCCAGCGCCCGGCACGCAGACGTGCTCAAGCAGCAGCCCTGGGTTGAGCAGGGCCGCCTCTCCACGGTGGCCTTTGAACTAGCCAGAAGCGAGACCAGACCTTACGAAGACGTCCCTCCCCTCCCCTTGATGGCCGCCAGCCTGGAGACCCTGAGCTGCCCCAGGGTAGCTGTGCGCGAGGGACTTCGGCACAAGGGCGCGTGTGGACAGGTTTGCGGTGGGGTGGCCGCATCTGTGGGCTGAAGAGGCACCGAGAAGGAAGGAGGGAGGGGTGGGCTGGGCTGGCACCCCCTCCAGAGCCTCCGCAACCCCCGCCCGGAGCCCTGGCCCCACGCACAGCTCCTCCGCAGGCTCCAGCTTCCCTGTGGGAGACCCCAGGGTCCAGGGAGCCGAGCTGAATTCGGGCGAGTCTGCACTTGATCAAGGATTCCGCCCCGTTCCCCGCTGTTGCTGACCCCACCCGAGTGTCCCCGTGACACAGGACAGAAGCCGCAGCCCAGGGATGATGTAGGTGGTGACGCCCCATCGCACACTTGCCATGTGCTTGTCTCGTCTCTTAATTGTCCCTAATTCCGATTTGTTTGTAGGAGAAAGTTCAAAGGGAAAAGTATCTGGGTTTAAAGTTCAGGGGGTCCTGTTGGTTTCTGGAGATGGACACATTCTTAAACTGTGGACAGGCAGAGGAATTGCTCGGTTCTTTCCTTCGACTCGTGGAAGAAGGGTTAGGAATTTTTGTTTAGGCTTTAAAGTGGGATCACCCGGATCTAGACATTCTTTGAAGCCAAACCACTGAGGAACCCACATGTTTTGCTCAGGGAGCAATATTACAGAAGAGCAAAATGCTTCAGTGTTTCATTTTAAGAAACGCGAAGGCACGGACAGTTTCCATCGGTTCAGATTTTGTCACGTGGACGTAAGATTCATGCGGCCACCTTGGTACAACGACCCGGGGCTAGCGATCGGTCGGATGTCACGCGTCTTTCAAAAGCATGCCGCTGTATTTCATGCCCGCTTTAACATCTTCCAGGGCAGCCAGCGCTCCGCAGGCTGCAGAACGAGCCAGCGGCAGCCGGGAGAACCGGACCGCGTGCCGTCCACGGCCTCGCCAGGGTCCGGGATGGTCATGACAGCGGGTCATGGTCATGACTGCAAGAGGAACGTGGTTGAACTATATTGCAAATAGGACAGGGAAATTCAGTCTTTATTCCTGGTGGCCACGTACTCAGCTAAAAACTGGGGGTTCTGTTACTCGAGAAGAAGGGGAGTACAGATATTTGGGGCAGCCAGAATTCTATGCATGCCCTAAAATTGTACACCTGAGAAAAAATATTTTAAAGCGTAATAATAATGACAACAATAATAAAAATAATTATAATGTGAACTAACTCTTGTGTAGCCACCACTCAGACTGAAAAGTAAAATCTCTCTTTAAGTGCAGGTTGATCATGATTAATCACTCTGTCCTCCCCATCCCTGACCCCTCCCCCAGGTAATACTAATTTGAATTTATATTCATCTCTCCCTCGCTTCTCTATATCATTTTTACCATTTATATTTGTAGCCCCTCAAAACATATAGGTTAGTTTTAGCTGCTTTTTAAACTTTATGTAAATATAATCTTCCTTTATATGTAATATTGGTGTTTTGCTTCTTCCATCTAATATTTCATGCCTGAGATTCATCCATTTTAACTTATGGTGTCACTCATTAGTCTTTACTTCTGTTTGGTATTCCATTGTGTGACTATTTCACAATTTGTCTACCAGTGCTATTGTTCATGGACATTTACGTTGTGTCCAGGCTTTTTTCTATCACAGCGCTGCTGTGAACATCCTAGTACAGATCTCCAGGTGCACATGTGTAATCCTTTCTCCGGATGAGCCCACTGGGTGCTGTGACTGGGGTGCAGATATGTCTGAGTCATGGACCTGCCTGTACTTGAGTAGCTGGGCAGGGGCTGGGGCAGCCTGGACCCTGGACCTCCTGGCTGGCCCCAATGTCCTGGAGAAGCCTTGCCCACTTACCTGTCTCTCGGGGCTGGTCTCAGCCGGAGGGTGCGGCGGACACCGGCGCCCCCTCCAGGGATGCGCCTGTCAGGGCTCCCTAGACGGTGCCTGGTCCCGCCTGCTGGCGGCCGCCGGAGGACAGGCCCGGGTCACACAACACATGTGCTGCAGCAACACCATTACCTCCCGGGCAAACGCCCGTCTCTGCGCGGCCAGGCCGAGCGCCGGCTGCCGTGTAATTGGACCATTCAAAAGTAAATTATCTGTAGCTGGAAACAAGACACCGCCTTTTAACTCAGGCATTGTAAGGTCAGGACTCGAGACATCACGAGGAAGAGCATTTACTGCAAAGCGATGGGAAAATGAAATTTTAAATTCAAAGCCTTCAGGGATGGCGGGGGAGGCGGGAGGCTCTGCGTTCTTCGGTGGCCCTGGGGGCGGGGCGGGGGATCCATCTGCATCTTTATTTTGCTGACGCGGGAGAGCACCGCATGAAGTGACTCTGATATCCATCTGATGAAAAAATAAATCCTGGGACAAAAGCCGCACGGTGTCACGGAGACCGGGCAGTGCCGGGCGAGCCTCACAGCAGAGTCCAGTGCGGAGGTGGGAAGCAGGGGGGGCTCTGGGCGCCCAGCCGGCATGGGGGCCTCGTCCAGGCCGGGTGACTCAGTTTCCACGACTCCACCCCCACCCCCCGCCCCGACCCTCGCGAGGGCGCCCTCACCCAGTGCCTCCCGTGGCCCTCGGCACGTTTGTGGCTCCAGCCCGCGTCTTCCCTGTGACTCGTCTGTCCCACCTCCTCCCTGTCCTCAGGTCACCCCAGCTTGGGCACCCTCCCCTGCCCTCCGAGACCTCGCCCTGTGCGTCCTGTGCTCCAGTGCGGGCACTGCCAGGGACTTTCCCTCTGCCAGGCCCACGCTGTGCACGCGGTGCTGGGTACTTACCCAGGCTTCCCCACACAGCCATGCTTTATGGGACACCTTGAGGGCCAGCGGACTCTTTCCCACACCAGCAAACAGCTCGGAGGCTTAAAGGGACTTGGCCAACATCAGACAGCCGGTTGGTGTGTTGGTGACAGGATGGGGCCCTGGTCTGCCTGGTGCCCCAGGCTCCCCAGGCTCCCCCGGGCTCCCCCAGCCTCCCCCAGGGTCCCCCAGGATTCCCCAGACTCCCCATCTCCTCCGGGCTCCCCCAGCCTCCCCTGGGCTCCCCCAGCCTCCCCCAGCCTCCCCCAGGCTCCCCCAGGCTCTCCCAAGCTCCCCCAGGCTCCCTCAG